>NC_069499.1:541257441-541566607 GCF_027579735.1 Bombina bombina
TCCCAAACCCACAAAACAACATGGCCGTCATTCAAAAACTGAACTCAACTATATACACGTTGAGACCGTACCAAGCACACCTCCACTTTAATAGGGAACCCCTTGTCCCTATAATAAACCAGTTGCCCGCTCACCCCATGGAGAGGAAACTTCTTCAAATCCACCAAATAACTTGGCCATATTGCTTCAAATATTTGTCTGGGAACTAGCACCCCCGCCACAGAATGGTCTGCTCAAGCAGCGCAGACCCGCCAAACCCAAAACTTTCTCCAAAGCTTCCTTGATATCAAACAAAAATAGCTGCAGCCCAAATTGGTTGAAATGAACCCCATCTTTTAAATAAAACTCTTCAGACCCCTCAAGCTCAAAGTCAGGGTGGAAAGCGACCCCCCCCCCCAACCTTCTGACAAAGGAACAAATTATTTTATTGATTTTTTTACGACTCCTCTCAAGTTTCTCGTAATCCCAGGCCGACCTCCAAACCAAGCATGGAGTGATTTGTGAAAAAATAATTTTTAGCTCAGGATGAAGATCTCTAATTTTACCCAAGTCTCTCTTAATTCTTCTGACTAACTCTTTTTGTGGAATAAGACCCAAATCATTCCCCCCCCAAATGCAAAACCAAAACCTCAGGGTGATGAAAGACATTACTATAATCAATAAATAATGGAAACAGATGCTCCCAACACATGCCCCTAATCCCAAACCATTTGACTTCCCATTGCCCAACTGGACACCCGAGCTGCAGGCCGCCCATTCTCTTACTGGCCTCAGCATAAATGAATGCCCCATCACCCATACAATCCTCACACCTGAAAATACAAGAAAATAAAAGAAAACATTCAGAATGCCATTTGATAAGACCACTCACCCAAAAATTTACATATTTGAAGATTTATAACGATTTGATCCCCATCTCCCAATCTGTTTTACTATATCCTCCCTCAATCCTAATATAGAAGCCTCAGTAGCGGCCCCTATACAAAATGAATGAGACCCAAAATCCAATGGATTAAGGCCTAATAGCCCAATTGACCCTTTCCAAATGGCTCTATAACTGATATTGTGACAAAAAAGAACCATCAGAATGAATTAATAACGGGCTATCTTGCGAAGGCCGTATGGCCCCATAATGCAACAATACCTGACAAGGACACACTACTGACCCACTAGGGAATAAGACTATATTCTTGCCTTTTTTTATAAATGTCAGTTTTACTACCCTTCAATAAAATTTCAACCCTATTTTCACCCCATATCACATCTTCCCTCTGTTAACCCCCAGGAACCCTTCTGCTTGGGCTTACTAATTCCGATATTCGGAAGGCCCCGAAAAAGGCTAACACGAAGGCCGTTCGAAACAAGGTTATTTCAAATGTTGATGAACAAATATAAGACAACACTCCCCAAATATTTTCAAGTAATGTAAATGTAATGGGCCTCCTCTTATCTACATTCTTAGCCTTCTTTTTAAAGCCCTTAAGAACCTGACGTACCCAAAAAACTTTTGTCACATCACACATACCCAATAAACGAAATCTAAAGGCTAATGCAGCCAATCTTTTATCCCTACTGGATGCTGACAAACCCAAAAAACCCCAATGCCACAACCATTCCAATAAACAACCAGTGACATCATCAATCCCTTCCCTAAGTTCAGCCTGACCTAACCACATTTTCCATTCCCTCCTTACTGATACATAAGAAGACCAAGTACCTGGGGCCAAAGAATTTTTCACTAACTCAGCCAGTCCTCCTCCCCAAGCCTCCATAACTGCTCTGGAAAACTCATTCCAACTGCATCCGCCTGAGGCGCTAGCTCTCGGAAACGGCTTCACTGTGAACGAGATAAAGCATCTGCTATCATATTATACTTCCCAGGAATATGTTTAGCCCTAACCAAAATATTCATACTCAAACATTTTAAAACTAGCACTCTCAGTAAACGCAAAACTGGCGGGGAAGAAGTAGATAACGTGTTGATAGCAGAAACCACACCCATATTATCCGTGTGGAATAATATAGATTTGTTCACCAATTCACCCTCCCAAACAAATAAGGCTACCAATATCGGAAACAGTTCAAGAAATACCAGGTTTCGAATTAAACCCAGACCCACCCAGGCCTGAGGCCAAACAGCCGCACACCAATGACCCTGAAAATATGCTCCGAAACCAACACCTCCAGCCGCATCAGTTACCAAATCTAAATCAACATTGGAAACCCGAGCTTCCATGAAGATTGAAGCTCCATTAAAATCTTTAAGGAACTTTAACCATACTCGCAAATCATCTTTGTGCTCTTTCGTTACCCTTACAAAATGATGAGGCTTGAGTACACCAGATGTGGCCAAAGACATTCTCCTGGAAAATACTCTTCCAATGGGAATGATTCTACAGGCAAAATTTAATTTCCCCAACAGTGATTGCATCTCCCGCAAAGTCACCTTATGGACACCAAGAAACCGTTGAATCATTTCCGACAAATCCACAATCTTTTCCCTCGGCAACCTATATTCCATCTTAGCCGAATCGATTGTAATCCCCAAAAAATGAAGGGCCGTGACTGTACCCTCAGATTTTTCCATTGCAATGGGAACCCCAAATTTAGACGCCACTAAATAAAAACAATCCCTCAACTTCAAACAAGTATCTGATTCAGAAGGGCCCACAAAAAGAAAGTCATCAAGATAATGTACAATAGATGAAAATCCCGACTTGACCTTCACAACCCACTCCAAAAAGGAACTAAAACACTCAAACAAAGAACAGGATATGGAACAGCCCATCGGGAGACAAAGGTCCACGTAAAAAACTCCATCACAGCAACAACCCAATAGGTCATGAGAAAAAGGATGAACCGGCAGCAATCGAAAAGCTGCTTCAATATCAACCTTAGCCAACCAAGCAAACTGATCCGCCTCCCTAACCATCTTAACCGCCAGGTCAAAAGATGCATATGACACTGACGCTAATTCATCCGGAATGCCATCATTCACAGACCCACCTTTCGGGAAAGACAGATGATGTATAAGTCGGAACTTCCCCGGATCTTTCTTAGGAACCACACCCAAAGGGGAAATACGCAAATGAGGAATAGGAGGGGCTTTAAAAGGCCCTGCCTTTCGCCCCAACGAAACCTCCTTCTCGAGTTTACCCTTTACAACATCCGGCCATTCCCTAGCTGACTTCAGATTGCCCTTATAGTAAACTACACCCCCAGAAGATGGAATTTTAAAACCATATTAAAAACCATGCCACAATAACAAAGCCTTTTCCTTACAACCCTTTTGCTTAGCGTAAAGTACGAGCCACAGCTCCATCCCGCTTAACCTCACCGGCGTTACTCCCTTTTTCAGGCAACTCCTGGGCTAAACCCGATTTGTTCTTTCTGAAACACTTGAAGAACGGGTGAGCACCCCCGCACCCCGAACACTCATGCCTGAATTTACAAGATGATCCCCATTTGCAACCTTTCTCATTGAAAGCGAAGCAGAAACCCTTTTTAACTGCTGCCGACGACCAACTCTGGAGCGACCCGCCGGCTCCCCCACGAAAAGGCTGCGAAGACCTTAACGGAGTCATTATCTTGAGCCAAAGCCCCATATCCCGATCGTCCCATTTCATCTCAGGCTTAACCGACAAACGTTAGCGGAATTGCTCATCATAAGCCCACCACGCCATACCCCCATACGTCCTTTGAGCAGCTGCAACTTTATCTAAATAGCAAAATAACGCCGCTCCCTGTTCTGGAAACTTACCAGCTAACACGCTGGCATAAATAACAAAAGCTTGAGACCAATTGGTAAAAGTTTTTGGTAATTTTCTGTACCGTTTTTTCCTCTCCTCTTCCTCCTTTTTTGACGCATCCTTCTTTGAATCCTCAGGTATTTCAAAAGATTGGTCAAGCGGTAAAAGTGAAAATAATTCAATAATTTCCCGCTTCCAGATCTTTTCCCTTAACTCAACCGTCAAGTGCATACCTAAAGGCCCGATAGAACACAAACAAGACCGAGACAAAGCCGTATCAGCAATTTTAAGCTCCGGGCCCCCTGACCCTTTATTTTCAATGTTAGCAGCTTTTGAATGGGGCACCTCAACTGCCTGGGCCTGAATTGCCAACCCTGTACCTTTACTGACCTCAACAGAACTCCCAACTGTCACATTTGACAATGTAGACCCAGGAGAAACCCAAGAACTGGCGACCCCTCCTGTTCCTTTAGCACCTTCTATCTTAGCTAACAAATCCCTTAAACCCGCTACCACAGTAACTGATATAGAATCAACATTCACCCCAACTTTTTCAACCCCAACATTCAATTCCCCAGTACCAACTCCCCCATTACCTGTTCTAGGATCCTGAGCCGCCGGGGTCTGATCCACTTGAGATGCAGCCGTAACCTTCTCCTTAATCTGGAACCCAGAAGCCCTAGGTTCCGTAATAGCCAACTCCTGTTGATTTCCTTCAGCCTGTAAAACAGAAACATGTGACAAACACCCTGATGGCGCCCATAACCCAACACCCTTCCTAGCCATAGACATACCCAACCCACTGTCATCCAAAACCCCTCTTCCCTTCTTAGGGGCTGTAGCCCCAGAAACTGCTACCCTTGAATCCCCGTATATCTGTCTACCCCTACATTGTATTCTCCCACTCCCAGACCTGTTTGGCCGTTGAACAGAACTAACTGGACTATTAAATATAGTACTGTGACCGCTTCTCAACTCCCCCTTATGGCCAGAATTAAAATTACTGGCCGTACTCACCCCTGCTTCATCTCCCTTCAAATCAGAACGTCCCGACATAGGAACGCCGTCCTCTATATCAAGCCTGATATTATCCGTCCAAGAATCCTGCAGGTCATAAGCTTCCCCACTCAGGCCGTCATCTCCCACCACCAGAAAACCAGGAGGATTCTCAGGCCGTGACCCAATTACGTTCCCTTCTGAAAAATAAACATTATTAAAAACAAGCAAATTTTCAACCACATCAACATTCCCACCCCTCAAATTCCTTATCTCACCCCTTAAAACTGAATCGCCCGATGCCCTGACTGCTGACCTGAACTGGCAAGGAGGACTAACCGCCCGAGGAGAAGGAGGTATAAAATCTTCCTCAGAGGAATCTAAGTATAAGGTTAAATCCTCCCTGCCAGTATCAGCCTCCCCATCAGGCTGGTTCCCGGTTAAATCATCTCCCATAGATCTTTCATCAACCACTTGCAACATATGACCCTCAAAACTACTACTAGGCCTCATAACTTGGGCCGTCTTTAGCACCTTCTGTACTTGCGCTTCTATAACATGAGATAAAACTGAAGTGCCGGGCTCCCTTGCTTCCCTTCTACCCTCAACTCTCTGTCTTTCAACTACCCCCACCGACCTAGCGCTATCTGCTTGCTCAATACTAACCCTTAATAAACCAGGCCTCAACGGGCCGTCAACTTTATTAGCTTGCCTCCTTCCCCTATTAGGCTCTTTAAGGCCATAAATGGCAGTCTTACCCTGAGGCAAAGAATCACCCTCCTTCCTCGAAACAAGCTCCTGTTCCAACTCAAAAGCATCACTGCTAGCTGCTATACCAGGCTGACTAGTCCCCGCTTCAGCTTGCCGACTCCCTGAACTGGCACCTGTTCTCCTCTTTGCTGACGACTTTACCCCCGGACTGGGGCTGGATCTCCTGTGGCCACTGGAACTTCCCTCAATATCCGGATCCAAACGAACCGGAGGCCTGGAACGCCTTACCGGTCTGGGTGACGCAACCGCCTTAACCTCCGCCTCGCCAGTATCCGGAACCAGCAATGAACGGAGCTTTTCTTCAAGCCAGGTAGGGCCCCTTTACTCCGCTGCTTCCTTAAGCTGCCCTAATAGGGCATCCAACTGCGCCATAGCAAATAGGCAGGGAAGCTCAAACGAACAGCACTTTACCAAACCAATTTTTCTGTCAAGTTGATACCTGACTTTTCCCGCTCTTTCTTTAAGTACACAGGGGCGCGTGCTAGCCCCACCCATTAACCTTAATACCCAATCAGAAGACAGGCCTATTCCTCCAAAGGTCAAGGCCCCTTCCCGTTACTCCGCACTCCCAGGGGCTCCTTCTAGCCTTGCAAACTGTATAGAATCAGCCAATCAGTGAGAGAGAGTTTATTTATTAGTCGTGGGCAGGGCAGCTGGACAGCGCCAGGGGGCGGCATTCATACTGGGTCTTATGGGTGGGGGTGAAATGGAACATGTCACTTGATGGAGCCTGGGCAGCCAGTTGGGTGGTTAGATTGAGACCAGAGAAAAGTTAGACGCCGGGCGGGGAAGGGGGGAATGTTTATTTCTCCTTAGACCCAGGTAGCAAAATATCTTGAGTTGGCCCTGTTTATGGTGTTCTGCTTCAAACATTTATTTTTATCCTAAAAATATTAATTTCCTCCAGCATGATGGAGGATGCTTACATACAGATACTTTAAGCAAGGAACTAATCAACGTGTTGTTGTTGAAAATGATTTGATCTTAAGTGAGATCATTTCTAAACTAATCCTGTAGGAGGTGGGGAGAAAAGTTTGAACCAGCAGACATTGGGAACATGAACAAGTCAAAGATAAATTAAGATTGTTTACAAAGTTTAGCAATATATCAAACAGAGACAGCTGTTAAATAATATTCATTAATAAACATCAATGTATTATAAGGCACTTCATGTTTCTTATAATAACCGCTAGAAGCTACAGAATGAATAATGTGTAATCTCAAAGATAATTGGAAACAAATGTAGACATTTATATTTATCACAAAAACACTGAGAGAACGTACAGTGCAAATTTAGTCACTCATCAGTCAGCTTTCAAACGCCTTGCAATAAACTATATCAATTACCTGATTAGATGATTAAAGCAGAAACTTATTTTATCTTGTAATATTAGGATTATTCTCACGTTTCCATTTTTCTGAGAACATAATTTTCAAGTAAAAGGCTCAGATTCTAGTCTAGAGAGTGCATAATAGTAGCAGTTCAGATTATAGTCGGCACTGGCCATCACGGCAGTGACCTCATTTTATGATGAATTAGATTATGATTTTATTATATTTAATGATTTAAAACATAAAACGTTTCCTGATCATATGCTATTCATATATGCTAATTTACATAAAAAAATTATATTAGTTTAACAATGCTTTTTCATGGACAGTTCCATGTTCTTTAAAGTTTTATTGGCCCTTAAGTTGATGACAAGAAATTCAAAATTAAACTTTCATGGTTCTCATAGTGTATTCAGTTTTAAGAGACTATTCAATTAACTTATGATGAATTAATGTTGTTTTTGTGTATCCTTTGTTAAAAAGTATACATAGGTAGGCTCTGGAGATGCAATATTATTAGCTAGTTGGTGATTGGTGGCTTTACACTTATATACCCCTTGTCATTTGCTCTTTAGAGGTGTTCAGCTAGGTCCCAATGGTGCATTATTCCTTGGAAGCTGACTTTAAAGGGACACTCGAGTCAAAATAAACTTTTATGATTCAGATAGGGCTTGTAGTTTTAAGACACTTTCCAATTTACTTCTATTATCAAATTTTGCACAGTCTTTTTATATTCACACTTTCTGGCAAACAAGATCCTTCTGAGCATGTGCACAAGCTCACAGGGTATACGTATACTAGTCTGTGATTGGCTGAAGGCTGTCACATGATACAGGGGGCTGGAAAATGGGAGAAAAAATAAAATTGTCAGAAAAAAATCTACTGCTTGTTTGAGAATCATAGTAGGTGTTATTGCTTTGTCATTTTATTATGCAATTGTTAATTATGCAATTCTACTGCATTGAGTGGTACTTTAGCTATATGCAAAAAAAAAAATTAAAGAGTGCAATAATAAAATAAAAGCATATTTGCCTAGATTAGAATTGAAGCACAATTGTTAACATTCCATGCATTATGTAGCAATTATTAAAGGGACAGGGGCCCATTTATCAAGCTCCGGGTGGAGCTTGAGGGCCCGTGTTTCTGGCGAGCCTGCAGGCCTGCCAGAAACACCAGTTATGAAGCAGCGGTCTAAAGACTGCTGCTCCATAACCTGTCCGCCTGCTCTGAGCAGGGGGACAGACATCGCCGAAAATCAACCCGATCGAGTACGATCGGGTTGATTGACAGCTCCCTGCAAATCTGCAGGGGGCGGCGTTGTACCAGCAGCTCACAAGAGCTGCTGGTACAATGCTGAATACGGTGAGCGCATTGCTCTCCGCATTCAGTGAGGTCTGGCGGACCTGATCCGCACTGTCGGATCAGGTCCGCCAGACCTTTGATAAATATCCCCAACAGTCTAGTCAAAAATAAACATTTATGATTCAGATAGCGCATGCAATTTTAAACAACTTTTCAATGAACTTTTATAATCAAATTTGCTTTGTTCTCTTGGTAATCTTTGTTCAAAACTAAACCTAGGTAGACTCATATGTTAATTTCTAAGCCTTTGAGGTCTGCCATTTATCTTAATGCATTTGATAGTTTTTTACACATAGAGGGCATTAGTTCATGTGTGCTATATAGATATCCTTTTGCTCACGCCCCTGGAGTTACTTATGAGAGGTCACTGATTCGCTAAAATGCAAGTCTGTTAAAAGAACTGAAATAAGGGGGCAGTCTGCAGAGGCTTAGATAAAAGGTAATCACAGAGGTAAAAAGTATAATAGAGGGACTTTATTATAAATTGTATATATATATACTACAGCACACACACAAAAGTCCAGCACTCGCTCACAAGCTCCCAGCTAGGATTAAAAGCAAAACTGTAAGAGTCAGTTACCACATTTGGCCAAATGGGACAAGCCCAGGTAACAAGTCAAGGTCTCTTCCAAAAACCTGGGTCCCTAATTCAGCCACACAAATGCTGCCACGCACACAAATGCAAGCTAATAATCAAACAAACTGGGAACAAATCAGGGTTCACAGACTTATGTAATCACCCTGGGGGTAAGCAAAACAAGAAAAAAGGACAGCACATCCAGACCGGACTGGGTACACATGCCATGACCCCCTAAACAGGCTCAGATTTGGTTGCTATTGCACTCACATAAAGCTACACTATTGCCAGAGTCACAGGCAGTTAACCCTGGGCCTGCCTGGGTGCAGGTCCATAGGGAGAATTACAAACACAGACACTACAGCAAACACAAAAAGTCCAGCCCTCGCTCACAAGCTCTCAGCTAGGATTAAAAGCAAAACTGGAAGAGTCAGTTAACGCATATGACCAAATGGGACAAGCCCAGGTACCACGTCAAGGTCTCTCCAACCCAGAAGAGACCTTGACGTGGTACCTTGGCTTTTCCTATTTGGCCAAATGCGGTAACTGACTCTTCCAGTTTTGCTTTTAATCCTAGCTGAGAGCTTGTGAGTGAGTGCTGGACTTTTTGTGTGTGCTGTAGTGTCTGTTTTTGAAATTCTCCCCATGGACCTGCACCCAGGCAGGCCCGGGGTTAACAGTCTGTGACTCTGGTAATAGTGTAGCTTTATGTGAGTGCGATAACAACCAAAGCTGAGCCTGTTTAGGAGTCATGGGATGTGTACCCGGTCCGGTCTGGATGTGCTGTCCTTTTTCCTTGTGTTATTTATATATATATATATATATATATTCATTCATATATATATATATATATATATATAAACTAAGCAAAATGCGTTCATTATTCATTTTGTCCCATTGTCCTGCAATTCCATTCTGAAATTGGGAGATTTTCAGCTCCTGTTAGAAGTGCAAGTGCAGAACACTGTTATATTCCACACAGCCATTAGCTGCACACTATAGTGACTTATTTATAACTGCCTCTAATTGGCCTCAGCAGAAGGTAACCTAACTTACAATATGGCAGCTCCCATTGTTTTATAGACACTAAAATGTTACACTTATTTTGTCAATATTTAAACAGCTAATAAAACGTTAAAAAAATACATCAACATGTTATTCTCAAGCTAATTTTTTATTTGAATGCATCATTTTATCCAGCATTTATTTAGTGTTTCATGTCCCTTTAATATAACTGTCACCTAGATTACGAGTTTTGCTTTCGTGTTTTAACGCTGAAAATTTTCAGTGTTAAAAGAGCAACGCAGCCATTACGAGTCTTGTCGTTATAGCTGTACCGCAGGCCTTTTAGCCTGTAACGCAACGTCAGTCCTGCACTCAAAAAAATTACGTCTTTGCATGGGATTTCCATAGCGCTGCCATTACAAGTTTGTCTTCAGGATGGAGCCTTTCCACGCCGCCAGAATGAAGATAGAAGATGCCACCTGGATGAAGATAGAAGACACTGCCTGGATGGATAAAGACCTTGCCGCCTGGATAAAGACTTCTCGCCACCAGGATGAGCATGGATGTCCAGACTTCAAAAACTGTAAGTGGATCATCGGGGGTTAGAGTTAGGTTTTTTTAAACTTTTTGTGGGTGGGTTTTTTTTTAGATTAAGGTTTGGGCTTGTCTTAAAAGAGCTTAATGCCCTTTTAAGGGCAATGCCCATACTAATGCTCTTTCAGGGCAATGGGTAGCTTAGGTTTTCTTTTAGAGCTAGGTTTTTTATTTTGGGTGGTTGGTTGGGTGGTGGGGTTTACTGTTGGGGGGGTCTTTGTGTTTTAAGGGCAATGCCCATACTAATGCTCTTTCAGGGCAATGGGTAGCTTAGGTTTTCTTTTAGAGCTAGGTTTTTTATTTTGGGTGGTTGGTTGGGTGGTGGGGTTTACTGTTGGGGGGGTCTTTGTGTTTTTTTTCATGGAAAAGAGCTGATTTCTTTAGGGCAATGCCCTACAAAAGGCCCTTTAAAGGGCTATTGGTAGTTTATTGTAGGCTAGGGTTTTTTTTTTATTTTGGGGGGCTTTTTTATTTTGATAGGGCTATTAGATTAGGTGTAATTGTTTTTATTTTGGATAATTTAATTTGTTATTTTTCGTAATTTAGTATTTTTTAATTTTTTGTTTGTAACTGTAGATTTAATGATTTAATTTTTTTAGTAGTGTTAGTTTTTTTAATGAGTAATTTAATTTATTTAATTGATAGTTATTTTAATTTTAGTATAATGGTAATGTTAGTTTAATTTATATTTTAAACATAGGTTTTTTTAATTTCACAGTTAATTTTTTTTTTTTTTCAATTAAATGTTTTATTTATTTTCAAACTTGAAGACACATATACAAAAGCACAGAGTATTTCGCGTTACCAATAGGCAGACAGAAAAAAGGTCAAGGTATTCTGTATAAGGGCATCAATTTAACATAAGATGTAATGAACTGTCTCAGTTAAAAGTATTGTAAACAGCATATACAGGATTAAGCTTTACAGTACACCATTTATGTAAACATATTTTGATGGCATTTAAGTCTCTTTTGCTCCCATATGAAAAGAACATCAGCAATAAAATCTTGCTTACCAATAAACACATAGTGGATTTTTTCTAACGCTAAGACATGGTCCACCTCTTTCAGCGACACCGTAGGGAGCACACTCTTTTTCCACAGCCTGGGTATTAGGCGTTTCGCACAGTTAAGCATACACTGAAATAATTGTTTCCAGTACATGCAGGGGATTTGTGGGATATCGTTTAGTAAAATAACATTGGGTGAAAGTATTTTTGAAGTCCCTAATACAGTGTTAATGTTTTTAGAGATGTCCCCCCAAAAAGCGCGTAGGAGAGGGCAGGACCACAAAATGTGGGATAGGGTACCAGTGCCCCTACAGTGCCTCCAGCACAGGGGTGAGGAATTTGGGAAGATACTATGAAGATGGTGTGGGGTCAGGTACCACCTAGAGAGCAGTTTATAATTCATTTTGGCAAATATTTATGGAAATAGATTACTTTTTTGTCTCATTAAATATGTGGCTCCATTTAGATTCTGTCAAGTAAGTTTGCAGTTCTACCTCCCATTTAGAAGTATAAGAGGGTTTCTTGCTGGGGAAGGAGCCTCATAGTATTTTATAAATTATGGAGGTGTGTGACCTAGAGATTGAGGTGGATTTGCATAATGTTTCAAAGGGGTTGAGTGGTCTGACAAGGTCTTGTTTGTAGGGGCTAGCAAGTATAACATGTCTGATTTGAAGGTAGGGGAACCATTGATGAAAAGGGGGCCCCAACAACTGAGAGAGCCCTGACAGCGGGCGTATCATGCCTTTATCTAACACTATATGGACTGGGATATTTGTGGGTACGCCCTCAACGGGCGGAGTCTGAATGGCATGGGAATCCAGCATGCTCAGGTTATTGAGGATGGGAGTTAGAGGGGACATATGACTAGAGACTGCTGTATCTTGGGCCAGTATCCCATCCCAGACTCTTAGAGAATCCGCAACAAGATAGTTTGTTCTAAATAAGGAGTAAAATGGATGGATGTGGCGCTAAACAAGCAGGGTATAACAAATACTAAAGCTATAGTGGATATATTTGATTTCCAATAAACAGTAAAAAAGTTGATAGAAATGCAGTAATCAAGACACAGATAAAATACAACTAAACATACAAACTAAACATACAATTTATATATTCACACAGGACACTATACCACCGGTGGTAAAAAATATAGGGTTAAAAAATCAGTTCATATGCCAACTCACTGAGTTCTTTTAGAAATAGTCCAATAACTGAATTCAAGTAAAAGTCCTTTAAGACAATAAATATGCAGGGATAGGCAGACAATATGTATAATATAACAAAGGCTTCCACCATCAACTTGCAAATAATGCACGTATACTGAACGTACTGCCGGATCGGGGATAAGGGTATTTTCTGTTACCTTGAGAATACGACCAACCTTCCGGGCAGACTCCTCTATTTGATATTTGTCGACCAGTGTCTTAGCCGGGTACGTGAATCCCCTGAGTTGGTGTCCGGGTCGTTCTCTTTCTGGTCTTCCCTCTTTGCCAACCTCGATCCCTTGGCGTGTGACGTAGTCAGTTCCGTATGCTCGGAGTAGTCACGTGGTGGGATATTATCCAATCAGCTGGAGTTTCCCACGCTGTCAGTCCTTTGGCGGTTTGTTTGAAAGAAAGACAATCACAGAGCGCTCTGGTATCTTTAGTTAACGTCCTTGGTTAGAATCCAGGAAGTATAAACACACATCTACGCGTTTCAGCCTTTAGACGGCCTTTATCAAGATGTTTTCTCTGGTTCCTGTGCTGCCTTTTTATACCCCTGTCAATTTCCTGTTTGCCTTACTTCTCAATTCTTAATTGATCCATATTACAATTCTATCTATATTTATCTTTATCTTTGTAGAGATGGCGCTACAAGTTGATTGTGGACTAATATCCAGTAATACATGTTCAGTTTCCCATTGAGCCATATGGTGAAGCCAGTCCTCTTTTGTTGCTCTGATTTCCCCCTCATGTTTGAAAGCCATCCGTTATTAGCAGGAACGAATGTACCATCGTAAGGGTAGGGGTGGCACATTATAATTCTTATACAGTATATATATATTTCAGAGGCATCTACTTAGAATGCTATATGTTGTAATTATGGGGTACATGTTTTGTTTCCTTTTAACTAATGTTTTGTTTTATTTTAATGAATCTTTTATATCGTTATTTTACACAATGTTTTGAATATGGAGACTAGTACAAAGCTATTTTTTGCTAAATGCTTTTGCCTGAATCATGCATGGGTTTACTGATTCTTATGTGCTTATGCTGAGCATAGACACATCTCTAGTCTATTTCATGTCACAACTGTGGGAATATATGTTTTTAGTATTATTTTACTGTAATTGATTCTATGTTGTGTTGGGAAACATTAACATAGGACTGCAATCTAAATGGGCTAAACAAAAAGTACATAGTGGTTTATTTATGCCAATAGTTTTTTTCTATATTATGTATATGTTTACTCATTCATGCTGGTTGCAGACTAACACTATGGGGCCTATTTATCAAGCCGTCAACTTACTTGCATTCGACAGCACCAATACGCTCACCTAAGATCGCCAAACATCACTGCTGCGGACCTGAATACGCTCTCAAAAGCTGTTAAAAAGCTGCGCACCAAGTACGGGGCGATGAGCAGCGGACTGTTGTTAACTAACAGTCATCGATCTCGCTGCTCTTCGGCTTTTTTCCAGCTTTATTGGTATACTGTCACTAAACACCCACACTATACTACACTCTTTTACCCCTATCCCCTAAACCGCTGCTCCCGGAGCCCACTGCCACTCTAATAAACTTATTAATCCCTATCCTGCCATTCCCGGAGCTCACCGACACTCTAATAAACGTATTAACCCCTATCCTGCTACTCCCAGAGCCCACGCCACCTACATTATGTTATTAACCCCTAATCTGCTGCCCCCGACACCGTCGCCACCTACATTATACTTATTAACCCCAATCTGCCGTCCCCAACATCGCCACCACTATATTAAATTTATTAACCCCTAAACCTAAGTCTAACCCTAACACCCCTAACTTAAATCTAATTTAAATTAATCTAAATAAAATTAATATCATTACCTAAATTATTCCTATTTAAAACTAAATACTTACCTATAAAATAAACCCTAAGATAGCTACAATATAACTAATAGTTACATTGTATCTAGCTTAGGCTATATTTTTATTTTACAGGCAAGTTTGTATTTATTTTAACTAGGTAGAATAGTTGCTAAATAGTTATTAACTATTTAATAACTACCTAGCTAAAATAAATACAAAAGTACCTGTAAAATAAAACCTAACCTAAGCTACAATAAAACCTAACACTACACTATAATTACATAAATTAACTAAATTAAATACAATTACCTAAATTAAATTAAATTATCTAAAGTACAAAAAAAACAAACACTAAATTACAGAATATAAAAAAAACAAATTACAGATATTTAAACTAATTACACTTAATCTAATAGCCCTATTAAAATAAAAAAGCCCCCCCAAAATAAAAAAAACCCCTAGCCTAAACTAAACTACCAATAGTCCTTAAAAGGGTCTTTTGCGGGGCATTGCCCCAAAGTAATCAGCTCTTTTACCTGGAAAAAAAATACAAACAACCCCTCCAACAGTAAAACCCACCACCCACACAACCAACCCCCCCAAAAAAACAACTAACTAAAAAAACCTAAGCTCCCCATTGCCCTGAAAGGGCATTTGGATGGGCATTGCCCTTAAAAGGACTGTTAGCTCTTTTGCGGCCCAAACCCTGATCTAAAAATAAAACCCACGAATACACCCTTAAAAAAACCTAACACTAACCCCCTGAAGATCGACTTACCGGGAGACGTCTTCATCCAAGTTGGGCGGAGTGGTCCTCCAGATGGGCAGAAGTCTTCATCCAAGCCGGGCAGAAGTGGTCCTCCAGACGGGCAGAAGTCTTTATCCAAGCCAGGCAGAAGTGGTCCTCCAGATGGCAGAAGTCTTCATCCAGACGGCATCTTCTATCTTCTTTGAAGTTCAATGCTATTGGCTGATCCAATCAGCCAATAGAATGTGAGCTCAATCCTATTGGCTGATTGCATCAGCCAATAGGATTTTTCTACCTTAATTCTGATTGGCTGATTTCTATCAGCCAATCGGAATCTAATGGACGCCATCTTGGATGACATCACTTAAAGGTACCTTCATTTGTTGGGTAGTCATCGGCAGAAGAGGATGCTCCACGTCGGATGTCTTGAAGATGGACCCGCTCCGCGCCGGATGGATGAAGATAGAAGATGCCATCTGGATGAAGACTTCTGCTGTCTGGAGGACTACTTCTGCCCGGCTTGGATGAAGACTTCTGCCCGTCTGGAGGACCACTTCACCCGGGTTGGATGAAGACGTCTCCCGGTAAGTTGATATTCAGGGGGTTGGTGTCCGTTTTTTTTAAGGGTATATTGGCTGGGTTTTATTTTTAGGTTAGGGCTTTGGGCCGCAAAAGAGCTAGCTGCCCTTTTAAGGGCAATGCCCATCCAAATGCACTTTTCAGGGCAATGGGAAGCTTGGGGTTTTTTTAGTTAGTTTTTTTTGGGGGGGTTGGTTGTGTGGGTGGTGGGTTTTACTGTTGGGGGGTTGTTTGTATTTTTTTTTCCAGGTAACAGAGCTGATTACTTTGGGGCAATGCCCTGCAAAAGGCCCTTTTAAGGGCTATTGGTAGTTTAGTTTAGGCTAGGTTTTTTTTATTTTGGGGGGCTTTTTTATTTTGATAGGGCTATTAGATTAGGTGTAATTAGTTTAAATATCTGTAATTTGTTTTTATTTTCTGTAATTTATTTTTTTATTTTTTTGTACTTTAGATAATTTTATTTAATTTAGGTAATTGTATTTAATTTAGTTAATTTATGTAATTATAGTGTAGTGTTAGGTTTTATTGTAACTTAGGTTAGGTTTTATTTTACATGTACTTTTGTATTTATTTTATCTAGGTAATTAGTAAATAGTTAATAACTATTTAGTAACTATTCTACCTAGTTAAAATAAATACAAATTTGCCTGTAAAATAAAAATAAAGCCTAAGCTAGATACAATGTAACTATTAGTTATATTGTAGCTATATTAGGGTTTATTTTATAGGTAAGTATTTAGTTTTATATAGGAATAATTTAGGTAATGATAGGAATTTTATTTAGATTTATTTAAATTAGATTTAAGTTAGGGGTGTTAGGGTTAGACTTAGCTTTAGGGGTTAATAAATTTAATATAGTGGTGGCAACGTTGGGGACGGCAGATTAGGGGTTAATAAGTATAATGTAGGTGGTGGTGGTGTCGGGGCGACAGAATAGGGGTTAATAAGTATAATGTAGGTGGCGGCGGTGTCGGGGGGGCAGATTGGGTTTAATAAGTATAATGTAGGTGGAGGCGGTGTAGGGGGCGGCAGATTAGGGGTGTTTAGACTCAGGGTTTATGTTAGGGTGTTAGGTGTAAGCATAACTTTTATTCTCCCATAGGAATCAATGGGATATCGGGCAGCAGCGAACATAAGCTTTGCTGCTTTCAGACTCCCATTGATTCCTTTGGCATCTGCCGCCTCCAGGGCGGCGGATTGAAAACCAGGTACGCTGGGCTGGAATAGTGCCGAGCGTACCTGTTAGAATTTTGATAATTAGCAAAAGTAGTCAGATAGTGCCGAATTTGCATTCAGAACATCTGTAGTGACGTAAGCATCGATCTGTGTCGGACTGAGACCGGCGGATCGTATGTTACATCACAATATTCTACTTTTGCCAGTCCGTAGGCTTTGATAAATAAGGGGAATCAGGCTCTCCACAATTTCGCTGCAGAATTCCAGCGCATTTGCGGTTGACGGCTTGATAAATAGGTCCCTATGTATAACATGTTAATTTATTCTTGTGAGGTCATTGCTGGGAGGGTATGTTGGTTTTGGTTACCATGCCAATTAATTACCTACTGTTGACACAAACAGGTGTATCTGGTTAATGTTTTGTTTTATTGGAGTTTTTTTATCCCTTTATAGCAAGTGTATTTCATTTCATTTTTGTATAGCCTGAGGATACAGCCCTTGCAGAGGCTGAGAAACGTGTCACTTTTAAAAAAATTGTTTTTAATATACACTGTGTGCAGAATTATTAGGCAAATGAGTATTTTGACCACATCATCCTCTTTATGCATGTTGTCTTACTCCAAGCTGTATAGGCTTGAAAGCCTACTACCAATTAAGCATATTAGGTGATGTGCATCTCTGTAATGAGAAGGGGTGTGGTCTAATGACATCAACACCCTATATCAGGTGTGCATAATTATTAGGCAACTTCCTTTCCTTTGGCAAAATGGGTCAAAAGAAGGACTTGACAGGCTCAGAAAAGTCAAAAATAGTGAGATATCTTGCAGAGGGATGCAGCACTCTTAAAATTGCAAAGCTTCTGAAGCGTGATCATCGAACAATCAAGCGTTTCATTCAAAATAGTCAACAGGGCCGCAAGAAGCGTGTGGAAAAACCAAGGAGCAAAATAACTGCCCATGAACTGAGAAAAGTCAAGCGTGCAGCTGCCAAGATGCCACTTGCCACCAGTTTGGCCATATTTCAGAGCTGCAACATCACTGGAGTGCCCAAAAGCACAAGGTGTGCAATACTCAGAGGCATGGCCAAGGTAAGAAAGGCTGAAAGACGACCACCACTGAACAAGACACACAAGCTGAAACGTCAAGACTGGGCCAAGAAATATCTCAAGACTGATTTTTCTAAGGTTTTATGGACTGATGAAATGAGAGTGAGTCTTGATGGGCCAGATGGATGGGCCCGTGGCTGGATTGGTAAAGGGCAGAGAGCTCCAGTCCGACTCAGACGCCAGCAAGGTGGAGGGGGAGTACTGGTTTGGGCTGGTATCATCAAAGATGAGCTTGTGGGGCCTTTTCGGGTTGAGGATGGAGTCAAGCTCAACTCCCAGTCCTACTGCCAGTTTCTGGAAGACACCTTCTTCAAGCAGTGGTACAGGAAGAAGTCTGCATCCTTCAAGAAAAACATGATTTTCATGCAGGACAATGCTCCATCACACGTGTCCAAGTACTCCACAGCGTGGCTGGCAAGAAAGGGTATAAAAGAAAAAAATCTAATGACATGGCCTCCTTGTTCACCTGATCTGAACCCCATTGAGAACCTGTGGTCCATCATCAAATGTGAGATTTACAAGGAGGGAAAACAGTACATCTCTCTGAACAGTGTCTGGGAGGCTGTGGTTGCTGCTGCACGCAATATTGATGGTGAACAGATCAAAACACTGACAGAATCCATGGATGGCAGGCTTTTGAGTGTCCTTGCAAAGAAAGGTGGCTATATTGGTCCCTGATTTGTTTTTGTTTTGTTTTTGAATGTCAGAAATGTATATTTGTGAATGTTGAGATGTTATATTGGTTTCACTGGTAAAAATAAATAATTGAAATGGGTATATATTTGTTTTTTGTTAAGTTGCCTAATAATTATGCACAGTAATAGTCACCTGCACACACAGATATCCCCCTAAAATAGCTATAACTAAAAACAAACTAAAAACTACTTCCAAAACTATTCAGCTTTGATATTAATGAGTTTTTTGGGTTCATTGAGAACATGGTTGTTGTTCAATAATAAAATTAATCCTCAAAAATACAACTTGCCTAATAATTCTGCACTCCCTGTACACTTGCTGTGTTTGGTGGAGTCTATCCAAATATCACTCTGCCCTTTTTTTGGATATCACATCACTGTTTTCCTGGGTGTGCAGTAAGCTGTGGAGTACAGTCAGCTGGGAGGCTATGAAATCCCAGCCTGCTCTTACTGCACCTGGAGGTGCTTCAAATTCTGTAAGTGCAATCATTTACCTTATACCTTGTTTTTCCTGTCCAAATGGTATTGGGCTATGGTTGTTGGTTCTTTTACAGACAAGGAGACTACTATCTGATATGTTCCAGACCTGACTCGACTGCTGGGTGTAATCAGTGAGCTGGACCACTGCAAAAGTTCCAGCCTGCTTGAATAGCACCATTGGGTGCAATACTCTTGTGAGTATATTTCTTACTATATTAATTTACATCATCTTTTTTGGTGGTACTAGGCCATTGTGGTGCCTCCGTTTTTCTTTCTCTTGATTTAATATAATATTTATCGGGCAATGTATAAACAATGACAAGACTAGCAATGTTATGTTTTCTTTGTGCTAATGCAAATATTAGTTAAAATGAAGACAAACAAAATGTATTCTTTATTTTTCTTAGGATAGCCATATGCCTATCCCATGCTTTCCTGAATTTTAAATAATAGATCATAAGAATAACAAGAAACAGGTGCATAATGCAATAGAACATATAGGGATGATTCAAATCTTTCCAGTTCAGTTTATCTGCATTTTTTTGCTCCTGATTTATGTTTTTCACTTTTTTGCTCCTCTTTATTTCAGCAACAAAATGGACACATCAGGGCCGATTTATCAAACCTTCAACTGATCATTCGATGGAATCCGCTTGAATCCAGGGATAGGTACAGACAAAGGCTGTGGCGGACATTTGCTAAAGTACAGACCTTAGTGAAGGACACCAAGGTATATTTAAAATTAAAAACATTATTTTATAGTGCTTTATTCACACTACATATTTTTATTTCTTCCTATTATTTAATCAGAAAGAAAAGACATACTAAGGTTGTGGCAGACACTGCAAGGGCTAGTCACGGACACCAGTGTCTGTGTACGGACACCTTGCCTATCCCTGCCTATCCCTGCTTGAATCTCGCGTCATATTCACGTCATATTCGACGCAAATTGAATCCGCTGTAATTAACAAAGCATCAATATCGTCAAATGTTGAAATGTGTGACGTAATATACGCTCCCACGATCTCAATTCGACGCAGATCGATGCTTGCGTCATTCCAGATGTTTCAAATTCACATTCAACTCTATTTGACCCTCTTCTCAATTTATCAAACATCCACCACAGAGTACCTATCGTTCAAACCACCACCCTTGAGGCCGCAAATGCCATAGAAATCAATGGGATTCTGAAAACCCAGAAAGCTTATGTTAGATGCTGCAAGAGAATGAAGCTTATTACATATTTATGTAAAAAAAAAGTTGATTACAATTGTATACTCTTTCTAAATCACACAGACAACAAAGACACATGTTCAGTATCTAAATAATATGTTAAATAATAATATTACATCATATATATCACAGGCGCAATCCGATAAAGATCGTAGTTTGCGGCGCAAGCGAGGGAACCCCTGCCGCCCGCAGTTTCAGCTCGCAACTCGAGCTATCCTATATACGGCGCCGTCAGAGGCTAAAGTGCCGTAAGTCTGACAAACCAGCGATGTCCAGAAATCTGCGTAAGCACAAATTTCTGGAGTCACCAGTGACTTACGGCACTTTAGAAACTGCAGGCGCCTACAAAACCTGATTAAAGTTATTAAATCTCCCGTACTGTCTAACATGCCTCCCAAACATAGCCCGACATGTCTAACCCTCTATCCGCTATCCCCCCCACTCTCCTAACAATAAAAAATGTATTAACCCCTAAACCGCCGCTCCCGGACCCCGCCGCCACCTAATAAAGTTATTAACCCCTAAACCGCCGCTCCTCGACCCCGCCGCCAGCTATATTAAATCTATAACCCCCTAATGTGAGCCCCTACCCTGCCGCCAGCTACCTTTACTGCCCCCTAAAGTGAGCCCCTACCCCGCCGCCATCTACCTTACCTACCCCCTAAAGTGACCACCTACCCCACCGCCATCTACCTTACCTACCCCCTAAAGTGAGCCCCTTACACCGCCGCCATCTATTTTAAAAATATTAACCCCTAATTTAATCCCCCTACACAGCCGCCAGCTATATTAACTATATTAACCCTAATTATATTAGGGTTAATATAGTTAATATAGTTATTATATTATATATATTAACTATATTAACCCTAATTATATTAGGGTTAATATAGTTAATATCGTAATTATATTATATATATATTAAGTATAATAACCCTATCTAACTATAACATCCCTAATTAAATTCTTATTAAAATAGATCTAATTAATATTAATATTATTAATTAAAATATTCCTATTTAAATCTAAATACTTACCTATAAAATAAACCCTAAGATAGCTACAATGTAATTAATAATTACATTGTAGCTATCTTACGGCTAGATTTAGAGTTTTGTCGGTAAGGACCCGAAAAGCTAACGCCGGCTTTTTTCTGGCCGCACCATAAAAATAACTCTGGTATTGAGAGTCCACAGAATGGCTGCGTTAGGCTCCAAAAAAGGAGCCTAGAGCATATTTAACGCAGCTTCAACTCTCGATACCAGAGTTGCTTACGGACTCGGCCAGCCTAAAAAACGTGCTCGTGCACGATTCCCCCATAGAAAACAATGGGGCTGTTTGAGCTGAAAAAAAACCTAACACCTGCAAAAAAGCCGCGTTCAGCTCCTAACGCAGCCCCATTGTTTGCTATGCGGAAACACTTCCTACGTCTGCACCTAACACTCTAACATGTACCCGAGTCTAAACACCCCTAACCTTACACTTATTAACCCCTAATCTGCCGCCCCGCTATCGCTGACCCCTGCATATTATTATTAACCCCTAATCTGCCGCTCCGTAAACCGCCGCTACTTACATTATCCCTATGTACCCCTAATCTGCTGCCCTAACATCGCCGACCCCTATATTATATTTATTAACCCCCTAATCTGCCCCCCACAACGTCGCCTCCACCTGCCTACACTTATTAACCCCTAATCTGCTGACCGGACCGCACCGCTATCATAATAAAGTTATTAACCCCTAATCCGCCTCACTAACCCTATAATAAATAGTATTAACCCCTAATCTGCCCTTCCTAACATCGCCGACACCTAACTTCAATTATTAACCCCTAATCTGCCGACTGGAGCTCACCGCTATTCTAATAAATGTATTAACCCCTAAAGCTAAGTCTAACCCTAACACTAACACCCCCCTAAGTTAAATATAATTTTAATCTAACGAAATTAATTAACTCTTATTAAATAAATTATTCCTATTTAAAGATAAATACTTACCTGTAAAATAAATCCTAATATAGCTACAATATAAATTATAATTATATTATAGCTATTTTAGGATTAATATTTATTTTACAGGTAACTTTGTATATATTTTAACCAGGTACAATAGCTATTAAATAGTTGAGAACTATTTAATAGCTAAAATAGTTAAAATAATTACAAAATTACCTGTAAAATAAATCCTAACCTAAGTTACAATTAAACCTAACACTACACTATCAATAAATTAATTAAATAAAATACCTACAATTACCTACAATTAAACCTAACACTACACTATCAATAAATAAATTAAATACAATACCTACAAATAACTACAATGAAATAAATCTAAAGTACAAAAAATAAAAAAGAACTAAGTTACAAAAAATAAAAAAATATTTACAAACATAAGAAAAATATTACAACAATTTTAAACTAATTACACCTACTCTAAGCCCCCTAATAAAATAACAAAGCCCCCAAAAATAAAAAAATGCCCTACCCTATTCTAAATTACTAAAGTTCAAAGCTCTTTTACCTTACCAGCCCTGAACAGGGCCCTTTGCGGGGCATGCCCCAAGAAGTTCAGCTCTTTTGCCTGTAAAAAAAAAACCATACAATACCCCGCCCCCAACATTACAACCCACCACCCACATACCCCTAATCTAACCCAAACCCCCCTTAAATAAACCTAACACTAAGCCCCTGAAGATCTTCCTACCTTATCTTCACCATACCAGGTTCACCGATCGATCCAGAAGAGCTCCTCCGATGTCCTGATCCAAGCCCAAGCGGGGGGCTGAAGAGGTCCATGATCCGGCTGAAGTCTTCATCCAAGCGGGGCAGAAGAGGTCTTCCATCCGATTGAAGTCTTCATCCAAGCGGGATCTTCTCTCGTCATCCATCCGGAGCGGAGCGGCAGGATCCTGAAGACCTCCGACGAGGAACATCCATCCTGGCCGACGACTGAACGACGAATGACGGTTCCTTTAAATGAGGTCATCCAAGATGGTGTCCCTCGAATTCCGATTGGCTGATAGGATTCAGCCAATCGGAATTAAGGTAGGAATATTCTGATTGGCTGATGGAATCAGCCAATCAGAATCAAGTTCAATCCGATTGGCTGATTGGATCAGCGGAAATCACAACGGAAGCCGCAGCTGAAGAAGTAATTCAAGAACAGGTCACTGTGGTAAATATCTCTAAGCATATGTTTACCACTAATGAATTAAATGTATTGAACAAAGGACTGTCTTTTTGCCCTTACCAGGACTTAAACTTTTTTGAACTAACCAAGGACTTGCACAAATTTTACAGAAATGTGAAGCTAAAAATTTGGTTTAATGAGATGCACGATATTACCATTGACAACAGAGAAAAAGACAAGGGACATAATATGTTAAAGTTGGATAATTTGGGACTTAGAAAGAAGAGTCATTTTAATCCTAGCTTATTCAATCACAGCCTTAACACATTCACTAAGTTGGTAGATTTTGAAATTGCATCACTGAAAAATAAAATAAAAAAACAAAATAACAAAAGATCTAAGCCTATTAATTTCCATAAACAGGACCAGCAGGCACTAAAAAGTTTAAAAAGTGATAATAGCATCATACTCAAGGGGGCAGATAAGGGAGGTGCCACTGTAGTGATGGATAAACATTACTATGTTAGTGAAATCAGAGATCAACTCGGTGACACCTCCACTTATAGGAAAATATCTAACAACCCCCTAAGTGCAATACAAAAAGAAATTAACCACATAGTGAAATGGGCTGAAAACCAGCATATAATTGACAAAAAATTGGCTGATTATTTGCAAGTAGAAAACCCAAAAATACCCATTTTCTATACGGTCCCAAAAATCCATAAAGACCCCACTAGACCACCAGGCAGGCCTATTGTTTCATGTGTAGGTTCAGTATACACCAATATAGCAATTTATCTAGACAAATTGCTGCAACCAGAAGTGGTAAAAATGGCCAGTTACCTGAAAGATACTGGACACTTCTTGGATAAAATAAAATCTTTAGAATTGCAGTCAGATAGATATATACTTTACACAATGGATGTTAAGAGTTTATATACGTCTATCAGCCATGAAACAGGTATTGCTATTATAAGGAAGGTGCTTATGGTCAGTGGTGGTTATTCACAAGCACAATGTTGTTTTTTGGAAGATCTGTTGCGTCTAGTATTATACTGGAATTTTTTTCTATTTCAAGATGATTGGTTCATACAAGTAAGGGGGACAGCCATGGGCTCCAATGTTGCCCCATCATACGCCAACCTCTACATGAATGAGTTTGAGGAGCGCCAAGTATATGAAAATCATCTATTTAGACAATACGGATCGGTATGGCGGCGCTACATAGATGATGTGTTTGGCGTGTGGTGGGGCAGCATTGGAGAACTAGAAGACTTTACAAGGGAACTTAACACTATGGTAAGAGGTTTACAATTTTCTTTGACATATAGCGAGGAGAGTATAACATTTCTTGATACTAAGATTACTAAAGGACAGAATAGACTCGACATAGACATCTTTTCAAAAGAGACTGATAGGAACACCTTGTTAGAATACAACAGCTTTCATCCAAAAGGTCTCATTAACTCATTACCCAAGAGTCAATTATTAAGGGTACAGAGAATAGTAAGTACACCAGAAGTTAAGAGCAAAAGGCTGTTAGAAATGTCAAACAAATTTGAACAAAGAGGGTATCCTACACAATTGTTGAGTCAAACAATAAAAGACATTACCGCACCTAGGGCATTAAAAGAAAAAACAAAAAAACAGGATAGACTAGTATTTGTGTCACAACACAGTTCACATAGCCAAGTTGTAGCAAAAGCTATAAAAAAGCATTGGCACATACTTAGGGACTGTAATCCTAGGGTTGAACAGTTCAGGGATTACCCTTTAATGGCATATAGGATGGTAAAAAACATCCGAGACCACCTTATAAGGAGTGACATTGGGTCAGAAAGAAGAGACACACAAAAATACATGAAAGCAAAGAGAAATGGCTGTTATCCCTGTTTAGGATGTGTCAGCTGCAATTCAGTCATAAAAGGCCCAAACTTCTATCATCCACACAATGGCAGACGTTATGACATTAGGGGGTTTCATACTTGTGATACCAGCTATGTAGTCTATCTTATAAAATGCCCATGTTCTATGTATTACTTAGGAGAGACCACACAGAAAGTGAAAGACAGACTGAGCCAACACAGGTCTAATATAAGGAGAAAAAATTTGGAAGCACCTCTATCCAAACATTTTTTAGAGAAGGGCCATAGCATAAGCCAGCTACGCTGGCAAATCATACAACATATCCCTATTCAGCGCAATGGGACTAATAGAGAAAAAATCCTCCAACAACAAGAGATGAGATGGATATATCAATTGGATACTCTTATTCCCAAAGGGTTGAATAGGGATTTTGACCTTAGTTGTTTCTCTTAAACTGTTTCTCTTAAAGTATAAGTCTTAAACCCATTATCCTTATGATCATTTGAAGTATAAAATATAACTGTATGCAAAAAGGTTTAACATGATATGTTGCAAATAACAAGGGTACTTTACCTATGTGTTTAACATTATTGAGATTTCATTGCAATAAGATATTGAAACTTAGAAAGATAGTTTAACAAAGTTAAATATTGAGACAAAATATGCATGTACAATAATGGGAAAGTCCAATATATATATATATATATATATATCTATCATTGCCATTGTAAACTGTTTAGTCAGATACAATCAGTCTTGAAAAAGGTCTTGTAAGGACCGAAACGCGTAGACAGCCCATTGGTAAGCATCTTTTTGATTATTCTTTTTTAAAAAATTCTGCTACACTATGTTTTATTTTTGATTTTAGGGATCATTGATATTTCACAGACCCAGCTGAGTTCCCCAAAGGATTCCTTTGGATGATCCTCCTTCAGCAATCAAAAAATTTTTTCCACATGGAATAAAATTCACAGTGGAATAATTTTTGCTTTAACTAACTTTTGGGTTTTATTTTTATTTTTATTTTTTGGATTTTGAGGCTGTTTATATATATATTTTTTCACCTACATACTTAGCCACCACGGACGTTTGTATCATCATTATCATCCTCCACACTTTTTCCCTATAAACAGCAGGAGTTCTTCTTATAACAGCAGGAGCTCATCAGGACTTTTCTAGTGTTAACGCACAGATTTCTCACTGACACTGCTCAATCACCCATTTTTTATTTCACACAGCATTGCCTCTTGTCACCATTTTTTCCTTTTTTTTTGCACAATTTTTTTATCATTGTACACGATTGTGGCATTATTGTTTACTTTTGAATCTTTGTATTTGCACACACTTGTTGCATTATTGTTAGCATGTTTTTCTTTTGAACCTTTGCATTTGCACACACTTGTTGCACACACCTGTTTCACGATCCTACTGTTGTATAGATCTGTGTTACCCCTATTATTATTATTTCGTATTGCAATTTGGTATTTCTCTGTAGTTTACTCTAACCACCTTGTGTTATATACCTAACATTTTCTGGTATCGCAGCTACCCTTGCAACAAGGGGTCAGTGTCATAGATTCCAATTAGAGTGCGGCTTATGTCAAGCACTCTCATTTCTGGATCTTTACTGCGGCCAATTTATAGATATGGATCCATAGCTTTACTGACATATACTGTGCTCCATCTTTAGCACTCTATTTATCAGCTCTATAGCCTTTTAATTAGTGTCACCAATAACTGTTGCTGCCACTATTCAAAGGTTTGAATCAGTAGTGAGTTTCTTACCGTGTCCACGTAAGGATCATTATACCCTAGCCCACCCTATCCTTTGGCGAAAGGGTCTAATTGTACGGCTGTTTTTAGGTATTATGTTGTATTTTTAAGTGTATTTGTAAGTATCATTTTTTAACATTGTTGCCAGCGGAGTTAATGTAACAATTTCCTCCAATAGCCGGCTAACCTGTCTGTTTCAACCTCCTAGAAGAGAATCAGATAAACTGTTTTTTATTACTTTTTGTTACTTTTTTATTAATATCTCAACCAGCATTGTTTTTATACCATTTTGTATTTAATAAAATCTATTAAATCTATCTAGTCCTCCTATACGTTTGTGTGTATATACCTTTTAGCCTTTTTGGCGCTGTGATCACTAACACCGCTTTTTAGTATCTTTTCTTTTGAGGGGATTGGTTAGACCCCTTTTGTGATTCACAGCTTAAGGTATATCTTAGCGCTGATATATCATATTATTCTATATTGACTTACTTTGTTCTAACCGATATCTCAGCAGCTTTGAACACACTCACATATATATTTTTTCGAGTATGGACACTCTAACAGACATCAGGCAGGATATTGACCTTGATGCATGTCTTGTAGACAAAGAAGGAGATGATTGTTTGGACATCCAAACCATCTTCAAAAATTTAGAGAAATCATTAGTATCAGAAGTTAAATACAAAGCTGATATATCTTTCCTAAGAAAATGTATCGAACTTAACATTATACCTAAGGGTTTAATGGTCTCTAAGGAATGTGCTTTCCCAATATCTAAACCCAAATATTCTAAAAGATGGACAGAAGCGTTATCAACTGCTTCTGTCACCTTAATGAATATTATCATTGATTACAGAGATGAACTATTACACGAAACAGATACCGAAATCAAAGAGGATGAACAGATATTGATGAACCTAGAAAACTCTGGGATTGACATTTCTGAGAAGAAAATAAATTTAGTTAAAAAAGTTACAAAAATTAGAGAGGATGTAATCACAAAGAAAACTAAAAAACTAAAGAGAGAACTAGATGGAAAAAGAATTTTTACTGATGAAAATATTGAAACTGTAGATTCCATACCATCCAATGAAACCACGGGGGGGAATACAATAGTCCAATCTAATGGCAATATGACACATGAAGGGCCACCTGAAGAGACAAACCAGCATACACAACAACTAAGGCAAAATAGATCCCACCCACAAAAACCACACACAAACAGATTTCAAAGAGATAGGATGTATTCGGACTACAGCCCTAACAGATATGAATGGGATAGAAATAATTACTATAGAGACAACCGTAACTACAGAAGGGAAGATGGACTTTGGCGGGGGTCACAATACTATAGACCAGAACCGCACTATAGACAATATGAGAGTCCTTTAAGACCCTGGGATAAGGCACCGTATCAGAGATTCTATAGAAATAACTACAGAAATAATTTTGGTGGCAGAGATGATCAAGGCCAAACACAGTACCCTGTATGGCACTACAGAAAGGCACACAGACGCCAATATAGAGGAGAAAGAGGGAAAAACTCTCAGAACTACTCCGGGGATCAAAGATATACAGAAAATCAAAGCAATGAATATCATAACGCTGGATCGAGACATGTATATTGGGATAACGAAAGACCGCATGATAACTACGAAAGAAGGACCTATGAAACACAAGATAGGAAACTCTTCAAAAAACCGGATATGGCCTGCAGACAAAATGAAGGTACTCAAAGAACAGCACAGAATGGTGATACAAATTCAGGAACAAGCTTAAATCAAACTGCCTCTTCATCACATTTTTTAAGGATGAATCCATCAACAGCAAAAGA
Organism: Bombina bombina; assembly: GCF_027579735.1. Taxonomy (NCBI): domain Eukaryota; kingdom Metazoa; phylum Chordata; class Amphibia; order Anura; family Bombinatoridae; genus Bombina; species Bombina bombina. The sequence continues at coordinate 541,286,517 of NC_069499.1, forward strand.
CAAACAAACAAATTAGAAGAAATAAAGAAAATAGAGGAAGAGAACTCTGATATGATAAAACTAAGGAAAAAGACCAGAGGAAAACGTGGAGGCAAAAGAATAACAAAAAAGACATCAAAGAAAAATGATGAAGAAGAGAGGACATTGGACGATAAAGAACTTACACAGATAGCGACTACATCAAATACTCCACACAACGTGATAAATATTGGAGATGGTATTTTTAACCTCAGTACCTATGAAATTAACAAAGAAGAAAGAGAGATTCTGAAATATGGCCTCTCGTTTGCTCCAGCTAGAAGTATGGACAAATTTCAAGCATTCATGAACACCAAAAATTTTATACGAAAATTGACTCTAAAGAGGTACTTCTTAAAAACTCCAGTGGACCTGACACCAATAAGAAGCTACACATCAGCAAATGCTGAGGACCCTTACATACACACAGGGTTAAAACCAAAATCAAGATTCTACCCTGTTTATGCGAAAGGAAATGCCATCGAGGCATTTGAATTGATGGTCACCAAAGATATTAGAGATATCAAGCAAAAAAGCCTGAAAAGAATAAAACCAAACCTATCAAGACAACATACAGAAACAATCAGGAGACTAGAGGATAAGAACCATCTTACGATAAAACCAGCCGATAAAGGTGGAGGTATAGTCATCTTAGACAGAGAGAAGTATATGGCAGAGAACCAACGCCTACTAAATGATCAGATGACATACCTGAAGCTCAAGAATGATCCTGTGAATAGGTTCCAGGAAGAACTAAAGGAACTTCTAGAAAAAGCAAAATCATCAGGTATACTGGATGAAAAGGAATACAGCTATCTAGACACCAAATATCCAATAACACCTATAATATACCACTTGCCAAAGATACATAAAAATCTCAAAGAACCACCTGGCCGTCCAATCATCTCCGGAATTGGATCACTTACCAGCAATTTGTCAGAATATGTGGATCAACATCTCCAGAAATATGTAAGAGCCCTCCCATCCTATCTGAGGGACTCCACCCAAGTTCTAAATATCTTGGAAGAAATCCCGTGGGAAGATGGATATATTATGGTGACTTGTGACGTCGCTGCTTTGTACACCAGCATACCACACAAAGAGGGACTTGAAGCAGTTAATTGGTTTTTGAAGAAAGACCCTGAGATGTTAGAAGATCAGGCTAATTTTATAGTGGATAGCATTCAATACATCCTACAACATAATTACTTTTGTAACGAGGGGGTCTACTACCAACAAATATGCGGCACAGCTATGGGGACCAGGTTCGCGCCCAGCTATGCCAACTTGTATATGGGCAAATGGGAGAGTATATTTTGGGACTCCTGCCCAGCGAGCGCGGACCTGGTCCTCTACCGCAGGTATATAGATGATATTTTAATCATTTGGAAAGGCTCAATACAAGATTTACTATACACAATCGAGATCATGAATCAGAACAGATTGAACCTCAAATTTACCCACACTTGGAGTATAAAGGAAATTGTCTTCCTAGATTTACAAATAGAAGTAAAAAACGACAAATGGGAAACCTCCACACACTTTAAAACAGTTGATAGCAACAATTATGTACATTATGAAAGTTGCCATCATGAAAAGTGGAAAAAGAACATTCCCAAAAGTCAATTCCTTAGAGTTCGGAAAAACATTGAAAAATGGGAAGAACAAGCAATACGTCTGAAAGAAAAATTCATCGAAAGAGGTTACAAAGAGGAAGAACTGGACCTCAAGATAGAAGAAGTAAGAAAGGTGGAAAGAAAAGAACTAATGAAATATAAAGAGAGGAGAAAACAAGGAACAGAGGAAACCCTAAATGTACCAATGATCACTGAATATTGCAGCAACAAGCACATTATGGAAACGATTTTTAAAAAACACTGGCATCTGTTGAAAAACGATGATATTATTGGAGAGAAACTTCCAGACCAACCAAGCTTTGTGTATAAGAAAACAGGAAATCTGAAAAACAGACTAGCACCAAGCCTGCTAAGAAAGAAAAAACCTAGCATACAAAGTCTACAAGGAGAACCAATTAAAGGTTTCTTCCCGTGCCTGAGCTGCAAAGCTTGTAAAAGAGGAACTAAAACAAAGAAGTTTAAATCAACGCAGACAGGAGAAGAATTTAAGATCAAGGACCTCATTAGATGTCAAGATACAGGCATCATCTACCTTATAGAATGTTCCTGTGGCCTTCAGTACATCGGCCAGACTTCAAGAAGCCTTAGAGATAGGTTAAGAGAGCATATTTGGCTAATAGAAAAACAGGACAAAGACACGATTCTTTACAAACATTTTGCCACCAAGCATAATGGCAAAACACAAGAGATGAAATTTATGGGCATACAGAAAGTGATAAGAAATTGGAGAGGAGGGGATTTTGAAAAGACCCTCCTCAAAGCCGAATCCAAATGGATCTTTCTAATGGACTGCCTTCATCCGAAAGGTCTGAATAACAGAGAGGACCTGACTTATCTATGTAACTGAGTTAACCTATGTGATCAGATTCAACCAATGCCAGACTATAAGATTATGGCTCTTTGTTCCCCTCTCATATATAATACCACATTGAAACCACCTCGAGAACCTCACCCATAAAACAGAACTCGTAAGATTTAAATGACCATTGACTATACTATGGAATTGAATTTACATTAACCATTAGTAAGACAAACATTTCAAGAACATGACACAACTTATAGAATCATGATCAGACTGTGAGTTAACGGCCCTCCAAACAAAAACATCCATCAGCTAGTATTTTAATCCCATTAAGAATAACGTTACCACCTAGAATCTAGGATTATTTACGTATAGATATAGAATGCAACCACTCAGCCATCTTTTAAAAACCGCCGAAATTCAATCTCAGAAACTAGGGCAACAAATCTCCAATAAATATGGAGCTATAAGCTTTTATTGGCTATACCATCCTTAGCCATAGATCAGAACTGATGTTCTCTAAGGAGCAACAACTATCTGAGATATGAACTAATCTCCTGATTGTGATCTTTAGACACATGTTAGTTAGTCTTTTATAGCCTTTATCAATTAGAGCCATAAAACAAACTAAGAAATAGACCGAGAGCACTGAGCTCCACAAATAAATGGTCTCTACCTAAAAATGATAGAGTGAGTGAAATAAGGAAGTTGTACTACAACTAATATCATTATAATTTCAGATATCTATTAATGTAGGGTATTATACCTTTGTTCGCGGACCAATCTGTTTAACAACATCACTCCAATGTAACCTAGAGACCCATAAATTATAGGCAAGATAAAGGTCCCCTTCTTGCCACCGTTTTTTAAACCAATTGGGTCTCATTTTTATCTATTTTGAAAAACCAACATTCAATGCTATTAAGCACATTCAGTAATATTCAGGCTAGCCCTGAAGTCTCTGACATATGATTGTGATTCATGTTCTACTTAGTTTTTAATATTCTTATGGTTTTATTCTTTACTTCCATTATAACAAAAAATCTCTCTAAAAAAGGTTTTTTGCGCTAATCCCTTAATTGTATTTTATATTAATAATTAATGTTGGATATTTGGGTCCTTTTATGGAGATAACCACGATTATGCTATTACTGGTTTACAACTCGATAAACTATGTTCTAGCATAGAGTAGAAATGTAATAAGTTCTAGACACTGCCCCTAACAACTCAAATAACAATCGGAAGTGTCACCGGGTTCGCCCTTAGCAACCAATAAACAACCGGAAGTAACACCGGGCTTGTTTACACCTGATATTACCAACCGGAAGTGACACCAGGAAATCGATGCTAATAAAACAAAATGCCACTGAGTAGTAAGGATACATATAACATATCCACCAACTGAAATGAACACAATAATTACCTAATAAATAATAGACAATCCAAATAAAAATCTATGAGCTAATATGAATAGCGGAAAACCGGAAGTAGACTAAGCCACTTCCGGTCACAAAATCAGTAGGCCTATATAAAGATGCTCAGCTTACCAGTGAATCAGTCTTGAAAAAGGTCTTGTAAGGACCGAAACGCGTAGACAGCCCATTGGTAAGCATCTTTTTGATTATTCTTTTTTAAAAAATTCTGCTACACTATGTTTTATTTTTGATTTTAGGGATCATCGATATTTCACAGACCCAGCTGAGTTCCCCAAAGGATTCCTTTGGATGATCCTCCTTCAGCAATCAAAATTTTTTTTCCACATGGAATAAAATTCACAGTGGAATAATTTTTGCTTTAACTAACTTTTGGGTTTTATTTTTATTTTTATTTTTTGGATTTTGAGGCTGTTTATATATATATTTTTTCACCTACATACTTAGCCACCACGGACGTTTGTATCATCATTATCATCCTCCACATTTTTTCCCTATAAACAGCAGGAGTTCTTCTTATAACAGCAGGAGCTCATCAGGACTTTTCTAGTGTTAACGCACAGATTTCTCACTGACACTGCTCAATCACCCATTTTTTATTTCACACAGCATTGCCTCTTGTCACCATTTTTTCCTTTTTTTTGCACAAATTTTTTATCATTGTACACGATTGTGGCATTATTGTTTACTTTTGAATCTTTGTATTTGCACACACTTGTTGCATTATTGTTAGCATGTTTTTCTTTTGAACCTTTGCATTTGCACACACTTGTTGCACACACCTGTTTCACGATCCTACTGTTGTATAGATCTGTGTTACCCCTATTATTATTATTTCGTATTGCAATTTGGTATTTCTCTGTAGTTTACTCTAACCACCTTGTGTTATATACCTAACATTTTCTGGTATTGCAGCTACCCTTGCAACAAGGGGTCAGTGTCATAGATTCCAAATAGAGTGCGGCTTATGTCAAGCACTCTCATTTCTGGATCTTTACTGCGGCCAATTTATAGATATGGATCCATAGCTTTACTGACATATACTGTGCTCCATCTTTAGCACTCTATTTATCAGCTCTATAGCCTTTTAATTAGTGTCACCAATAACTGTTGCTGCCACTATTCAAAGGTTTGAATCAGTAGTGAGTTTCTTACCGTGTCCACGTAAGGATCATTATACCCTAGCCCACCCTATCCTTTGGGGAAAGGGTCTAATTGTACGGCTGTTTTTAGGTATTATGTTGTATTTTTAAGTGTATTTGTAAGTATCATTTTTTAACATTGTTGCCAGCGGAGTTAATGTAACAATTTCCTCCAATAGCCGGCTAACCTGTCTGTTTCAACCTCCTAGAAGAGAATCAGATAAACTGTTTTTTATTACTTTTTGTTACTTTTTTATTAATATCTCAACCAGCATTGTTTTTATACCATTTTGTATTTAATAAAATCTATAAAATCTATCTAGTCCTCCTATACGTTTGTGTGTATATACCTTTTAGCCTTTTTGGCGCTGTGATCACTAACACCGCTTTTTATTGTAAACTGTTTAGTCAGATACATTTGTTTTTAATATTTTGTATAAACATTGTATTTAGTAACCACTAGGGGGTGTGAAACTTCCCAAAATGAAGCCAATTGGCGCCAAAGAAAGGTATAAGTTGTTTGAAACAATGTGATACAATTAGCATGACTAAGTGGGTTCACCACGAAACGTTGCTGCTTTTAATGTAACCTCTAATAAAAGTATTTATATCCAAGACACTGGTGCTGGTGTTACTACGAGTGCATATCTATTACAGAGGTTACTGCAGCTACCTCTTACACCGTGCACCACTTAAACACATAGTGCTGTATTCATCTACTATTGCAAGCTTGGATGAAGACTTCAATCGGATGGAAGACCTCTTCTGCCCCGCTTGGATGAAGACTTCAGCCGGATCATGGACCTCTTCAGGCCCCCGCTTGGGCTTGGATCAGGACATCGGAGGAGCTCTTCTGGATCAATCGGTGAACCTGGTATGGTGAAGATAAGGTAGGAAGATCTTCAGGGGCTTAGTGTTAGGTTTATTTAAGGGGGGTTTGGGTTAGATTAGGGGTATGTGGGTGGTGGGTTGTAATGTTGGGGGGGGGTATTTTATGTTTTTTTTTACAGGCAAAAGAGCTGAACTTCTTGGGGCATGCCCCGCAAAGGGCCCTGTTCAGGGCTGGTAAGGTAAAAGAGCTTTGAACTTTAGTAATTTAGAATAGGGTAGGGCATTTTTTTTATTTTGGGGGGCTTTGTTATTTTATTAGGGGGCCTAGAGTAGGTGTAATTAGTTTAAAATTGTTGTAATATTTTTCTTATGTTTGTAAATATTTTTTTATTTTTTGTAACTTAGTTCTTTTTTACTTTTTGTACTTTAGATAGTTTATTTCATTGTAGTTATTTGTAGGTATTGTATTTAATTTATTTATTGATAGTGTAGTGTTAGGTTTAAGTGTAGATAATTATAGGTATTTTATTTAATTAATTTATTGATAGTGTAGTGTTAGGTTTAATTGTAACTTAGGTTAGGATTTATTTTGCAGGTAATTTTGTAATTATTTTAGCTATTAAATAGTTCTTAACTATTTAATAGCTATTGTACCTGGTTAAAATAAATACAAAGTTACCTGTAAAATAAATATTAATCCTAAAATAGCTATAATATAATTATAATTTATATTGTAGCTATATTAGGATTTATTTTACAGGTAAGTATTTAGCTTTAAATAGGAATAATTTATTTAATAAGAGTTAATTAAATTCGTTAGATTAAAATTATATTTAATTTAGGGGGTGTTAGTGTTAGGGTTAGACTTAGCTTTAGGGGTTAATCCATTTATTAGAATAGCGGTGAGCTCCAGTCGGCAGATTAGGGGTTAATGTTTGAAGTTAGGTGTCGACGATGTTAGGGAGGGCAGATTAGGGGTTAATACTATTTATTATAGGGTTAGTGAGGCGGATTAGGGGTTAATAACTTTATAATAATAGCGGTGCGGTCCGCTCGGCAGATTAGGGGTTAATAAGTGTAGGCAGGTGGAGGCGACGTTGAGGGGGCAGATTAGGGGTTAATAAATATAATATAGTGGTCGGCGGTGTTAGGGGCAGCAGATTAGGGGTACATAAGTATAACGTAGGTGGCGGCGCTTTGCGGTCGGCAGATTAGGGGTTAATTATTGTAGGTAGCTGGCTGCAACGTTGTGGGGGGCAGGTTAGGGGTTAATAAATATAATATAGGGGTCGGCGGTGTTAGGGGCAGCAGATTAGGGGTACATAAGTATAACGTAGGTGGCGGCGCTTTGCGGTCGGCAGATTAGGGGTTAATTATTGTGGGTAGCTGGCTGCGACGTTAATATTTATTAACCCAATCGGAATTAAGGTAGAAAATCTGAATGGCTGATTGAATCAGCCAATCAGATTCAAGTTCAATCCGATTGGCTGAACCAATCAGCCAATCGGATTGAACTTGAATTCTGATTGGCTGATTCAATCAGCCAATCAGATTTTTCTACCTTAATTCAGATTGGCTGATAGAATCCTATCAGCCAATCGGAATTCGATGGATGCCATCTTGGATGACGTCATTTAAAGGTACCTCATTCCTTGTTTAGTCTTCGTGCCGGATGGATGCTCCGCGGCGGAGGAGTGAAGAAAGATGATTGAAGATGCCGCTTTGCTTGAAGACATCGCCGGATGGAAGAAGACATCGCCGGATGGAAGAAGACTTCTCTGCCGCTTGATTGTAGACATCGCCGGATGGAAGAAGACTTCATTTAAATATTTTTTTTTATTTTGGGGGGCTTTATTATTTTATTAGGGGGCTTAGAATAGGTGTAATTAGCTTAAAAATCTTGTAATCTTTTTTTATTTTTTGTAATTTAGTGTTTGTTTGTTTGTTTTTTTGTAATTTAGTTTAGTTTATTTTATTGTATTTTAGTTTAGATATTTGTAGTTTATTTAATTTATTGATAGTGTAGGTGTATTTGTAACTTAGGTTAGGATTTATTTTACAGGTAAATTGGTAATTATTTTAACTAGGTAGCTATTAAATAGTTATTAACTATTTAATAGCTATTGTACCTAGTTAAAATAAATACCAAGTTACCTGTAAAATAAATATAAACCCTAAAATAGCTCAAATGTATTTATTAATTACATTGTAGCTATCTTAGGGTTTATTTTATAGGTAAGTATTTAGATTTAAATAGGAATATTTTAATTAATAATATTAATATTAATTAGATCTATTTTAATAAGAATTTAGTTAGGGATGTTAAAGTTAGATAGGGTTATTATACTTAATATATATATAATATAATAACGATATATATATATATATAATATAATAACAATATAATTAGGGTTGATATAGTTAATATATATAATATAATAAATATATTGACTATATTAACCCTAATATAATTAGGGTTAATATAGTTAATATAGCTGGCGGTAGTGTAGGGGGATTAAATTAGGGGTTAATATTTTTAAAATAGATGGCGGCGGTGTAAGGGGCTCACTTTAGGGGGTAGGTAAGGTAGATGGCGGTGGGGTAGGTGCTCACTTTAGGGGGTAGGTAAGGTAGATGGCGGCGGGGTAGGGGCTCACTTTAGGGGGTAGGTAAGGTAGATGGCGGCGGGGTAGGGGCTCACTTTAGGGGGTAGGTAATGTAGCTGGTGGCGGTGTAAGGGGCTCACTTTAGTGGGTAGGTAAGGTAGATGGCGGCGGGTTAGGGGCTCACTTTAGGGGGTAGGTAAGGTAGATGGCGGCAGGGTAGGTGCTCACTTTAGGGGGTAGGTAAGGTAGATGGCGGCGGGGTAGGGGCTCACTTTAGGGGATATGTAATGTAGCTGGCGACGGTGTAGGGGGATCACATTAGGGGTTATACTTTTAATATAGGTGGCGGCGGGGTCTGGGAGCGGTGGTTTAGGGGTTAAATACTTTATTAGGGATTGCGGCGGGGGATCGCGGTTGACAGGTAGATAGACATTGCGCATGCGTTCGGTGTTAGGTTTATTTTGCAGCTAGTTTAGGGAGTTACGAGGCTCCAATAGACAGCGTAAGGCTTACTACGGCTGCATTTTGTGGCGAGTAAGATTTCTCCATTTTCGCCACGTAAGTCCTTACGCTGTATATTGGATACCAAACTGCGCTGGTTTGGTATACCTGCCTATGGCCCAAAAAACTACGGGCGAAGGCGGAAATATACAAGCGTAACTTCTAGGTTACACTGTATATAGGATACCAAAGCAGCACAAATTTCGGCGTCACCGGCTTTTGCGGGCGACGCTGCATATCGGATCGGGCCCCACATGTAATTTCAAGGGACAGATTCATTTCAAAAGTAGTTTTAATGACAGGTAATGTCTGTCTGGCAGCAGGGCTAGTAGATATAGGGATAAACATGAAATAAATACATTACATACTATAGCTAACTTCCTTTTTTTGATCAATCTAATTTCACCATGTTTAATGCATGTAATACAAGTCACAGCAAATGTGACGCAATACTTGATCTCCTAAACAACCCACAAACTAGTAAAATTTTCCACCACTTTTGATTGGGAAATGCATAATCACATGATTTATGACATCCAATTTAAATATACATTATATACTATCACTAACGAATCAAATTGCTCGATACTTGTGTCATTGATCACTCATCAGAACTTGTACATGCCATTTGTTACATTGTATATTATTATACTTTGAAAGTATGTATATGTGAAATTAGTATTAAAGTTAAACTTTGATGATGACATTAGGACACACAGTGTAATATTTTTTACAATGATTTTAAAAATCGATTGATGTTTGATTCAATATAATCTTAAGATGATAGCTCAAAGAGAGAGTACACCTAACATTAAACTGTCATGAATCAGATAAAGCAGAAATTAAAATCATCTCTTTACTGCTATGATATTTTCAGTGTTTTTCTTCCTTCTCTTGAATTTAATTTTCATTAAGAAATGTCATCTTATTTGCCAGCCCATTTTATAACACAGGTTACACAGGTGCAGAGAGAAAACTGGCCCAGCTCTTAAAATATCCATTGATTGCAAATAAATTCATATGATACCCTGATTACATGTATATACATTCTTGCTCAGAGTAATAATATATTTAGACTATATACATATAGTGGTATAAATAAACAGAGATATGAAAGGCAACATTGTTTAGAACAAAATAAAATTTAGGGACATGTAAATATGTTTGGAAAAGATTTCTAACATAACACACACATATAAATATACAAGTATGCGCAAAGATATATGTACAAATTCTAGCATTAATAATCATTTTAAAAAAAGAAAAAAACATAAGATATTCATATCATGATTTCTAGAAATACAAATACACATTAATTTATGTGAAAATATCATATATCAGATCTTTTGTATAGCACATAAATAAAACAATGAGATATTATTGTTTGTTCAGGTATAAATCTAGCTATTTCTTGGACATTAACAGATGAAAAATAAAAGATTAGCTTTAGAGAAATGTGCTTGTTCATGGACAGTAATGATATGGTATAAATAAAGTTGGAAAAAACAGAATATCGGCGGCATCGATGACTCTTATTTATCAACAGTCCTATGCTCATCGCTCCGTACTTGATGCATTTCCAGGCTTTTTAATAAATAAGGGCATCATATGTGGATTCGCAGCAGCAATGTCTGGCGATGTCTGGCGAGCTTATTGAGGCCAGTGAATGCACCGAGATTGACGCTTTGATAAATCGGCCCCATCAAATTCAACAAACAAAGGGGTTTTCAACATTTTTGACAGTATTTAAAAATTTCATTATATATCAATATATGGTCTAGATTCATTAAACCTATATTCAGCTTTATTTACTTCTCCCTCAGTAGTGTGGAGGACAGACAATCACAACATTAATATTGTTTAAGACATCATAAAGACTACTGCATCCAATTGCTAAACACAGACTTCATTAATCTATTTTGGTATTTCAGTGATCAGTATCCATTGTCAGCAGTTCCTACTTCCTAGTGCTATTGTGGGAAAATGGTGATCAAATTTTGTGTGTTAACAATCTTGACTGTTTGACTTCGAAAGATTCTGATCAGTTTGTCAACATAAAACAATGTAATTTCCTATTTTCCAACATCGGAAAAACAAATCTTAAAAATTGGAACGAACCCCTATATCAGACATCTGTTTGTGTTGGCAAGAAGAGACTGAAATATGACGTTATGAGTTATTTATGGTATTTTGTAATTTAGTACCATTTTTTTATTTTCAGGGGAGTGTAAGTTGTTGGTGGTTTGTTATATGTTAAATGAAGTAGATTACATAGTTAAACTTTATTCATTTGGAGAGGGAACATTTTGTTGTTAGGGGCTTGTACAGGGGCTGGGACTGGAAAGAGAGGCCAAGCAGGTATTTTTAATGTTGCGAGACACAAACACTGTTTAAACAGCGAATATTGCAATTAACTAGCATAAGTTTCAGAGACTGCTCTCACACGACACTGGAGCACCAGAGCACGCCCACCGACGCGTTTCATCACTGTGCGTGACTTTGTCAGTGTTTGTGTCTCGCAACATTATAACGCTTAGGCCCACAGTGGTATATTTAAATTGTAAATGGTGCCGATAGTACAGAGAATTAGTTCGTTTAGTGATGATATGCACTTAGAACCTAATTGAATTTTCTCTAGGCGCAAGAAGCATTTATAACAATTCTACTTAGTGAAGCCCCAATATTATAAAGGGCATATTGCATACCAACGAGAGACTTTTTATTGCAAAGAAGCATAAGAGTGTGACTCCACATAGATACAGAGTATCTGTATGAATGTTGTGTTAGTGTATATATAGGGACTTAGTAAGAAATCGGCTGACTGGGTTAAATCCCAGCAGTATGCAGGTAGGACGACACCTTTGAGCGCATAGCCTGTATGTTTGCTGTTGATTGCAACGGTATATTTCCCTTACTACACAACTCTTACTGATTCAATAACACACCCCACTGGTACCTACCAGAGCACACTGCCCTTACTTTTAACTTTTGTTTTTAACTTTTAGTTGGATCGTTCACAATGACCTTAATATAGGAACATTTGGTGATTACCTGTTTCTATAGTGAGATCCAATTTGAATAATTTGTCTGTCTTTGCATAAATTTTTAATAAAGTGTTAATTTTAACCCACTCTATCTAATAAACCTCAATCTGTATGAGGTAAGTAAAGACGTAATCACTTGTCAGTTCACACTGTCTGAAGAAGCCACTTGTATGGAGTTAGGCAGCACCTTTAAACCTTGGAGTATCCACAGGTAAAAAACTTTCAAATCCTCTATCCTTGGAGTGAGGTGGAACTTCAATTTGGTGTCATGGAATACAAACAAAAGGACACTGATAGTGCATTAACCTTTTTATTTGATAACATACAAACACCGGTGGATTACACCTACTCACAAGTAAAACCTCAATTAATCTGATGAAGAAGGCAGACGAAAGTCATATATGCCTTTGAAACGCGTAAGGTTTTTTACTGCTACTACTGATTGAACACTTCACAGCTGCTGTTATTTGCCTAAACTTGTTTATATGCTGTTCATTTACCGCATTAATTGAGGTTTTACTTGTGAGTAGGTGTAATCCACCGGTGTTTGTATGTTATCAAATAAAAAAGTTAATGCACTATCAGTGTCCTTTTGTTTGTATTCCATGACACCAAATTGAAGTTCTACCTCACTCCAAGGATAGAGGATTTGAAAGTTTTTTACCTGTGGATACTCCAAGGTTTAAAGGTGCTGCCTCACTCCATACAAATGGCTTCTCCAGACAGTGTGAACTGACAAGTGATTACGTCTTTACTTACCTCATACAGATTGAGGTTTATTCAAGTAAGTGCATACCCATAGGGGGATTGGATGAATTAAGAATATCTGGATTCAAATGAACTTTTTATGTGTTTTTACCTATGTGTTTAAGGACTTCCTTTTACTCTTTATTCTCTAGTTTTTATCAATTTTTTGATAATTAATTTTCTAAGTATATGTGGTGTTTTATGTAATTATTTGCACACTGTATTTCTATTTTTATAAATTGTAATTTTCATAAATTGCATTTTTTACTACATGTATTTATATGCTAGGCAGCGCAAACCTTTTATTCTATTTTTTTTTATTTTTTACTTAGAGGGGTGATATAGAGAATCTCCCTTCGTTTTAGGTTAGCTGCAGCCGTTTGCATACACAAAATCTATTATCTGTTATTCATATAATTTGAGGGTTCATTTATTATACCCCCTCATCTGGAGCGCTAGTGAACCCAGAGCTTCCTGGAAATTTTTCTAGGATTCTACTTGTATATACTATATATATATATATACGCACACATACACAACACATAGAATGTCTGGCACTCTCTTGCAAGCACACAGCTAAATTAAAAGCAAAATGGAAAGTTAGTGATAGCATTTGGCCACATGGTGATAGGCTCAGGACCATGTGGTCTCTTCTTCCCTAGTCCCCTAACCTACAGCCACACAATGGATGCCTTCAACCAAACACACAGAGAAACAAATAAGGGCCCTTTGTAATTTCCCTAGACACATACAAAACACGGAAATGGACAGTACTCTGAAACCAGACTGGGTACACATCCTATGACCCTGCAAAACTCACAGCCTTGGGGCACCAGCTATTAGGGACTCAAGCAGTTAACCCCAGTCAAGCCTTGGTGCAAAGCCTATGGGGAAAATGACAAAAGTATTAACACAAAAATAAATATATATATTAAAAAGGGACATTATTATTTTTTTATTCTTGGTGTATCTAAAAGAAGCATGTTAAATATTTAATTACTGTTGTTCATTTCCCCCAATAAAGCAGTGGGATTCTGCTTATCAGCCACCGAGCAACTATGCTTAAAGGGACATGAAAGACAAATTTGTTCTTTCATGATTCAGATGGAGAATACAAAATTAGCTTTTTACTCTTGTTATTCTTTGTTGAAGAGATATCTATCCATCTAGTGCTCTTGCTTATGTATAAATTGTTGTTAAACTGCTGCCGTATAGTGCTGCAGACACATGCAGGCTCCTGAATTTACCTTCCTTCCTTTAAACAAAGGGTAACAAGAAAACAAAGACAATTTGATAATAGAAGTAAACTGGAAAGTTGTTTAAAATTATATTCTCTATCTGAATCATGAAATATTTTTTGGGGGGTTTTATGTCCCTTTAAGAAAAAAAATAAAAATAAAGAACATGTGGATTTTGTTATAACATTATTTTTTTTCATAGAAAAATATGTGTAAATAATATTTTTTCTGTTGACACTGATAGTTTTTTTTTTTTTTTTTTAAAGGAACCATACACACATTTTGAAATGTATGTTCAGTTTTTATCTGTCTGGAACTTAAAAGAAAATGTTATTTTATTATTGCTGCTTTAAAATTTTAGTTCATCACTGTTTCCCATAAGCATCAACAATAGCTGGCTACATACTCGTATGCTATTATGTTCAGATGTCATTCTGGAAAACAGGCTATAAATATTAAGTCTCCCACATGTTCTGGCATTAATATTACTATTATTTCTGATCATCCAACATAAAGCCATATAATAAATTATTACAGTGTGCTGTAACTTGCAATGGAAAACACATTGCTCTGATATGCCCCATGACAATTACACGCAAGCAATAATTGTGCAAATGCTGTTATATTATTGTCATCCCACAAACTGCATGGATGGCTGCAGCTGTCCCATGGTAATCATCTCATTCACAAAATATGGGAAGTTTTGGTAAAGTAACAAGAATTGATGTACAGTCTATCTAGTGACTTATTTTTAGCATTGTCTAGGGAACTTCTGTTGTCTATTAGAAGTTATACACTGTGTTCTGTGCATATGCTGAGTATATCAACAATATCTGTCAATAATAAAATGAATATAATAGTCACAGGTAGGTGGCAATAATGCAGAAAAAAGAAATGTGAGTGGAAAAATGGAACTAAAATGGAAACCCTTTTCTGAAAACAAGAAAATCCAATTTAAGTTATGACTGTGATCTAAAAAACTGAATAAAATAAAAAGAAAATTGCCATATCACCTTAATACTTTAATAAAGTCAACATACAATCAACCACCCAGACTCACTTCAGCTACCCAGAGCGCACTTGGTACAAAAGCCATAAGTGAATAACAATATACACATTTACACAGTGCATATTGTAAGATGTGCAAAAAATCTATTTTGTGAGGGCAATCTATGTCCTTTTTTTCATATGCATAATTTAAGGGTTCCTACTATTTACTTGAGTTTCCATATACAGTAGATTTGTTTCTGGTGAACCATTATAAGGTAAATAGGTAGCTACGTTGCTTATTGGCTGGAACTAGTATAGTAGGAGATGTTCTACCAGCAGCAGACAGGAGCAGGTCGTAGTTGTAATCAGAAGAGCAGGTCTGAAACTAAGCTTCAATACACAGGGAGTGCAAGGTGAGATACCAGAATATCCAGCAGCAGCCAGGAATCAAAACAATGAGAGCAGACAAACAGCTAATCCAGGTTATCCATAATAGCCAACAACTCCATATGAAACAGAGAGACATAATGGAGGCTCAGCCGATACAACAAGGTAGGGTAATATGGGTTTAAGGGTTATCATTGACTGACCACAAATCTAAACATCTGGATTTTAAGTGCATTGCAGAAGCTGAGTGCCAGGCCAGCACCCATACATCTAATACATATTAACCTAGATTCAATAAAACTAATATCTGGTGTAAAAAATAATCTTACCGCAACATCTCAGCTCAAAAGTTTCAGAATTTGGGAAGATTTGTACCCTTCTGTAAGGGGTTCGAAACTTTCATGATTCCATGTACAAATAATTAATTAAATGGTTAATGTATTAGCACTTCATATTAATGGGCCGAATTATCAATGTCTGTCCGACATGATACGCTGTAGTGAACTGCTTGTGCAATGCCGCCCCCTGCAGATTCGCGGCCAATTGGCCACTAGCAGGGGGTATCAATTATCTCGATCATATAGGATTGGGTGGATTGATGTCTGCAGCCTCACAACAGAAGGACCAGTTAAGAAGCAGCGGTCTTAAGATCGCTGCTTCATAACTGCTGTTTCCGGCGAGCCTTTAGGCTCGTGGAGAAACAGGGGCATTTTGCCCTTGATAAATCGACCCCCAAAACTTTGCTTTTAGAGAGCACATATAATTGCAGGCATCCCTGCTCAGCGCACAACATAAACAATATAGGCTTTCAGTATTGCATAGCTCTATGTAAAGCTAACTTAATGTCTAATTAATACATACATTTTTAAACAACTGTCAGAAAGTAGCTACGTCACTGCTTGTTAATATATTGTTCACAGTCTTGTAATAAAAATTTAGTTCTGAGAGTTTGTGGAAAGGGGGTAAAGAGCTGCAGGCAAGTCACAACTGTCTCTCTAACACCATGTAGGCAGAGAGAGATTGAGACTGAAAGCTTGGTTTAGTGTTGCTTTTGGGTATCTTCACAGTGTTGAAACTGGACCGTTCCCATTGAGACGAGACTAGGCTGAACATTCTATGAAGTGTTTGTCACCTGATGAGATGAAGTTGATCCTGTTATCTTCTCCCCTGCCAGTGTATGCGATCTTTAGCAACTAACAGTCTATTAAAAGACCACTCAATGCAGTACAATTGCATAATTAACAAGTACATAATAAAAGTAGATTTTTTTTCTGACAATTTTTTTTCTCCCATTTTCCAGCCCCCTGTATCATGTGACCAACATCAGCCAATCACAGACTAGTATACATATACCATGTGAGCTTGTGAATATGCTCAGTAGGATTTTGTTCCCCAGAAAGTGTTAACATGAAAAGACTGTGCAAAATTTGATAATGGAAGTAAATTGGAAAGTGACTTAAAGCTGCATGCTCTTTCAAAATCGTAAACGTTTATTTTGACTTGAGTGGCCCTTTAACAATTGAAGTATTGCCTAATGTATAATCATTGCTTTGTTTAGCATAAGTTGTCAATAAAAGGGATCTATTTCACATGTTTCCTGTGTCCTCCCTTTATTCAGTACTAATAGGGGGGCGGCGGTTAAGCGGTTAATAGGTTAGTGTTGGCAATGTGGGGGGGGGCGGCAGTTTAGAGGTTAATAGGTTTAGTTAGTGTTGGCGATGTGGGGGCGCAAAAGTTTAGAGGTTAATAGGTTTATTTAGTGTTGGCAATGTGTGGGGCAGCAGTTTAGAGGTTAAAAGGTTTATTTAGTGTTGGCGATGTGGGAGGTGGCAGAGGTTAATAGGTTTAGTGTTTGCGATGTGGGGGGAGGCGGTTTAGAGGTTAATAGGTTTAGATAGTGTTGGCAATGTAGGGGGGCGGCGGTTTAGGGGTTAATAGGTTTATTTAGTGTTGGCAATGTGAAGGGGCGGCGGTTTAGAGATTAATAGGTTTATTTAGTGTTGGCGATGTGGGGGGCAGCGGTTTAGAGGTTAATAGATTTAGTTAGTGTCGGCGATGTCGGGAATGGCCGTTTAGAGTTTAATAGATTTAGTTAGTGTTGGTGATGTGGGGGGACGGTTTAGGGGTTAATAGGTTTAGTTAGTGTCAGCGAATGTCGGGGAACAGCGGTATAGAGATTAAAAGGTTTAGTTAGTGTCGGCGATGTCGGGGAACGGCGGTTTAGAGGTTAATAAGTTTAGTTAGTTACTGCAAATAGAAGAACACAGAGGCGCCACCATGGCCCAGTACCACCAAAACAAAGAAATAAATATATAGAAGGCACTATATATACTCACAAACGTCAAGCACCCAGGTGGTGCTAGTGGGGCAGGCTGAAACTTCACAGTAGTTCAGCTCACTGATATACCTCCAAATAGATCCAGTCGGTGTTCCTTGAGAGCCTAAGATCCTATGCCTAGAAAAGAGAGAGGCAAACCAACATGGCCTAGTATTGTTTGAGCCCAGGGAGAATATAGCCCTAATGGGTATACTCACAGGAAACAAAGCACCTCCAGGTGCAATATCAGCAAGCTGGAACCATAAGTCGCCCAGTAGACAAACCACGGCAAGTGATCCTCCGCTTCCAGTAGTATAACGGTGGATAGGAGAGGGGTGTATGAAACCCCACAACAGGTTATTAGGTCAGAAATACCACACCAGCAAGTGTATATAAAAGTAAAAATCTTTAATAACACAGCGACGCGTTTCTCAGCCGCCTATGGGCTGTTTCATCAGGCTATAATAAAACATTAAAAAATACACTTGCTATATACTAAATTAAAAAACTAAAACATTATCTGATTGGACAATCAATTAAAATACAACCAATGTGTGATCTTTCTCAATCAATTACTATGGTAACAATTTAGTTAGTATTCGGGTGGATAGGTGTGGCCAGGTGTGCACCTAATTAGCAAACTGACACTCCACCTAGCTTGCAACCCCTGTTGCTAATTGTTGCCATAGTGACCACCTAACAGTGCAAACACAATATAAGTTTATCTAATGACAGTACATACACATTAAAAGTTTATCTCATACACATAACACATTTACATTTGATTAGCACAAAGGAATAATGACAAGTACTCAGTAGTTCATTTGGTGCCCATCTCCAGAGTTGTACTTATGAGAGGTCAAAGCGCAACCGGAAGGTAGTCCGGAGCTCATATGTGATCTATAAGTGCCTTACCGGCCTGATATTAATAGTATCACCAGCCCCATATGAGAACCTTTGTTGGATTCAATATGTGAAAGCATATTGAATCTATGTATAGGAGTGGTGATCAATGTATAGTGGGCTGTGTGCAAACATAGAGCTGTCATTATGAAATTCTGCGTGTCTTAGCGTAAAAGCCTTCTTAACATGAATACCTTATTGTCAATGTAATTCTTTCATATCGATCTGTTGTGCCAAAAGGCATCTGTTTACCCAATTGCTAGATCCTACTCGATGTTTGTGGATGACCCCAGACGCCTTCGGATGCGTCTCACTCTCTAACTATGTGATGTTACTTTGTTTAAAAATATCGGAGCTATTCTCCAATCGTTCTGGTGGCTCTAAGAGGAGTGTAAATCCGCTCCAATGAGAATGCTTGTTGTGGGCGGGATAAGCACCTGGTCGAATCCTATTCCTTTTGGATTAACATACATGTTAGCCCCAGGGGCTAACATGTATGTTAATCCAAAAGGAATAGGATTCGACCAGGTGCTTATCCCGCCCACAACAAGCATTCTCATTGGAGCGGATTTACACTCCTCTTAGAGCCACCAGAACGATTGGAGAATAGCTCCGATATTTTTAAACAAAGTAACATCACATAGTTAGAGAGTGAGACGCATCCGAAGGCGTCTGGGGTCATCCACAAACATCGAGTAGGATCTAGCAATTGGGTAAACAGATGCCTTTTGGCACAACAGATCGATATGAAAGAATTACATTGACAATAAGGTATTCATGTTAAGAAGGCTTTTACGCTAAGACACGCAGAATTTCATAATGACAGCTCTATGTTTGCACACAGCCCACTATACATTGATCACCACTCCTATACATAGATTCAATATGCTTTCACATATTGAATCCAACAAAGGTTCTCATATGGGGCTGGTGATACTATTAATATCAGGCCGGTAAGGCACTTATAGATCACATATGAGCTCCGGACTACCTTCCGGTTGCGCTTTGACCTCTCATAAGTACAACTCTGGAGATGGGCACCAAATGAACTACTGAGTACTTGTCATTATTCCTTTGTGCTAATCAAATGTAAATGTGTTATGTGTATGAGATAAACTTTTAATGTGTATGTACTGTCATTAGATAAACTTATATTGTGTTTGCACTGTTAGGTGGTCACTATGGCAACAATTAGCAACAGGGGTTGCAAGCTAGGTGGAGTGTCAGTTTGCTAATTAGGTGCACACCTGGCCACACCTATCCACCCGAATACTAACTAAATTGTTACCATAGTAATTGATTGAGAAAGATCACACATTGGTTGTATTTTAATTGATTGTCCAATCAGATAATGTTTTAGTTTTTTAATTTAGTATATAGCAAGTGTATTTTTTAATGTTTTATTATAGCCTGATGAAACAGCCCATAGGCGGCTGAGAAACGCGTCGCTGTGTTATTAAAGATTTTTACTTTTATATACACTTGCTGGTGTGGTATTTCTGACCTAATAACCTGTTGTGGGGTTTCATACACCCCTCTCCTATCCACCGTTATACTACTGGAAGCGGAGGATCACTTGCCGTGGTTTGTCTACTGGGCGACTTATGGTTCCAGCTTGCTGATATTGCACCTGGAGGTGCTTTGTTTCCTGTGAGTATACCCATTAGGGCTATATTCTCCCTGGGCTCAAACAATACTAGGCCATGTTGGTTTGCCTCTCTCTTTTCTAGGCATAGGATCTTAGGCTCTCAAGGAACACCGACTGGATCTATTTGGAGGTATATCAGTGAGCTGAACTACTGTGAAGTTTCAGCCTGCCCCACTAGCACCACCTGGGTGCTTGACGTTTGTGAGTATATATAGTGCCTTCTATATATTTATTTCTTTGTTTTGGTGGTACTGGGCCATGGTGGCGCCTCTGTGTTCTTCTATTTGCAGTATCTAACCATCAGGACGACCATCCTTTGACAGAGTGCTGCCGCCAGATAGTGGGACTTGATTGATGAATGGACATTAACATACCTATACCCACTGTATAGTTCACTGTTCTGTTGTTTTATCCTGTGTTACTGTGTGTATTGTTTTATGTCTAGGTTCTAGACTATTTACCTATCTGATTTTTTGGCAACTGGGAGGCGCACCCTAAAGGGTGTGGTGTGCATTTGTGTATACCACTCCCCACATTATAAGTTTAGTTAGTGTTGGCTATGTGGGGGATGCAGTTTATGGGTTAATAGGATTAGTTAGTGTTGGCGATGTGGGGAGCAGCGTTTTAGAGGTTAATAGCTTTTTTTAGTGTCGGCGATGTCGAGGAACGGCGGTTAAGATGTTAATAGGTTTAGTTAGTGTTGGCGATGTGGGGGCGGCAATTTAGGGGTTAATAGGTTTACTTAGTGTTGGAGATGTGAGGGTGGCAGTTTAGGGGTTAATAGGTTTAGTTAGTGTTGGCAATGTGGGGGGTGGCGGTTTAGGGGTTAATAGCTTTTTTTTAGTGTCGGGAACAGCGGTTTAGATAATTTTGTTTCAGCAAATTAGTTTTTTGGATTCATTCGTTATTTCAGATCCATTCTTTATTCATATTAATTATTCTATTGTAAACTTTAGAATAGAATAATGAATATGAATAACAGACGGATCCGAAATAACAAATGGATCCGAAGTAACTATTTAATTTGCCAAAACTAAATTATTTTTTTAACAACTAATTTCCCGAAATGAAATTATTTATTTAACTAATGAAAACGAAACAAAACTAAGCTAATTTTTTAGCGTTGTTATTTCTTTGTTTCTTTACACTTAAAAAGAACTAAAATAGAGGAAGTTGATAATCTATATATAACAATCAATTTGTCTTATTTTATTTATTTTTAACATATATAACTCTCTATCTTGAAATAGCCAACCCTATATTTCACTTCACTTACAATTTAAAAAAATTGTTAAACCACATAGCATTTAAAAAATTAATTTATGTCAGATTCTAGATTTAACCCTTTTGGGTGTAATGTGTGTAATTTGAAGATCCACTTGGCCTCAGTTTTCAACAGGTTATTCATAAGGTTTCCTCCCCTCTGTTATGGTTCAATTTTGCTATTGCTGTAAAATGGAAAAAAAAATAATTGTTAGATAAACAGCCAACATTTGCATTTCTAAAATTATTTGAGCAACCTCACAGTACTGACAAGACTTCTTAGATAATTTTGAAGAGTGGGGAGCTTTAGATGATCATTGGGATCTTAGAAAGATATAGCAAAATGTGACTTTTTAGAATCTTGTGAGGATTGTTTTAGATCATCTCATCCTAGCAAACAGCTTTAGATCATCAGGCCGAAAGTCTTTGGCACTGTTAATGCGACCTTGCGCTAAACAAACTGGTATGTTAAAAACTGTATTCTAGCCCCTATAATAAAAAGCTTTCATTTATGGTGTGATACAATCTAAAGCCAAATTACAACTTTAGACAGAAAGTACAATTTTAAACATACAACTAGAATGTATGGGAATTTTATGGGATTTAGAAACACTTCAATAAATGTGTTGTATCTGTATTAGTTGATATTATATTTGGGCTTTTTAAGGGCCTAATTAATATTAGATACTACATTTAAAAAAAACAAAAACAAACAAACAAACAAACAATGTAGTGATACAAAAGCTTATTAGCATAGGGTATGCAAACAAGAAAAGAATGACCTTCCAACGTTACTGTTATGCTCGTGGGATACTCCACTATCAGACCGAACTCGGACAGTAGTCTTCTTATCCCGGTGATAGGGAATATCCCAGAGCAGAGAAAGGTCGCAAGATGAGATAAATAGCACTCACCACAGGCAGGATAGTCTTCAGCAGCAACTGTAAAGCAGTCCAAAGGTAAACCACTAAAATGGTCAGGCAGGCAGGGTTTGGCAATGGTAAAGCATTCCAAGGGTAAACCACTAGAATGGGCAGGCGGGCAGGGTTTGGCAACGGTGAAGCAAACCAGAGCAATAGGGGTTAATCAGGCAGAGTAGTCAGACAAGCAGAGTTCAGCAACAGTAAATTAATCCAGCAATTTAGGGGTTAATCAGGCAGAGTAGTCAGACAAGCAGAGTTCAGTAGCAGTAAATCAGTTCAGGAATTTAGGGGTTAATCAGGCAGAGTAGTCAGACAGGCAGAGTTCAGCAACAGTAAATCAATTCAGCAATTTAGGGGTTAATCAGGCAGAATAGCCAGACAAGCAGAGTTCAGGAACAGTAAATCAATCCAGAAATGTATGGGTTAATCAGGCAGAGTAGTCAGACAAGCAGAGTTCAGTAGCGGTATATCAATCCAGCAATTTAGGGGTTTAACAGGCAGAGTAGTCAGACAAGCAGAGTTCAGTAGCAGTATATCAGTCCAGCAATTTAGGAGTTAATCAGGCAGAGTAGTCAGACAGGCAGGGTTCATCAACAATAAGGCAAATAGTAGAAATGATCTATCACACCCAGGAGCACAGAAAGTAACACCTATACTTGGGCAGTGATAGATCGATTTGAAAACACTTACATAGGCTCAGGATTCACACCAGAGGGGTCAGGACCGGCATCAGAGAGAGAGGAGTGTACGGCGATGACGTCAGCGCCGCATCCATCCGGACCCGACACGGCCCCTGGCAACGAGCAGGGAAGGATACACCGCGCCCCTAGCAACGGCTAGAGCGGTGCAGTGTGACAGTTACCACCCTCCAGCCATCATCAGTATTTTTATGGCAAACTTTATTAGCACATCCAGATTTATAGGTCTGGAAACACCCCTAAGATGATGTAAGGAAGACATGCAAGTGCAGGTTTAAAGCTGTCACCAAAAGCCTTTTTTTTTTTTAAGGTCTTTACTTATATCTTAAGTCTCTCCAGAACTAGAGATTTTCCAATTTCATATTGTTTAAAAGATTTATGTTAATAATTTAGGGGCCTATCTATCAAGCTCCGTATGGCTCGCCAGAAACAGCAGTTATGAAGCAGTGGTCTAAAGACCGCTGCTCCATAACCCTGTCCGCCTGCTCTGAGCAGGCGGACAGACAGCAGGCGGACAGACATTGCCGGAATTCAACCCGATCGAGTAAGTTCGGGTTGATTGACAACCCCTGCTGGGGGCGGCGTTGCACCAGCAGCTGACAAGAGCTGATGGTGCAATGCTGAATACTGAGAGCGTATTGCTCTCCGCATTCAGCGATGTCTGTCAGACCTGATCCGCACTGTCGGATCAGGTCCGACAGACATTTGATAAATAGGCCTCTTAGTGTGGCATCACCCTCCTGGTGCATTAAATGTACTGCCAAATCGTTACTCCTAATTTACTCCATCTACTCTACAGATATCCAACACTGAAGCATAAGAAAATAAACAGAGCAGGTGAATATTTAACATATATGGAGGGAAGTTAGCACTCTGTTTTGTTTTTTTCTTGCAAGTTATTCCTTTCGTGTTTAAATATGGTTTGTTTATTGGTTGTTTTTGACACTAACAATCATGAAGCATGAGTAATCACTTTAAGTAGCTACTGTTAACGCAAATAACCATTCTGTATTTGGCACATAGTATAAATGATATTCTGCTTAATTTAGTCACAAAGTAACTAGAACAGGGCTGTGGTTAAATGAAAAAGGCCTAGGTTTACAGTATACCATAAAATAAGGGTAGAAATATTTTCAGACATAATAACTCCAGAAACTGAGGGTGTAGTATAAAAACCTGCAATAGGACAGCAGTGAGAGGACCTAGAAATGTGTGCAAGGCATCATCAAAGGTCAACATGGGCCAGAATAAAAATCAATAGTGCAACGGACAGCACAATGACCTTTTTTGGACCTTGCATTACATAACCTAATACATTAATAATAGTAATATATATATATAATTTTATATATATATATATATATATATATATATATATATATATATATATATATATATATATTAGGGTTGCACCGATACTGATACTAGTATCGGTATCGGTGCCGATACCAAGTATTTGCATGAGTACTTGTACTCATGCAAATGCACCAATACTTAAACCGATACCTGCACTTGCTACCCATACTCTATATTGTGGAGATTTTTCAAACTGCATGTTCCCATTTCATTTTAAGCTGTAGTGGAGACTCAACTAAAAATTGTTCACTTCTGTTCAGCCAATACAAATTGCTGTTGTATTGTATTATTGTAAGAGAGATCACTGTACCTTGTTCAGACAAACCCCTGAAGTACTGGGTAGTTAATAAACTGATATTTCCAGCTCTGGCTAAAATGGCCCAAAATTATCTTTCTGCCCCATGCAGTAGTGCTGAAAGTGAGACTGTTCAGCTTAACATTAAACGACATTACTGATAGCAGAAACAGGCGTATAGCTGAACATACAGAGATGCTTCTGTTCCTTAAAAAGAACTTGCTACTAACTTTCAAAAATTATTATAATTGCTAGATTGCCTGTTATACTGCTAGTTCTTCTCTTGCACAATTATGCTCAAAACATACTGTACTCTGACGAACATCCTTAGCTTATATAAGTGCAGGAAGAGTGTTCATAGAAAAAATTAAGTTAAATCCTATGAACACACATCTTACAATAATAGGACTAGATTTAGATTACATTTGATATGTAAGCTTTACCAATGCTCTGTTCACATTTCCAACGCAATAGACTTTAATGGAGTTGCACATGCAATGAGCATTGGTAAAGCTTACCAGTCAAATGTAATCTAGCCCATAGTGTTGTTCCCCATGTTTAAACAGTGCACTGGTATATTTTTTTACTGCATTGCACTTTTGGTTGGTTGTGATATTACATTTGTTATTTATTGTTGTTATTATGAATATATTTTAATGTAATATTTTTATTTATAAACTTGTTCTGTGAAATTTCTTCGAGTTTTTACAACTTTGTGACAACAAGCAAATAAAACTGTTTTATTATTTCATAATATCTTTTGAGTTACAGTTCTTCATAATTATAAAGAAGCTATCTTAAATCATTAGTCTGTATTGTGCTTGGGACACTGTCACATGACATTAAAAAAGTATCGGTAATTGGTATCGGCGAGTATTTTGAAAAAAGTATCGGGACTTGTACTCGGTCTTAAAAAAATGGTATCGGTGCAACCCTAATATATATATATATATATATATATATATATATATATATATATATATATATATATATATATAATAGTAACAATAGAGGAAACAGTAAAAACCTTGAGATTGTAATATAGACTATAGAAAACTATTTTATTCAGTGTTCTCTCCAGGACCTTTTTTTTAGCGAGTGCACCACCCGGATGATTTTACTGACCACCCGGATGATTTTACTGACCATCCGGCTAAAATTTTAACCAATATTAAGCAAGGATTACCTTATATTAAAATGTTCAATGCTTTTTTGCACAAATTATCATTAAATACATCTATGTTAAATTATACAATAATTTGTGCTTTACATAGCAGAAAATATTACACTGCCCCCACCTGACTGCTTCATAACACCACCCGGCTTGTAAACTTTTCTGTGGAAAACACTGATATCTATAATGATAGAGAAATATTTTCACATCAAATTCTTGACTGTTAATCTGATTTAATATAATAGCTATAAGTGTTCTGCATGACATAACGTACCCAAATGATGGCTCTGCACAGCCTTCTAAATAAGTGGTGGCTCTGCAATAACAGTGGTGACAATATATAAAACACACAAACCAGGAGGCAAAATGACCTGAATTATTTTTTACCATTATACCTAGACTAATGCTAGCACGTCTAAGAGGAAAAAAAATATTATAATAATTATGCCAAGTATCTATACATTGATATTAGACATGTTGGGGATATTTATCAAAGGCTCAACTATGCTGCATTCGCCCGCACCAATACGCTCACCTAACATCGCTGCCGCGGGCCATGTTTATTAAAAAAGCAGGCAAAGGGGGGCGTGTCCGGGCTAGGGCCTAAGATGGCTGCTAAATTGGGAGCTCTCTAGAGAATAATTACAATCCGCCTTGTAATTAGGGTATTATACATCCATCCAGGTAGAAACTGATTTTCATGAAAGAGAGTACATTTTGCTGATCTGGATTATACTTATATTTCGGAAAAAAAAAAGAAGTCTCCCAAACCGGACGGCAGGGATTTCTTGGCGGCCTACAAGGAAGGGAAACCCAGCACCCCGGGGTGAACAGAGTAAATATTGTACCTCTGCATTAATTTATTCATTCATTCTAATTTACACCCAGATTTGTAAAATGGGAGATATTGTTGCCACCATCAGAGACCTGCTCCTAGATTTTGAGCACAGGATGTGCTGCAGATTAGACCACCTGGCGTCCCACATGGAGCAAGTGCATGCAGAGATCACAGTGCCTAAGCCTGAGGCGGTGAGGAAGATGGCACCTAACAGCCAAGGAGTGATCTCGAGATCTACTACAGCCCAGCTTAATGCAGGAGGAGTTATTCTGTGCCCGCAGCCGATGGCCTGCGTGGGATCCTTACCTGGTATTCTGGTCCCGGCTCTGGAGGAGATGGCCGGCCCTCCGGACGGGGACTCTGTATTGGCTAGCGCTCACAACGGGATCCGCATGGAGGCAGCTGCGGGTAGCTTAGATGCGGAGGCCATAGATCAGAGAGAGGAGACCCCTCAGTACAAAGATGATTTCCGGCGATGGCGGAGCTTGCCCGCATTTCTCTGTTTCCAGCTGGATCTAGCGGAGGAGGCTGAAGGTTTGCAGAGTGAGAGGGAGACTCGGCAGGCCCTTTTCATGGTTGGAGGTATCTCTGGATCTGCTGTTGAACTTTGTGTATTCCCAGGCCTGTTGTTTGCCAGCTCATGCAATAGACGAGGTGTGGGCTAGAGTAGTAGGATGACTTGATGTGGGCCTTAGTTCTATAGTCCACATAATAACTGATCATCAGGTCGTCCTGCACGTATGTTTTACCTCTAGTGTCTTAATTTATTGGAAACACTGAAATGGACCTTGTGTGACCGGAGAGATATAGACTGTTATGATGTGCATATAGCTCTTCAGAAATATGGAGTCCCTGTTATTATCAGACTTAGTTCCCAGAACGCTGGCCCCAGTTATATTTAAGGTTCTGAATGGACTCTATGCTTTCCTTAGTTTATTCACTCTTTATCTAGCCTGCACATGGGTTCAATTTTGCAAAAGATTCTAGTTCATTCAAAGCCTCTGTATGTTATTTTGTATGCCAGGTTGTGTCATTGTGATGATATATGTGTATGTGGGTGTGTGTGTGTGTGCAAATATGTGCATGCATACGCTGTAACTACTGTTCAGCATTCCTAATGTACTACACTTGGTGTTAAATTATATGCAGAACTCCATAGAGAATCTTGTTACCATAAGGTTATGAAGAGAGTTAAGTATATAACATGTGTTACTTATTGGTTGTAGGGGCTGCCCAAAACACTCATCACAAATACCATTTCATACTCTATAGGACTCCCTAGGACAAAGCGTATCTTAAAGATTGCATGTCATGTGTAAAGCATAAGAGAGTATATTTCTATAATTGGGGTAGAGCTACTGGGGATTTCATGAGCATATCAGTGTTAAAGAAGCATTTTTGGCCCCTACCGGAGCATCACAGAGGCTCAAAACATACCTATATGTCTTTGTTAGTTTACTTTATTTAGAACAGGTCCAAGAGTGGACCTGATAATACTTACCCCACTATATACCCCTGGATACTACTCTAAAGCTGTGGCCCAAGAGTGGTCGCAAATTCTTTTTTGTTGGGGTAAGTTTCACTTTCACGTGTTTAAGTAGTCTAGGGGATTGTCTTACTTTATTAAATTATTTTGCCTTAGCATGGGGTCCATAAGTGGCCCTATTAACATTCTCCCAACCTCCACCCCTTACTTATATTTGCCGAATGTGACTGCTAACTTTGAGCCAGGGGGTACTTTATTTCTAATTTGTTTGGGTGACTCTTTGATCTTGTATATAATATATGTTATGCTGAAGATATCAAGGACACGCTCAAGCCTGCATAGGTTACAAATTACTTATTGCATTTAGGCTTATAGAAAGCTAGATGTTTGTTTTGTGTTATATGTCCTTTTGTACATGTACTTTTGTAAAATGAGGTAATATCCATGGCTGGAAAATGTACCTTTGGGTTGAGTTAAGCTTTGATTCTACAGATGCGAAGACATGCTTGTTTAATTAATTATGCAAATTCTGATGTATGACAAATGGGCATGTTGCCATGATGTCTCTTTCTGAAATTTTGTGTTTGTTTGCCATTTTACCTCGATAAAAAACTATTTAAAAAAAAAAAAAAAAAAAAAAAGCAGGCAAAAAGCATCATTGTTAACTAGCAGTCATCGATCTCGCTGCTATTCGGCTTTTTACCAACTTTATTTATACCCTGTCACTAAACGCCGCTACTATACTAAAATGTTTAACCCCTATCCCGCCGCTCCCGGACCCCGCCGCAACTTTAATAAAGTTATTAACCCTTATCCCGGACCCTGCCGCAACCTAAATAAAAGTATTAACCACTATTCCGCCGCTCCCGGACCCCGCCACCACTAAATAAATGTATTAACCCCTATTCCCCACTCCCGGACCCCGCCGCTACCTAAATAAACGTATTAACCCCTAAACCTCTAGTCTCCCACATCACTACCATTAACTAAACCTATTAACCCCTAATTCGCCAGCCCCCCACATCGCCATAAACTAAATTAAGCTATTAACTCCTAAACCTAAAAACCCGCTAACTTTACATTAAAATTTCAACATCCCCATCTTATAATAAATTAAAACTTACCTTTAGAATTAAAATAAACTATATTAAACTATTAATTAGCCTACCCTAACTATTATACTACAATTAAATTAAACTAGCAATTAAATTAACTATATTACATATTAAAAAACCCTAATCCTACTCAAATTATTTAAATCTACTATTAAAAATTACTAAATTACAAAAAAAGCACTGTTACAAAAACAAACAAACACTAAGTTACAAAAACAAACAAACCACAGTATCAAAAATAAAAACGAATTACACCTAATCTAATAGCCCTATCAAAATAAAAAAGCCCCCCCAAAGTAACAAAAACCCCTAGCCTACAATAAACTACCAATGGCCCTTAAAAAGGCATTTTGTGGGGCATTGCCCCAAAGAAATCAGCTCTTTCACCTGAAAAAAAAATACAAACACCCCCCAACAGTAAAACCCACCACCCATCCAACAAACCCCCCCAAAATAAAAAGCCTATCTAAAAAACCTAAGATCCCCATTGCCCTGAAAAGGGCATTTGTATTGGCATTGCCCTTAAAATGGCATTTAGCTATTTTACCTGCCCAGACCCTACTCTAAAAATAAAAACCCACCCAAATAAACCTAACACTAACCCCCAACGATCCACTTACAGTTTTTGAAGTTCCGCTTGAAGGATCCATCCGGGCGGCAAGAAGTCTTCATCCGGGCGGCCTCTTCTGTCTTCATCCATCCAGCGAAGTCTTCATCCATGTGGCCTCTTCTATCTTCATCCATCCGACGTGGAGTGGGTTCATCCTGAAGACATCCGGCGTGGAGTTCCTCTTCAATACGGTCGCCACCGTAAACTTGAACTTGAATGCAAGTGATGTCATCCAAGATGGCGTCCCTTGCATTCCTATTGGCTGAAAGGTTCCAATCAGCCAATAGGATTAGAGCTGCTAAAATCCTATTGGCTGTTCCAATTAGCCAATAGGATTTGAGCAGCTCTCATCCTATTGGCTGTTCCAATCCTATTGGCTGATTGGAACAGCCAATAGGATGAGAGCTGCTCAAATCCTATTGGCTGATTGGAACAGTCAATAGCTTTAGGGGTTAATCTTGGATGACATCACTTGCTTTCAAGTTCTAGTTTACGGCGACAACTGTATTGAAGAGGAGCTCCGTGCCAGATGTCTTCAGGATGGACCCGCTCCGCGCCGGATGGATGAAGATAGAAAAGGCTGCATGGATAAAGACTTCTTGCCGGCTGGATGGATACTGTCGGGGGTTAGTGTTAGGTTTATTTAAGGGTTTTTTTGGTGGGTTTTATTTTTAGAGTAGGGTCTGGGCAGGTAAAAGAGCTAATTTTACTTAGCTTAATTTAGTTTATGGTGATGTGAGGGGCTGGCGGTTTAGGGGTTAATAGGTTTAGTTAATGGTAGTGATGTGGGAGGCCAGATGTTTAGGGGTTAATACGTTTATTTAGGAGGAGGCGGGGTCCGGGAGCGGTGGAATTAGGGGTTAATAACTTTATTTAGTGGTGGCAGGGTCTGGGAGTGGCAGAATAGGGGTTAATAACATTATGTAGGTGGAGGCGATGTCGGGCGGCAGATTAGGGGTGTTAAGACTAGGGGCTTATGTTAGGGTGTTAGGTGTAAACGTAACTGGTTTTCTACCATACAAATCAATGGGATATCTGGCAGCATTGAACATAAGCTTTCGCTGCTTTCAGACTCCCATTGATTCCTATGGCATCTGCGGCCTCCAGGGTGGCAGATTGAAAACCAGATATTCTGGGCCGGAATAGCCGCGAGCGTACCGGTAAACTATTGGATAACTTTTTAAAAGTGTCAAATAGTGCCGAATGTGTATTCGGAACATCTGTAATGACGTAAGCATCGATCTGTGTCGGATTGAGACCGGCGGATCGTATGTTAGGTCACAGATTTCAACTTTTGCAGGTCTGTAGGCTTTGATAACTAGGTTGAATCAAGCTCGCCACAATTACGCTGCGGAATTTCAGCTTTTTTGCGGTTGACGGCTTGATAAATATTCCCCTTTGTGTTGAATAATGATAATGACCATCCACTTTAATATTTAGGTATGCATGTAGAGTAGATAGATAATAGACATGTGATACTGCACAGTTATGCTTTTAGATAGACAGACAGATAGATTTATAAATATGTAGGTTGCTAAAGGTTTACAGAGAGGGCAGGGGCTTTGCAGTGAGATACATGAGGGTCAGATGCTTCCAGCTGTTATGGCTGTCATGCACTCTTTTGTGCCCCCACATATGGCCCCTACTTATATATAGATTAAAAATAAATTCTGCTATGCACCAAAATAGCTCCAGCCCTGCATGAAATGTACCTGCATGAAATGTACCTGCGGAATTCTCAAGGCTAAATTAGCTATATTTTTTTCTCTAACAACTGCAAAACAATGTATTTATAATAATTTTATGACAGTGACTAGCCTTGTTGTCTATGGCCTAAAGCCTGGATTGGCTCCTCCAAGTAAAGCGACTGGAGTTTAGTTATTAAAAATAATTACAGTAAAAAGGATGTTGATTTGTTTTAAAAAACATTAACGCCTAGATTTAGAGTTCTGCGTTAGCCGTCAAAAGCAGCGTTAAGGGGTCCTAACGCTGCTTTTTATTGCCCGCTGATATTTAGAGTCAGTCAGGAAAGGGTCTAACGCTCACTTTCCAGCCGCAACTTTTCCATACCGCAGATCCCCTTTACACCAATTAAGTATCCTATCTTTTCAATGGGATCTTCCTAACACCGGTATTTAGAGTCTTGGCTGAAGTGAGCGGTAGACCCTCTACCGACAAGACTCCAGTCGCAGAAAAAAGTCAGGAGTTAAGAGCTTTATGGGCTAACGCCGGTTCATAAAGCTCTTAACTACTGTGCTCTAAAGTACACTAACACCCATAAACCACCTATGTACCCCTAAACCGAGGCCCCCCCACATCGCCGCCACTCTAATAAAAAATTTTAACCCCTAATTTGCCGACCGCACACCGCCGCAACCTACATTATCCCTATGTACCCCTAATCTGCTGCCCCTAACATCGCCGACACCTACATAATATTTATTAACCCCTAATCTGCCCCCCCAACATTGCCGCTACCTTACCTACTCTTATTAACCCCTAATCTTCCGACCGGACCTCGCCGCCACTATAATAAATGTATTAACCCCTAAACCGCCTCACTCCCGCCTCAAAAACCCTATAATAAATTGTATTAACCCCTAATCTGCCTTCCCTAACATTGGTGACACCTAACTTCAAGTATTAACCCGTAATCTGCCGACTGGACCTCGCCGCTACTCTAATAAATGTATTAACCCCTAAAGCTAAGTCTAACCCTTAAATATAATTTTTATCTAACGAAATAAATTAAATATTATTAACTAAAGTCTTCCTATTTAAAGCTAAATACTTACCTGTAAAATAAACCCTAATATAGCTACAATATAACGAATAATTATATTGTAGCTATTTTAGGATTTATATTTATTTTAAAGGCAACTTTGTATTTATTTTAACTAGGTACAATAGCTATTAAATAGTTATTTACTATTTAATAGCTACCTAGTTAAAATAATTACAAAATTACCTGTAAAATAAATCCTAACCTAAGTTACAATTAAACCTACTACACTATAAATAAATAAATTAAATCAATTAACTACAAGTACCTACAATTAAATAAACTAAACTAAATTACAAAAACAAACAAACACTAAATTACAAAAAATAAAAAAAGATTACAAGAATTTTAAGCTAATTCGCAAAAGCCAATAGAATGCAAGCTCAATCTGATTGATTGATTGGATCAGCCAATCGGATTGAACTTGAATCTGATTGGCTGATTGAATCAGCCAATCAGATTTTTCCTACCTTAATTCCGATTGGCTGATAGAATCCTATCAGCCAATCGGAATTTGAGGGACGCCATCTTGGATGACGTCACTTAAAGGAACCTTCATTCGTCGTCTAGTCGTTGGGAGAAGAGGATGTTCCGCGCCGGAGGTCTTGAAGATGGAGCCGCTCCTCATCGGATGGATGAAGATAGAAGATGCCGCTTGGATGAAGATGTTTGCCGGTCCGGATGTCCTCTTCTGCCAGGATAGGATGAAGACTTCTGCCGCTCTGGATGTCTTCTTTTGGTCCATCGCTGCTCGGCTGAGTGAAGACGACTCAAGGTAGGGAGATCTTCAGGGGGGTAGTGTTAGGTTTATTTAAGGGGAGTTTGGGTTAGAGTAGGGGTATGTGGGTGGTGGGTTGTAATGTTGGGGGATGGTATTGTGTTTT
Source organism: Bombina bombina (assembly GCF_027579735.1). Lineage (NCBI taxonomy): Eukaryota > Metazoa > Chordata > Amphibia > Anura > Bombinatoridae > Bombina > Bombina bombina. The sequence goes on from NC_069499.1 coordinate 541,320,185, forward strand.
TTTTTACAGGCAAAAGAGCTGATTTCTTTGGGGCATGCCCCGCAAAAAGCCCTTTTAAGGGCTGGTAAGGTAATAGAGCTGTTAACTATTTTAATTTAGATTAGGGTAGGGATTTTTTTTTATTTTGGGGGGGCTTTGTTATTTTATTAGGGGGCTTAGAGTAGGTGTAATTAGCTTAAAATTCTTGTAATCTTTTTTTATTTTTTGTAATTTAGTGTTTGTTTTTTTGCAATTTAGTTTAGTTTATTTAATTGTAGGTACTTGTAGTTAATTGATTTGATTTATTTATTGATAGTGTAGTGTTAGGTTTAATTGTAACTTAGGTTAGGATTTATTTTACAGGTAATTTTGTAATTATTTTAACTAGGTAGCTATTAAATAACTATTTAATAGCTATTGTACCTAGTTAAAATAAATACAAAGTTGCCTGTAAAATAAATATAAATCCTAAAATAGCTACAATATAATTATTCGTTATATTGTAGCTATATTAGGGTTTATTTTACAGGTAAGTATTTAGTTTTAAATAGGAAGACTTTAGTTAATAATATTTACCTGTAAAATAAATATAAATCCTAAAATAGCTACAATATAATTATTCGTTATATTGTAGCTATATTAGGGTTTATTTTACAGGTAAGTATTTAGTTTTAAATAGGAAGACTTTAGTTAATAATATTTAATTAATTTTGTTAGCTAAAAATTACATTTAACTTAGGGGGGTGTTTGGGTTAGACTTAGCTTTAGGGGTTAATACATTTATTAGAGTAGCGGCGAGGTCCGGTCGGCAGATTAGGTGTTAATACTTGAAGTTAGGTGTCGGCGATGTTAGGGAGGGCAGATTAGGGGTTAATACAATTTATTATAGGTTTTGGGAGGCGGGAGTGTGGCGGTTTAGGGGTTAATACACTTATTATAGTGGCGGCGAGGTCCGATCGGCAGATTAGGGGTTAATAAGTATAGGTAAAGTAGCGGCGACGTTGGGGGGGCAGATTAGGGGTTAATAAATATAATATAGGGGTCGGCGATGTTAGGGCAGCAGATTAGAGGTACATAGGTATAATGTAGGTTGCGGAGGTGTCCGGAGCGGCAGATTAGGGGTTAATAATAAAATGCAGGGGTCAGCAATAGCGGGGGCGGCAGATTAGGGGTTAATAAGTGTAAGGTTAGGGGTGTTTAGACTGGGGGTTCATGATAGGGTGTTAGGTGCAGACTTAGAAAGTGTTTCCCCATAGGAAACAATGGGGCTGCGTTGGGAGCTTAACGCTGCTTTTTTGCAGGTGTTAGATTTTTTTTCAGCCCAAACTGCCCCATTGTTTCCTATGGGGGAATCGTGCACAAGCACTTTTCCAGCTAGCCGCTACCGTAAGCAACGCTGGTATTGAGAGTTGAAGTGGCGGTAAATATGCCTGTACGCTCCCTTTTTGGAGCCTAACGCAGCCCTTTGGCCACAAAACTCTAAATCTAGGCGTAAGATTTTGCTGATATGTTATTCTATAGCAGCAAAACAGAAATGCATTGCAATCACAAGATGTTTACTGTCCCTTTAAGTAAGAAATTGGGACAGTCTTACAGTGTCTGGAATAATTGTTAGACGTACTATTAGCTGTAGCTCCACTACTAATAGATAACATGAAAGTGCAACACTGAGAATTGCTTCCAAGAAGTAGGTTTGTGTCCTTAAACATTATTTCTATTTTAAATAATTTCATAAAATATTAAACAATACTTTAAAGGGACAGTCTAGTCCAAAATAAACTTTCCTGATTCACATAGGGCATGCCATTTTAAACAACTGTCCAATTTACTTTTATCATCAATTTTACTTTGGTCTCTTGGTATTCTTACTTAAAAGATAAACCTAGACGCATGTGCTAATTTCTTAGACCTTGAAGGCCGCCTCTCTTACCTGCAAGCATTTTGACAACTAGCGGACATTAGTTTATGTGTGTCATATAGATAACACTGTGCTCACGTGGAGTTACCTAGGAGCCAGCACTGATTGGCTAAAATGCAAGTCTGTCAAAAGAACTGAAATAAGGGGGCAATTTGCAGAGGCTTAAATACAAGGTAATCACAGAGTTAAAAAGAATATTAACCTCTTAAGGACATATGACGGAATTTTTCCGTCATAAAACAATTGAGCAAACTGAAAGCTGTGTCCTTAATGGGTTAATCTAACAGTGTTGGTTATGCAAAAGTGGGTAATAGGTAATAATGGGATTATCTATCTTTTTAAATAATACCAATTCTGGTGTAGACTGTCCCTTTAATATAAAAATTTTTGCTGTCTTCAAATGTGAAAATTATATTAACTGATTATGTCTGCCAGCTATTAAATGTTATGTACAATAGCACTGCTTAGTAAAAATAGGCTAAGGGAGAAAACAAATAACCGTGGCAGTGCTCTAGGCTGTGAAATGGTATACCACCTAGTAATATCACAGTTTCACCAGTCAGGGATCCTATAAAAATGAATATAGAATGGAGTGAATGGGACGCTTCAGTGATTTGTGATGTTTTTCTCTGGCAGCTGTTGGAAAAATGTCATGTTAAGAGCTAATTCTGGCATGTGAAGGAATTAACATGACAGGCCTGACACAGCTTGACACGAGGTGCTATAATGTGACACATCAGCCGTGAAATCGCAATAACCATGGCTTCCAGAATACCATCAGGAAACACAATAGGTTTAGAGAGCACAGAAATAAAATTCCTGCCGAGGACATAAAAATGGTTTGGCAGACAAATTCCCAGCATTCCTTCACCGGGTCACCTGGAGAGTTCTGGAGAACAAAACGCGCATAATAGAATATGTCTGGATCTGCCAAAATTGTACTGCTTGTGGCACAAGAAGGAGGGGGAAGCGCAGATAAATATGAAATAGCAATGGTTATAGATTATGCATACTTAACAGAAAACTGGCTCACATTTCCTATTATACATACACAAAAGAATGTTTCAAATACTTAAAGTCAAGTTAGTTTAAAAACATTAAAAAAAACAACCCCCACAAAAAAATCTATAAAGTATCTATATGAGAGCAGATGTATGTGGCCTGTTAAAGAGTTTCTGGCAAGGATTCCATAGACCTCATTGGGACTGTGTATACTACATCACAGGCCTAACATGGCATTTCCCACTGAAAACTACATGAAAACAAACTGAAACGCTTCTTCCTTGTATTTAAAAGTAATGGGGTCTCTAGAAAGCAGTTTTTACCTGGGTCTGAAACCTTTAATGTGGTCTGTAATACTTCTGTCCCAGTCTGCCTTCCCTGTCTTAACTTTATTTATTCTATCCCCTGTATAGCTCTGCGGAATAACATAAAATAGTAATAATAATAATAATGTAAACCCTGCTTAAAAAAAGCATATCTGAAGCAAATGCAAATCAAAACGCAATGCACACGGTAACTGGTATTGCCTTGTAGTTATTATTGTTCCTAACATTTTATGTAGTTTGTCTTGTTTTTCTAAAACAGCATTACAAGCAGAGAAATTGTGAGATACATATGTAATTCCTGTAGAGGGGGAAAAGGTAATGAATATGCTGAGAGCTTTGTGGGGAAAAAAAAACAAATAACACCCTTTCCACAATGACTGACTATATACCATAAGCAACAAAATAAAAATCATACATTTTAGAATTCTACTGCATACAAAAAAATATTAAGGAGAGGGTTACTGAGGATGGTTCATGAAAGGGAAGTTAGATTTAGTGGGAATTCCGAGTTACCATTAGGTTGGGGGGCTATAGTTAAGAGGGGTTTTATGATGACAGGGAAGGCTCTACAGGGAGTGCAGAATTATTAGGCAAGTTGTATTTTTGAGGATTAATTTTATTATTGAACAACAACCATGTTCTCAATGAACCCAAAAAACTCATTAATATCAAAGCTGAATAGTTTTGGAAGTAGTTTTTAGTTTGTTTTTAGTTATAGCTATTTTAGGGGGATATCTGTGTGTGCAGGTGACTATTACTGTGCATAATTATTAGGCAACTTAACAAAAAATAAATATATACCCATTTCAATTATTTATTTTTACCAGTGAAACCAATATAACATCTCAACATTCACAAATATACATTTCTTACATTCAAAAACAAAACAAAAACAAATCAGTGACCAATATAGCCACCTTTCTTTGCAAGGACACTCAAAAGCCTGCCATCCATGGATTCTGTCAGTGTTTTGATCTGTTCACCATCAACATTGCGTGCAGCAGCAACCACAGCCTCCCAGACACTGTTCAGAGAGGTTTACTGTTTTCCCTCCTTGTAAATCTCACATTTGATGATGGACCACAGGTTCTCAATGGGGTTCAGATCAGGTGAACAAGGAGGCCATGTCATTAGATTTTCTTCTTTTATACCCTTTCTTGCCAGCCACGCTGTGGAGTACTTGAACGCGTGTGATGGAGCATTGTCCTGCATGAAAATCATGTTTTTATTGAAGGATGCAGACTTCTTCCTGTACCACTGCTTGAAGAAGGTGTCTTCCAGAAACTGGCAGTAGGACTGGGAGTTGAGCTTGACTCCATCCTCAACCTGAAAAGGCCCCACAAGCTCATCTTTGATGATACCAGCCTAAACCAGTACTCCACCTCCACCTTGCTGGCGTCTGAGTCGGACTGGAGCTCTCTGCCCTTTACCAATCCAGCCACGGGCCCATCCATCTGGCCCATCAAGACTCACTCTCATTTCATCAGTCCATAAAACCTTAGAAAAATCAGTCTTGAGATATTTCTTGGCCCAGTCTTGATGTTTCAGCTTGTGTGTCTTGTTCAGTGGTGGTCGTCTTTCAGCCTTTCTTACCTTGGCCATGTCTCTGAGTATTGCACAACTTGTGCTTTTGGGCACTCCAGTGATGTTGCAGCTCTGAAATATGGCCAAACTGGTGGCAAGTGGCATCTTGGCAGCTGCACGCTTGACTTTTCTCAGTTCATGGGCAGTTATTTTGCGCCTTGGTTTTTCCACACGCTTCTTGCGACCCTGTTGACTATTTTGAATGAAACGCTTGATTGTTCGATGATCATGCTTCAGAAGCTTTGCAATTTTAAGAGTGCTGCATCCCTCTGCAAGATATCTCACTATTTTTGACTTTTCTGAGCCTGTCAAGTCCTTCTTTTGGCCCATTTTGCCAAAGGAAAGGAAGTTGTCTAATAATTATGCACACCTGATATAGGGTGTTGATGTCATTAGACCACACCCCTTCTCATTACAGAGATGCACATCACCTAATATGCTTAATTGGTAGTAGGCTTTCGAGCCTATACAGCTTGGAGTAAGACAACATGCATAAAGAGGATGATGTGGTCAAAATACTCATTTGCCTAATAATTCTGCACTGCCTGTATAATGGGACCAGCATGTGGGTTGAGTACTAATTTATAGAAAGCTCCGAGCAATTCCTGTGCAATTCCAGCAGTGTTCCTTCCCTTCCCAGTACCTGCTTACAGTAATCTCAAAGTTTGACAGTTCTAGTGTACATTCCCAATACTTGCCTACACTAATCCCTGAGTGTGCTTTCCCAGTACTTATTTACATTAATCCCTGAGTGTACAGAACAATTGGGATAGAATCCCTGGAAACAAATGCTATGTAGCACTCTCTGCCCAGACTGGGGTAGAGCCACTGATACGATTTAAAATTTAACTTTTATTTGTTTATCTTAAAAGGAATGGGTAGACATGAACACTTAAAATCACTCTATCTCAAGTTGCCACTGGCAACTCTCTTTGGTTGCTATTTAGTAGTTCGTGAGACCGGTTAGTTCTTATATTAGTCTTAGTTATGTAATTGAATTAATCGGTACTCACTTATTTTTATAAAGTAGGGGTAATAAGAGCCCTGTAATAGGTATCTGTTGGTGCGTTAGTTTCTCATATATTTGTTGAGGCTTTTATTAGTGTGAAATTTGTTTAATTTTAGCCTAGGTTGGCAGAAGGGATTTTCAGGCTATTCACATGTACACACAGACCCTTATTATAAGGTTTATGGTATTTTGAGATTAACTTCACTTTTTGGATTCGTCTACAATTAACCTTGTTTATATGTAAATTTATTCAGAGGATATCTATTATACCTTCCACTTATATTCTTTGTGATCATACGGTTGTCATCTCTCTTATTTATTATTGTATTCCCCTTATGGGATTAATCATATAATGAGTTTGAACAACCGTTTTTTAGGTTACTGCCAAGTCCGGTGACTATACGATTTTGGGTCTGTTTTCCCTCTAACCGCTTAAAAATAAAGCGATTTTGTGTATATTACATAGTACTGTTGTCTAGAATGACACTCATGTGATTCAGAATGACAATCTTATAGTTGGATTATGATTGACTCCAGGATCACTAGCTAGTGCAGTGTAGCCATGCTGTATTATATTATTTGTGACCCCACTTATTGTAATGGGTTTTGCTTTGCATGCAGTTTATTGGGTTTAATGATTCCTTATATTTAATTTGGTTGTATCAGTGATGTTATTGCGGGTGTCGTCATTCACACTAATAACTCGATTATTATCCGTTCATACACTGTTTGGTGATTCAGTAGATAATAGCACCTGTGTGCGCGAGTTTCATTATGCTAATAATGTTTTTGCAAGTTCCACCATTTACAATGTTGCCTTTATTGTTACAATTCTTTCTATTGGTGGCTGGTTACTTTGTGTTACATGTATCTCGCAACACGCATTGTGTAATTATAAGTTGATACTGTCAATACACAATCTTACAACACCCACAATCTGACTCGGCTTCTAAAGACCTTGAGACTAGTTATAAATATATTTACAGCATCCGCATTACAATTCAAACTGCACTCGATAATACTTGTGTATTACCTTTGTTTGCATTATTACCAAGATGGCTGCACGTTTATGCGTTATTGTATATATCAGATATATTTTGTAATGTATGTTCCGGATCACTTAACAATACAGTACTATGCACTTGTGGATTGTGGCAATTATGCTAGCATTCATTCCCTAACTGCCACTGTGAGCTATTCTCACTACAATTGAACTTTAGTAATCTTGTCACTGATGCGGGGTATTGTTCGGTTGCAACTGTATTGGCGACCGATATTGCTATGTGACTATACCCCCCTTATACTCGTTAGAATGCACTGTTTGTTGTTACTCGGATAATGTTAACTTATAGTTTCACTTAGATTATTTTCACAATCGTACGTTTTAACCGTTAACAAGCACTCACACACTTTTGTCATATATGATTAGCACCAACAACCCTTAACTATTGGATTTAGCAATTGAGATAGATTAAATTAAAAAACATATAACTTTCTAGTGGGACCCCATCGTCCCACGCAACCCCCCTGACGCGTTTCGCCAGTTACGGCTTTATTAAAGGTGGCGGGCCGCCGATTTTCAAAGTATTTATTTATTTTTGTTTGCGGAAGTTCCGCCTCTACCGTGATTTCATTCATTGATGTCGGCTGTCAATCATGTGTTTACAGCCTATTGGGATCAATGTGTACAATACTATGCTGTGTTTTAAGGTTGACTACTGATTTCAGGAATTAAGGTGGACATGTTTTTCAGTATAAATCCTTCATTCATCTCTTCCTATGTAAATATTCACCATTTATTCATATTAATTTTTGTAGGTCATGGACAGAAAGTTTGTTATGTTTTATTGTTGACCCATTTCATGCTGTATTTTAAGATTGATTACTTATTTGGATGTTACGGTGAACATCTTTTTCTTTTCAATGCCGATCCTTCATTTGTGTCTTTTAATGTGAGAATTCACCGTTTCGTCATATTAAAAAAACAAGAGCACTTTGGAGCACACAAAATCAGGAGCACTATAAGAGCACTTTTAAACACAGACAGAATTGAGAGCACCATACAGAAAAGGCACAAAGAAACGTAATAAGAAGTAAAAAGAACATTCCACGAAGCACAGGCCAAATATAAGAACATTTAAGATTGAAACCAAGGCACGAAACACTCACGCCAGCTCTTTTGAATATGAGTATAAGGGCAACACAATTCACACACTCAGTAGTTCAATCTAATAAAATGTTAAGTAATGCACTAACACATCAATATGATCACAATCAACACAGCTAAGGTAAACATAATAGCGAAATCATTTTACACAATGGGAATCACGTAGACACTAAAAATTAGTGGAAATCACAGGTGAATAAAAATATAAAGTATAGATTCAAAACACAACAATTTATTTCACACACAAAAATTGAATAGTATCATAAGTTAACAAAACACACAATAATAAAAGCAATCACATCATGATAATAAAAAAGATAATCATGAGCCATTATCTACCACACAGAAATAATAAATAATAAAAGCAATCACATCATGACAACTCCATGTGATGGATGGGCAACCATTTACCACATAGAAATAAGACAAATTTATATCTCACTGTACTCAACAATTTAATAATCCAGCAGAACATATATTAAAAGTATTACTTTTCAAACACAAATAAAAGCTAATATTATAGCCATGCAAATGCAAGGAAAACCATGAAATCTAATATTAATTATTGAAATATATTGATAATGAAAAATGGTAAACACATAGACAAATCTTCACGTGAGTGAAAAAATATTAACAATACATCCGATGGAAATGGCTGCTCTCTCCTTGTCACTCTTAGGTAATCATTCAGATAACATGGTTATTAAAAGAGAAGAATGCAGGATTAGGATAATAAATCAAATTTCACTTATAAAACTTTGCTTAATAAATAATTAAATTACTTTCTATAATGGAGAATTACACTACCAATATCAATAATGATAATAATAAGAAATAATGACAGGTCAATAACAAAGAATTAAAACTAACTTTCTGTCCATGACCTGTAGAAATTAATATGACGAAACGGTGAATTCTCACATTAAAAGACACAAATGAAAGATCGGCATTGAAAAGAAAAAGATGTTCACCGTAACATCCAAATAATTAATCAATCTTAAAATACAGCATGAAATGGGTCAACAATAAAACATTATAACAAACTTTCTGTCCCTGACCTACAAAAATTAATATGAAGAAATGGTGAATATTTACATAGGAAGAGATGAATGAAGGATTTGTACTGAAAAACATGTCCACCTTAATACCTGAAATCAGTAGTCAACCTTAAAACACAGCATAGTATTGTACACATTGATCCCAATAGGCTGTACACACATGATTGACAGCCGACATCAATGAATGAAATCACGGTAGAGGCGGAACTTCCGCAAACAAAAATAAATAAATACTTTGAAAATCAGCGGCCCGCCACCTTTAATAAAGCCGTAACTGGCGAAACGCGTCAGGGGGGTTGCGTGGGACGATGGGGTCCCACTAGAAAGCTATATGTTTTTTAATTTAATCTATCTCAATTGCTAAATCCAATAGTTAAGGGTTGTTGGTGCTAATCATATATGACAAAAGTGTGTGAGTGCATGTTAACGGTTAAAACGTACAATTGTGAAAATAATCTAAGTGAAACTATAAGTTAACATTATCCGAGTAACAACAAACAGTGCATTCTAACGAGTATAAGGGGGGTATAGTCACATAGCAATATCGGTCGCCAATACAGTTGCAACCGAACAATACCCCGCATCAGTGACAAGATTACTAAAGCTCAATTGTAGTGAGAATAGCTCACAGTGGCAGTTAGGGAATGAATGCTAGCATAATTGCCACAATCCACAAGTGCATAGTACTGTATTGTTAAGTGATCCGGAACATACATTACAAAATATATCTGATATATTCAATAACGCATAAACGTGCAGCCATCTTGGTAATAATGCAAACAAATTTAATACACAAGTATTATCGAGTGCAGTTTGAATTCTAATGCAGATGCTGTAAATATATTTATAACTAGTCTCAAGGTCTTTAGAAGCCGAGTCAGATTGTGGGTGTTGTAAGATTGTGTATTGACAGTATCAACTTATAATTACACAATGCGTGTTGCGAGATACATGTAACACAAAGTAACCAGCCACCAATAGAAAGAATTGTAACAATAAAGGCAACATTGTAAATGGTGGAACTTGCAAAAACATTATTAGCATAATGAAACTCGCGCACACAGGTGCTATTATCTACTGAATCACCAAACAGTGTATGAACGGATAATAATCGAGTTATTAGTGTGAATGACGACACCCGCAATAACATCACTGATACAACCAAATTAAATATAAGGAATCATTAAACCCAATAAACTGCATGCAAAGCAAAACCCATTACAATAAGTGGGGTCACAAATAATATAATACAGCATGGCTACACTGCACTAGCTAGTGATCCTGGAGTCAATCATAATCCAACTATAAGATTGTCATTCTGAATCACATGAGTGTCATTCTAGACAACAGTACTATGTAATATACACAAAATCGCTTTATTTTTAAGCGGTTAGAGGGAAAACAGACCCAAAATCGTATAGTCACCTCACCGGACTTGGCAGTAACCTAAAAAACGGTTGTTCAAACTCATTATATGATTAATCCCATAAGGGGAATACAATAATAAATAAGAGAGATGACAACCGTATGATCACAAAGAATATAAGTGGAAGGTATAATAGATATCCTCTGAATAAATTTACATATAAACAAGGTTAATTGTAGACGAATCCAAAAAGTGAAGTTAATCTCAAAATACCAAGAACCTTATAATAAGGGTCTGTGTGTACATGTGAATAGCCTGAAAATCCCTTCTGCCAACCTAGGCTAAAATTAAACAAATTTCACACTAATAAAAGCCTCAACAAATATATGAGAAACTAACGCACCAACAGATACCTATTACAGGGCTCTTATTACCCCTACTTTATAAAAATACGTGAATACCGATTAATTCAATTACATAACTAAGACTAATATCAGAACTAACTGGTCTCACGAACTACTAAATAGCAACCAAAGAGAGTTGCCAGTGGCAACTTGAGATAGAGTGATTTTAAGTGTTCATGTCTACCCATTCCTTTTAAGGTAAACAAATAAAAGTTAAATTTTAAATCGTATCAGTGGCTCTACCCCAGTCTGGGCAGAGAGTGCTACATAGCATTTCTTTCCAGGGATTCTATTCCAATTGTTCTGTAAGTTCAGTACCAGATGCTAGCACCACTCCTCAAAAGAAATATAATATATTGATACTAAAATAAGATATAGTATCTTAAGCAATCCAAACCAATGAGGAGCTTGCCTATATAGTGCCCTTGTTATCTTTGTGTGTCTAATCCCTGAGTGTGCCTTCACAGTACTTATGTACACTAATCCCTGAGTGTGACTTCCCAGTATTTATGTACACTAATCCCTGAGTGTGCCTTCACAGTACTTATGTACACTAATCCCTGAGTGTGAATTCACAGTTTTTATGTACACTAATCCCTGAGTGTTCCTTCACAGTACTTATGTACACTAATCCCTGTGTGTGACTTCCCAGTTTTTATGTACACTAATCCCTGAGTGTGACTTCCCAGTATTTATGTACACTAATCCCTGAGTGTGCCTTCACAGTACTTATGTACACTAATCCTTGAGTGGGACTTCACAGTTTTTATGTACACTAATCCCTGAGTGTTCCTTCACAGTACTTATGTACACTAATCCCTGAGTGTGACTTCACAGTTTTTATGTACACTAATCCCTGAGTGTTCCTTCACAGTACTTATGTACACTAATCTCTGAGTGTGTCAGATCTAATCAGCCTTCCCAGTACTTGCTTCCACTAATCCTGAGGGTCATCCATTAGTGCCTTGCAGGAAAATGCAGGATGGTAGATTCAAGAAGGAAACAGGTTATATTCCAGTTTAGTCCGTCTGTAATTGTGATAATTCCATTTTTTTTTTCAATTTAGGGATCAGTAATTGTTTCACCAAATATGTTAAAAACAATGTTTATTTGAAACAAATGTTGACTATTATTTTTCAAATGTTTAACTTTGTTCTTGTTTATCGATCAAAAAAATAATTGATCTTATACTAGGCGATAAGCCTGCCCAAAGGGCAGAAAAAAACTACAACTCCTAAAGCTAAAATAACAAAAAATAAAAAATGTAAGATTTCAGAAAAAAATAAACAAAGCTATTCAAAATAAAAAAAATTAAACCTAAACTAATACCCCTATAAAAATAAAAAAGTTAAACAGCTCTTTTACCTAAACAAATTACCAATTACCTCCTAACACTAAAAATACCTAAACTACCCATTGCCCCTAAAGGGGCATTTGTTTGAGCATTGCCCTTAAAAGGGCATTCAGCTCTTTTACTGCCCTTAAAAGGGCAATCAGCTCTTTTCCAGTCCATTAAATCCCTAATCTTTAAAAAAAAAAAAAAATCCTAACACTAAGCCCCAAATACGTACTCACCATTCCTGAAGTCCAGCGTGGAGCTGTGGATCCTCAATGGCGGCCCTCACCGGCGGCGCGGAGCGGAGGTGCAGAGCTGTCTTCCCTGACGCGTGGATCCTCAGCGGTGTTCCTCAATGGCAGCGGCGGTGGTCCTCGGCGGCATAGAGGCTCCTCTTCAACCGATGTCCGTCGTACACTAAAGATTGAATGCAAGGTACCGCAATCAATTTGGTGTACCTTGCATTCCTATTGGCTGAATTTTCTAAATCAGTCAATAGGATTAGAGCTACTGAAATCCTTTTCACTGTTTAAATCAAATTCAGTAGCTCTCATCCTATTGGCTGATTTCAAAATTTGAAATCAGCCAATAGGACTACACTACCAATAGCCCTTAACAGAGCCTTTTGTAGGCTATTGCCCTAAGTTAAACAGCTCTTTACGTTTAAAAATTACTAAATCCCGCCTAAAAATTACTAAATCCCCCCTCCCATTGAGGAACACAGTTTAATTTTACTGTTAGGGGGGATTTAGTAATTTTTAAATGTAAAAGAGCTGTTTAACTTATGGCAATAGCCTACAAAAGGCTCTGTTAAGGGCTATTGGTAGTTTAGGTTAGGAGGTGTTTTTATTTTGGGGGGCTTTTGTTATTTTCGTAGAGATTAGGTTAAATTTTTGTTATTTTTGATAATTTTGTTTATTTTTTTCTGTAATTTTATTTTTTTATTTTTTGTAATTTTAGAAAAAAAAATTAAATTTAATGTGAGGTTTTATTTAAGTGTAACTTAGTATTGGGGTTAATTTAGGGGTGTTAGGTTAGGGGGCAGTTATTTACGTTGTGGGGGGTTGGCGGTTTAGGAGTTGATAGGTTTATTAGGTTTATTACGATGTGGGGCTTTTGCGGTTTAGGGGTTAATGGGTTAATTAGGTTTATTGCGATGTGGGGGTTTGGCGGTTTAGGGGTTAATAGGTTAATTAGGTATATTGCGATGTGAGGGGTTGGCGTTTAAGGGGTTAATAGGTTAATTAGGTTTATTGTGATGTGAGGGGTTGGTGGTTAAGGGGTTTATATTTTAATTATGTTATTTGTGGATTAGGGGTTAATAACTTTATTATTTTTCAATGTTGTGGTTTGCAGTTTCAGCGTTTGGTAATAATTTGTGCGGGAAGTTAGTTTTTTTTTGTTATACTTTGTGGGGGCGGTTATTTTTTTTTTGTTATTTTTCGTGTGGGCCGTTACGTGTTTTTTATTTATTTCTTGCGGGCGGTTACGTGTTTTTTTATATTTCATGCGGTTGCGTGTGTTTTTTTTTTTTTAAGACTTCGGGTTTGCCTACGCTGCATCCAGGTGGATTCTTTTGGCTGCAAACGCAGCCAACTTTCCTTTGAGAATGCATGCGCAACTGGCGACACCGAAATCCAAAATCTGTCCATTTCTGAGTGCTGAAACTACTAAACAGCTAATCCACTCCCTGGTTATTTGCTGACTTGACTACTGTAATAACCTACTAACTGGCCCCCCTCTCTCCTACCTCTCTTCTCTTCAATCCATCCTAAATGCCTCTTCTAGGCTAATCCACCTCTCCCAATGCTCTGTATCTGCTGCACCTCTCTGCGAGTCCCTTCACTGGCTCCCATTCACAGCTGAATTATATTCAAAGCCCTTACCAATGCAGCCCCCCCCCTACCTGTCCTCACTCATCAACAAATATACTCCAGCCCGCCCCCTAAGATCCAACATCTTACCATCACCTCCTACCATGCGAGACTACAGGACTTCTCTCGTGCGGAACCAACCATCTGGAACGCACTTCCTCAAGCAGTCAGACTTTCCCCGAACGTTTCCTCCTTTAAACGCTCCCTGAAGACCTTTTTGTTCAGGGAAGCCTATCTCCAAATCAGTAACAAAGGAATTCGACTTGCCTAATAGTTGCCCTCCTCTAACTCCACACTAACATCATTATCACATTTGCAGTCCCCACCTCCTGTTTCTCACCCTCCTGCCCATCTAGATTGTAAGTTCCCACGGGAACAGGGCCCTCAATTCCCCCTGTATTTGTTTGTTAAACTTTGTCTGGTGTCTTTTATATTATATTGTGCTGTACTTTTAGTTTTGTACCCATGGACAGCGCTGCAGAATCCGTTGGTGCTTTATAAATAAATAATAATAATCATAACTAAATATTGTAAATTAGCAAGTGCTTATGGGAAAAAAATGGAGCAGAAATGAATGAGGGGCAGACAAGGGGTAAAATCATTTGTTACTGGCAGCTAAAGAGGTAAAATCATTCATTTGTATATTTCCTTTAAATAAGAGATGCATGATCCTATAAGTATGCGTCTATACTAAATAAAGATAAAACTATCTCCATTTTAACTGAAACCAGGGCAGGTTTAGAGAAATCAATTTTAAAGGGAGAGTAAAGTCAAAATTAAACTTTAAAGGGATGTTAGCGATGCAGAATCTGTTAGTGCTCTACAAATAAACGATAATAATAATAATAATAATGAAACCAAAAAAAATCTTTCATGATTTAGGTAGAACATACAATTTTAAACAACTTTCCAGTTTACTTCTATTATAAAATTTTCTTCATTGTCTTGGTATCATTTGTTGAAAGAGCAGCAATGCACTACATTTTTCAAACTGAACCACTGTATCCCCCACTTCCAGACTGCATTGTCCCTGCCTAAGTACGTGTGAATTCTGGATTTAATTTAAAAATTATAATCATATAGCATTGAAAGCAATACTTCAATTTTATTTTTTTAATCTGGATAAAATAAATTATATTTAAAGAATTATTCCAAACCACTGACAATGAAAATAAACTTTATATCAAAATGGGATCCAGCTACTAATCCATGGTGGAAGGGAAATCTTTTGATTTTTTTTCCAGCTGATACATTTGTGAACTGAATTTGTTATATCACATGGTCCTAAACCCCCAGATTGTAGACTCTCCACTCTCAGCAAATATTATGTTAGTCATATCCCCCTTATACATATGATCCAGGCAGGTCCAAGGAGATTTCTTCACTTATGATTTCATAGAATAAAACATATGTAATGTATATGGTATTTAAGTAAACAATCAACTCACGTTCAGAACCCTGTCCATAGCTGCCACCCTCATAAATCGCTCACAGAGCATGTTTAGCAGGGTACCAGACATAAACAAACTGAGGCAATGACCATGGAAGCTACACACAGGGAAACTATGGGTTATGTGATATTTATGCCCAGACTAATAATGAGTGCTTCCACTTAACTAAGTTAAAAAATTACTATATATAAGAATGGATAGGAACACAGGAAAGTAAAACGTAATGATAGTAAAGAGGCTGCGGATTAACCTGCAATGTGAAACATGCTTCTCTGGTATGTCATCTGTAGATGTGTCATGCATGACAAAATAAACCTTGTTTAGAAAAAGGGAAAGAAAATCCTGATAATTGCCACAACAAATGGAGTACAACTAGTGGGGATGAGAAGGAATGAATTTGAGCACATAAGACTCAGGCTATCCACACTCCAATACAGAGAGTATATGAAGAGATAAAAACCTAGGGTGTTTAGGTTAAGGAAATATATGTATTTAGTTTACTCTTAGGTTGAAAGCTTCTGTTTAGTACTGGTATAACTACCACATATAAAGGGGAATTTCCTCTTCCGCACATCACCACCAACGCAGATCTGAAAGGCTGGCAACAATTTGGCATAGTCTGTTATGGATAAGATATAAGCTTATGTTGAACTTCAATATGGGTATTAAAGAATCATTAATACATGTAGAATATTTCTTTGAAATACAAAAGTTCTCAAGCTAAGCAGTAAACTACATGTTGTTACTAAGAGGAAACTGAGAGGACATTAGCTATCTGTGAAACATATAAATAGAAAGAAGCTGCAGTAAGAAGGAATGTGTATTAACTCAACATAACTGAATAGATGAGATGTTAAAGCAGATGTGAAACAGGTCATAGACTCTCTCTGCTCTGCTACGGAGAGATGAGAAGAGTGACTTATTTTGTCCATTATTTGTAGCAATCTTTAATAAATAGGTATTGGGATATTAAAAGAGGTGCAGATGATTTATTTTTCTATAGCACATCAGATGGAGTATGTGTCTTTATGAGGAGAGTTTGTTTCTTGAAATTGTAGTCCTCAAAAAAGTGCATGTTGACATATTTTGATTGCCAAGCTTAGTTTGAGTTTGTCCCATATGAGCATGCAAGTGGATATATTTGGAGAGACAAAAATGTTTAGGATTAGGAATTAACATAATTTAATCAAATGAATATGCTCTATCTAGAAAACTGCTATTTTATTCCTTGAGCCATCTATTTTTTTTTAGAAGTTGATAATAATGTTTATAAGAAATAAAAGTACAGATATTATTTGAATACCTAGGTGTGATTGCACTAGAGGTTTAGTCTTTAAGCGTGTAATGGGCCTAGGTTGTATGCAGGGGTAATACATAATGCTTGTAGAGATCTAGCTTTTAACATGAGAGGTAACTGAAGTCATCTCACCCTTGACACGTGTTATACCTCTAGGCCAGCGATCCACTGCACACACAGTCACTTGAGCATGCAAAAGACCCTGGCGCACCCGTCGTAAACCCCACCCCTGCCGCGCCCGTGAAAGCCAGTTCAATGCCTCACCTGCCCACGCAGCATGAGGATGAAGATGAAGATAGAAGATGCTGGATGAAGATAGACGATGCCGTCTGGATGAGGACTTCGCCGGCTGGATGAAGATAGAAGAGGCCGTCTGGATGAAGGCTTCACCGGCTGGATGAAGATAGAAGAGGCCGCCTGGATGAAGACTTCTTGCCATTTGGATGATGACTTCGCCGGCTGGATGGATCCTTCAAGCGGGACTTCAAGAACTATAAGTGGATCGTCGGGGGTTAGTGTTTTTTTAAGGTTTTTTGGGTGCGTTTTATTTTTAGATTAGGGTCTGGGCAGTAAAAGAGCTAAGTGCCCTTTTAAGGGCAATGCCCATACAAATGCCCTTTTCAGGGCAATGGGTAGCTTAGGTTTTTTTTAGAGTTAGGGTTTTTATTTGGGGGGTTGGTTGGGTGGTGGGTTTTACTGTTGGGGAGTGTTTGTATTTTTTTTTACAGGTAAAAGAGCTGATATCTTTGGGGTAATGCCCCTGAAAAGGCCCTTTTAAGGGCCATTAGTAGTTTATTGTAGACTAGGGTTTTTTTATTTTGGGGGGGCTTTTTTATTTTGATACGGCTATTAGATTAAGTGTAAAAAAAAATATTTTTGATAATTTGGTTTGTTATTTTTCGTAATTTAGTGTTTGTTTGTTTTTTGTAACTTAGTTTTTGTGATTTAGTACTTTTAATAAGGTTTAATTGTATATTTAAATAATTTTAGAAGGGTTAGGTTTTTTTAATATGTAATTTAGTTTATTTAATTGGTAGTTTAATTTAATTGTTGTATAATAGTTAGGGTAGGTTAATTAATAGTTTAAATTAGTTTATTTTAATTCTACAGGTAAGTTTTAATTTATTTGATGATAGGGATATTGTAATTTTAATTTAAAGTTAGGGGGTTGTTAGGTTTAGGGGTTAACAGCTTAATTTAGTTTTTTGCGATGTGGGGGGCTGATGGTTTAGGGGTTAATAGGTTTAGTTAGTGGTAGTGATGTGGGAGGCCCGAGGTTTAGGGGTTAATACGTTCATTTAGGCTGCAGCGTTGTCGGGGAGCAGTGGGATAGGGGTTAATAACTTTATTTAGGTTGTGGCGATGTCAGGGAGTGGCGGGATAGGGGTTAAACATTTTAGTATAGTGGCGGCGTTTAGCGACATGTTATAAATAAAGTTGGGAAAACACGAATAGCAGCGTCATTGATGACTGTTAGTTAACAACAGTTAGATGTTCATTGTCCCGTACTTGGTGCGTGTGTTTTTGACGGCTTTTTTTATAAATATGGAGATCATATTTAAAAAAAAGCCATCTAATTTTTTTTAGAAGTTGATAATAATGTTTATAAGAAATTGAAGTACAGATATTATTTGAATACCTAGGTGTGATTGCACTAGAGGTTTAGTCTTTAAGCGTGTAATGGGCCTAGGTTGTATGCAGGGGTAATACATAATGCTTGTAGAGATCTAGCTTTTAACATGAGAGGTAACTGAAGTCATCTCACCCTTGACACGTGTTATACCTCCAGGCCAGCGATCCACAGCACACACAGTCACTTGAGCATGCAAAAGACCCTGCCGCACCCGTCGTAAACCCCACCCCTGTCGCGCCCGTGAAAGCCAGTTCCCTGCCTCACCTGCCCACGCAGCATGAGGATGAAGATGAAGATAGAAGATGCTGGATGAAGATAGAAGATGCCGTCTGGATGAGGACTTCGCCGGCTGGATGAAGATAGAAGAGGCCGTCTGGATGAAGGCTTCGCCGGCTGGATGAAGATAGAAGAGGCTGCCTGGATGAAGACTTCTTGCCATTTGGATGATGACTTCACCGGCTGGATGGATCCTTCAAGCGGGACTTCAAGAACTATAAGTGGATCGTCGGGGGTTAGTGTTTTTTTAAGGGTTTTTTGGGTGCATTTTATTTTTAGATTAGGGTCTGGGCAGTAAAAGAGCTAAGTGCCCTTTTAAGGGCAATGCCCATACAAATGCCCTTTTCAGGGCAATGGGTAGCTTAGGTTTTTTTTAGAGTTAGGGTTTTTATTTGGGGGGTTGGTTGGGTGGTGGGTTTTACTGTTGGGAGGTGTTTGTATTTTTATTTACAGGTAAAAGAGCTGATATCTTTGGGGCAATGCCCCTGAAAAGGCCCTTTTAAGGGCCATTAGTAGTTTATTGTAGACTAGGCTTTTTTATTTTGGGGGAGCTTTTTTATTTTGATAGGGCTATTAGATTAAGTGTAAAAAAAATATTTTTGATAATTTGGTTTGTTATTTTTCGTAATTTAGTGTTTGTTTGTTTTTTGTAACTTAATTTTTGTGATTTAGTACTTTTAATAAGGTTTAATTGTATATTTAAATAATTTTAGAAGGGTTAGGTTTTTTTAATATGTAATTTAGTTTATTTAATTGGTAGTTTAATTTAATTGTTGTATAATAGTTAGGGTAGGTTAATTAATAGTTTAAATTAGTTTATTTTAATTCTACAGGTAAGTTTTAATTTATTTGATGATAGGGATGTTGTAATTTTAATTTAAAGTTAGGGGGTTGTTAGGTTTAGGGGTTAATAGCTTAATTTAGTTTTTTGCGATGTGGGGGGCTGATGGTTTAGGGGTTAATAGGTTTAGTTAGTGGTGGTGATGTGGGAGGCCAGAGGTTTAGGGGTTAATACGTTCATTTAGGCTGCAGCGTTGTCGGGGAGCAGTGGGATAGGGGTTAATAACTTTATTTAGGTTGTGGCGATGTCAGGGAGTGGCGGGATAGGGGTTAAACATTTTAGTATAGTGGTGGCGTTTAGCGACATGTTATAAATAAAGTTGGGAAAACACGAATAGCAGCGTCATTGATGACTGTTAGTTAACAACAGTCCGATGTTCATTGTCCCGTACTTGGTGCGTGTGTTTTTGACGGCTTTTTTTATAAATATGGAGATCATATTCAGATCCACGGCCATGATGTTTGGCGATGTTAGGCGAATATATTGATGCTGGCGAATGCAACATAGTTGACAGCTTGATAAATATCCCCCATTAAGTGCAAGGACATGGAGACATGGAGACATTTTACCAAATGTTCACCTCGCCACACATAGGCAGACGCAGCAAGCCTTGCGGTGAATATATGAGCACCTTAGCTCCCTAAAAGTCTTAACAAACACCTAACACATGCGCAATATCTACCTGTCAACTGCCATCCACCACAGAAAATAATTATTAAAAACTATTAACCCCTAATCTGCCAACCCACACATCACAAAGTAACTAATAAAGTTTAAACCGCTAATGTGTCACCCCCCACAATGCAATAAACCTAATAAACTATTAACCCCTAAACCGCCATCCCCCACAACACAATATACCTAATTAAACTATTAACCGCTAATCCGCCATCCCCCCACAACACAAAGAATTGATCTAAGTACTAAGCCCCCTAAACTAACACCCCCTAAATTAACCCCAATTATATAAAATAAAAAAGACTACTTTACTAATAATTTAATTACAAAAATAAAAAAAATCCTAACATACAATTAAAATAAAAAATTCTAAATTTTCTTTAAAAAACCCTAAGATTAAATTACAAAAATCTAAAATGACAAAAAATAATAAAATCTAAAATGACAAAAAAATAAACAAAATTATCCAAAATAAAAAAATTAAACCTAATCTAATATCCCTATAAAAATAATAAAGCCCCCCCCCCAAATAAACACACCTCCTAATCTAACACTAAACTACCAATAGCCCTTAAAAGGGCCTTTTGCAGAGCATTGCCCTAAAGCGATCATCTCTTCTACCAAAATGAAGTACAAGTTACCCCTTAAAAGTAACCCCCCACCCACACAACCCCCCAAAATAAAAAAAACTAACACAAAAAAAACAAAGTTACCCATTGCCCCTAAAAGGGCATTTTTATGGGCATTGTCCTTAAAAGGGTAATCAGCTCTTTTGCTGCCTGTTAAATTCTTCCAGGCGGGGACATCTTCATCCAGTACGGGGAGCTCTTCTATCTTCAACTGGAGTAAAGGCGGTGCCCGTGGAGCACGAACGGCGGCTGTGGAGACACCTAATGTGGAGGATCCTCTTCATGCGATTGCCGCCGCACACTGAAGCTTGAATGCATGGTACCCGTTTTATATTTGGGGTACCTTGCATTTCTATTGGCTGATATTTTCAAATCAGCCAATAGGATGCGAGCTACTGAAATCCTATTAGCTAATAGGAATGCAAGGTACCCCAAATATAAAACGCGTACCTTGCATTCAAGCTTCAGTGTGCAGCGGTGATCGCATGAAGAGGATCCTCCGCACTGGGTATCTCTGCAGCCTCCGTTCATGCTCTGTGCCACCTTCACTCCGGATGAAGATAGAAGTGGTCGCCACCTGGAAGAAGACCTTCACCGCCGGACTTCAGGAATGGTGAGTACCTATTTCGAGGTTAGAATTTTTAGGGTTTTTTTGGGGTGTTTTTTTCTTAGATTACGACTTTTTTATTTTAATGGGCAGCAAAAGAGCCGATTGCCCTTTTAATGGCAATGCCCATACAAATGCACCTTTGGAGGGTTGTGTGGGTGGGTGGGGGGGGGGGTTACTTTTATGTGGTAACTTTAAGGGCTATTGGTAGTTTAGTTTTAGATTAGGGGGTGTTTTATTTTGGGGGGGTATTTTTATAGGGGTATTAGATTAGGTTTAAATTTTTTCATTTTGGATAATTTTGTTTATTTTTTTTCTGTAATTTTAGACTTACTTATTTTTGTAATATAGTTTTTTTAATTTAATCTTAGGGTTTATTTTAATGTAATGTTAGGATTTTTTTTTTTAATTTTTTAATTAATTTATTTGTAAAATAGTCTTTTTTATTTTATGTAATTGGGGTTAATTTAGGGGGTATTAAATTACGGGGCTTAGTGATTAGATTAGTTAAATGCACCTTTGGAGGGTTGTGTGGGTGGGTGGGGGTTGGGGGGTTACTTTTATGTGGTAACTTTAAGGGCTATTGGTAGTTTAGTTTTAGATTAGGGGGTGTTTTATTTTGGGGGGGTATTTTTATAGGGGTATTAGATTAGGTTTAAATTTTTTCATTTTGGATAATTTTGTTTATTTTTTTTCTGTAATTTTAGACTTACTTATTTTTGTAATATAGTTTTTTTAATTTAATCTTAGGGTTTATTTTAATGTAATGTTAGGATTTTTTTTTTAATTTTTTAATTAATTTATTTGTAAAATAGTCTTTTTTATTTTATGTAATTGGGGTTAATTTAGGGGGTATTAAATTACGGGGCTTAGTGATTAGATTAGTTATTTGCATTGTGGGGGGTTAGGGGTTAATGGGTAAATTAAGTATATTGTTTTGTGGGGTTTGGCGGATTAGGGGTTAATACATTTATTAGGTATATTGCATTGTGGGGGATGGCGGTTTAAGGGTTAATCAATTTTATTATTAGTTGCGATGTGGGGGATGGCGGATATAGGGGTTAATAAATTTATTAGGTATATTGCTTTGTGGGGGGATGGCGGTTTAGGGGTTAATAGATTTTATTATTAGTTGTGATGTGGGGGGATGGCGGATATAGAGGTTAATACATTTATTAGGTATATTGCTTTGTGAGGGGGATGGCAGTTTAGGGGTTAAGCGATTTTATTATTAGTTGTGATGTGGGGGGGTGGCGGATATAGGAGTTATTACATTTATTAGGTATATTGCTTTGTGGGGTGATGGCGGTTTAGGGGTTAATCAATTTTATTATTAGTTGCGATGTGGAGGGATGGCGGATTAGGGGTTTTAACGTGTCAGGTTTAATTTTGGGAGGTTAGACTTTTACGGGCGATGTAAAAAAAATTGTTTTAAACTTATGCCCTGGCAGATCTTAAACTGCTGTAAGTCCCTGGCGCACATTTGCGCACATTTCAGAACATCGCCAGTTTATCCGACTTACGGCAGTTTATGATCTGACGGCGCCGTATATGTTAATCGCCCGATTTGCGAGGTGAACTTAATGGCGACGTGGATTTCAGCAGTTGCGCTGAAACCTACGCCGCATATGTAATCTCGCCCCGGAAGTTTATCCTCTCTGGTTAATTCAAAAGCAGCTTAGCTTTCTATACATACTAAGTAAATGATTCTCCTGTACTGATTCTATATTACTCTCTAGTAGGTACAATGTTACTGTCAACATTTTGACTGGCTAGCAGATGTCCGTGCTTTATCTATTTGTGTTTAATTTTTTATTTTTTTTTAGTTATTCATTTGAAAACGAGGTACACTATCAGGTCCAAGAGTGGCCTCCTTTATTTCTGAGTAGGGATGGGCGAATGTGTAAATTTTCGAACTTCGAATGTAGAACGAATGTTATTACCGAAATTCTAATTCTAAATCCGAATGTCGATAAGAACGAATATTCTTAAAAATTTGAAAATCGAATGTTATTTACAGTTTTCGAATGTCACTTTCGAATTCGAATGTTTATAATTATATCGAATGTACACATTAGAAATTTCAAATTTAACATTCTATTTAACAAATACTATTCAGAAGTTCAATAGTTCGTGTGGTAGGGCGGGAATCTAGTAAATTGATACATAATAGATACAAATACATCATTTTGAATGTTTCCATATAGAATATTGCATAATTCGAATATTACATTTAAAGAAAGCATTAGAAATATTATTACAAACATATAAATTCAAATTTTTAGAATTCGAATACAGTATAAATTTGAATTTTTAGAATTCGAATATTGCATAATTCGAATATTACATTTAAAGAAAAAGCATTAGAAATACTATTACAATCTAAATTCGAATTTTTTTAATTCGAATACACGTATTGCATAATTCGAATATTACATTTAAAGAAAAAGCATTAGAAATACTATTACAATCTAAATTAAAACATTTTGAATTCGAATATTGCATAATTCGAATATTACATTTAAAGAAAAAGCATTAGAAATACTATTACAATCTAAATTCGAATTTTTTTAATTCGAATATTGCATAATTCGAATATTACATTTAAAGAAAAAGCATTAGAAATACTATTACAATCTAAATTTGAATTTTTCGAAAATAATATTTTCGAATGTAATCGTAAAATTCGAAACCGAACATTCGAAAATCGAATGTTAGAATGTTATGTAAACATTCGAAATTCGATTTGAACGAACAAATGTGTTAAAATTCGTGCCGTTTTTTGAATGTTGCGAAACATTCGCCCATCCCTATTTCTGAGTACCTTCTCTTATTATCATTAGTCCCTAGGGCCTAGATTTGGAGTTCGGCGGTAAAAGGGCTGTTAACGCTCCGCGGGCTTTTTTCTGGCCGCACCATAAATTTAACTCTGGTATCGAGAGTTTAAACAAATGCTGCGTTAGGCTCCAAAAAAGGAGCGTAGAGCATTTTTACCACAAATGCAACTCTCGATACCAGAGTTGCCAATCAGATTGAGCTCGCATTCTATTGGCTGATCGGAACAGCCAATAGAATGCGAGCTCAATCTGATTGGCTGATTGGATCAGCCAATCGGATTGAACTTGATTCTGATTGGCTGATTCCATCAGCCAATCAGAAAATTCCTACCTTAATTCCGATTGGCTGATAGAATCCTATCAGCCAATCGGAATTCGAGGGACGCCATCTTGGATGACGTCCCTTAAAGGAACCGTCATTCGTCGGGAGACAACGGAAGAAGAGGATGGATCCGCGTCGCCTGCTTCAAGATGGACCCGCTCCGCACCGGATGGAAGAAGATTGAAGATGCCGCTTGGAGAAGATGTTTGCCGGTCCGGATGTCCTCTTCTTGCCGGATAGGAGGAAGACTTTGGAGCCTCTTCTGGACCTCTTCAGCACCGGATGATGGATCGCCAACCCCCGCTTGGGTTGGATGAAGATGTTGGAGCCAGGACGGATCGGTGAACCTGGTATGGTGAAGACAAGGTAGGAAGATCTTCAGGGGCTTACTGTTAGGCTTATTTAAGGGGGGTTTGGGTTAGATTAGGGGTATGTGGTTGGTGGGTTGTAATGTTGGGGGGGGGGTATGGTATGTTTTTTTTTACAGGCAAAAGAGCTGAAATCCTTGGGGCATGCCCCGCAAAGGGCCCTGTTCAGGGCTGGTAAGGTAAAAGAGCTTGTAACTTTTTTAATTTAGAATAGGGTAGGGAATTTTTTATTTTGGGGGGCTTTGTTATTTTATTAGGGGGCTTAGAGTAGGTGTAATTAGTTTAAAATTGTTGTAATATTTTTCTTATGTTTGTAAATATTTTATTATTTTTTGTAACTTAGTTCTTTTTTATTTTTTGTACTTTAGCTAGTTTATTTAATTGTATTTATTTGTAGCAATTGTGTTTAATTAATTTATTGATAGTGTAGTGTTAGGTTAATTGTAGGTAATTGTAGGTAGTTTATTTAATTATTTTATTGATAGGGTAGTGTTAGGTTTAATTATATCTTAGGTTAGGATTTATTTTACAGGTAAATTTGTTATTATTTTAACTAGGTAGCTATTAAATAGTTCTTAACTATTTAATAGCTATTGTACCTGGTTAAAATAAATACCAAGTTGCCTGTAAAATAAATATTAATCCTAAAATAGCTATAATATCATTATAATTTATATTGTAGCTATATTAGGATTTATTTTACAGGTAAGTATTTAGCTTTAAATAGGAATCATTTATTTAATAAGAGTTAATTAATTTCGTTAGATTTAAATTATATTTAACTTAGGGGGGTGTTAGTGTTAGGGTTAGACTTAGCTTTAGGGGTTAATCAATTTATTAGAATAGCGGTGAGCTCCGGTCGTCAGATTAGGGGTTAATAATTGAAGTTAGGTGTCGGCGATGTTAGGGAGGGCAGATTAGGGGTTAATACTATTTATGATAGGGTTAGTGAGGCGGGTTAGGGGTTAATAACTTTATTATAGTAGCGCTCAGGTCCGCTCGGCAGATTAGGGGTTAATAAGTGTAGGCAGGTGTCGGCGACGTTGAGGGGGGCAGATTAGGGGTTAATAAATATAATATAGGGGTCGGCGGTGTTAGGGGTAGCAGATTAGGGGTACATAGGGATAACGTAGGTGGCGGCGCTTTGCGGTCGGAAGATTAGGGGTTAATTATTTTAAGTAGCTGGCGGCGACGTTGTGGGGGGCAGGTTAGGGGTTAATAAATGTAATACAGGGGTCGGCGGGGTTAGGGGCAGCAGATTAGGGGTACATAAGTATAACGTAGGTGGCGGTCGGCAGATTAGGGGTTAAAAATTTAAATCGAGTGGCGGCGATGTGGGGGGAGCTCGGTTTAGGGGTACATAGGTAGTTTATGGGTGTTAGTGTACTTTAGGGTACAGTAGTTAAGAGCTTTATGAACCGGCGTTAGCCAGAAAGTTCTTAACTCCTGCTATTTTCAGGCGGCTGGAATTTTGTCGTTAGAGCTCTAACGCTCACTTCAGAAACGACTCTAAATACCGGCGTTAGGAAGATCCCATTGAAAAGATAGGATACGCAAATGGCGTAGGGGGATCTGCGGTATGGAAAAGTCGCGGCTGAAAAGTGAGCGTTAGACCCTTTAATCACTGACTCCAAATACCAGCGGGCGCCCAAAACCAGCGTTAGGAGCCTCTAACGCTGTTTTTGACGGCTACCGCCGAACTCCAAATCTAGGCCTAGGTATTTTGGTTGGCATGATATTTAATTGTTGTCTATAGAAACTATCTGTATTAGTCAGCGGGGAATACTCTAAGGGGCCGATTTATCAATGTCTGGTGGACATGATTCGCTGTATTGAATCATGTCTGGCAGACATTGCTGAATGCCGACAGCATACGCTGTCGGCATTTAATATTGCACAAGCAGTTCTGGTGAACTGCTTGTGCAATGCTGCCCCCTGCAGATTCGTGGCCAATCGGCCGCTAGCAGGGGGTGTCAATAAACCCAATCATTCCCGATTTGGCGGATTGCAGACCACAGCCTCAGAGGAGGCGTATGAGTTAAGACCGCTGCTTTTTAACTCCTGTTTCTGGCGAGCCTGAAGGCTCGTGCAGAAACAGAGGTATTCAGGGATATACGGCCCTAATGTTGTATTGTAATTGACCTTTGTTCTAACATGATTTAAACCTCAATAAAAAAAGAAAAAAGATAGATCCTTTTCTCACCGAAAGAATAATGAAAAAAGTGCTGCTGATAAACAATGAAAACAGTTGATTGAAATGAGTTAAAAGGACATTAATATTCTCTCAGTAAGGAAAATAAAATATTATTGCAATACATTTTTATTTTTTATTTTGCTAGGCATTGCTGTAAATACCTCTGTGTGCTTGTTCCATTCCTTCCAGATGGGTCAGAGTAGCTTCATCGGACTTAAGTATAATGAAATATTGTACAATATTATGCACATTGATTGGATAGCTCAGATCACAAACTCATTTATGTCTCTCCCTAATTGGCCACAGCTAAGAAGACCAGGAACAAGGATTCAACCAGGCTTCCCAAGGGATGTATTCCTGGATTGCTCTTGATTTGCAAAATTAAAATTATATTATGCTAAGAAGATGACAGGGTTAAACGATTTTTAAAACATTTCCCTTACGATGCACTGCTTAATTGCTTGCTGATATATTTTGTGAGTCTTATCTGCCTTTAAACACCCAATTTGTTCTGGGGACTTAATGAGATTATAGTATTTAAAACAGATATAATCTAAACTATTACTGGTACAAAATCTGTAATGCGGCTGTTGCTCTCTTTTGCAAGTGAAACACTTTTGAGATGCAAATAACAAATATTTTTTGCTACTCAGGGAAAATTGCCCGTATTTAAGTCTGTATTTCATTTCTACCAGAAGTTATCTGAATATATTAGCATTTGTGTCAGCAATATTTTTTGAAAATATGTATTTCTTACATATCATGCCTGTTTAAAGAAAAGCATTTATCAGTATAGGAACAGCATTGTTATGACAAGTACTGCAAACCAATCCCCTCCACTATGTGCTCTAGTGGTTAACCATTCCTCTGCCACAATGCTCTCAATAACAATTGAACCCCTATCTACCACAATAACACACCTACAAAACTTTCTAGATCAACCCCATTACTGCAGACGTACACAAATGATTTCCTGTAGCACCCAGCACCCAGATAGTGGCACCTTCGGATACTGTTTGTACCCATTACATATTTAATTTCAGCATCTTGCAGCCAGGATCCCTCCTCTGTCACAATTATTTGAGAGATACATATTATTAGGGTTCCTAAATTAGAACATGGATTTTTAACTAATCAGGTGGTTCTGATTATTATGTTCAAAAAATATGTACAGATTATTTCAAGATCTTATAAACAAAAATCTTGCACAAAATGACAAAGAAACAACACCCTCCTTTTAAATTAGACTGCTACTTTCTTGCAGTCTCTCCCATAAGACTGAACAAAATGGACCCTGAGTGGTTTACAGATGGTGCTGGTCTTTGAGATAAATATTCCAATTGTGTAGATGTCTCTACCAAATAAAGGAAAAGGGCTTGATGGGTATATTATATCCCAATACTATATATGCAGTATACTCACTCCATAAAATTGTGCTGTTAGCAGAACTGGAACAAAGTTGGAGCAGAGTTTTCTTTGTGTGTAAATCTCAACCAAACTAGGAGAAAATAAAATCTCTAATAAGGGTATAGTAAGTCACTTCGTATTATATTAATTAGTAACTAACTCCATTAAAAACCGGATTCCAGCGATGTCACAGCAACAGAAGAAAACAAAGACAAAGAACAAAGCTTTAATATTTAGCTCAGCTCAATGCATTTCAACGTTAAAAACGTCTTTCTCAAGAGCAAATAAAAACAAGTGTAGATTGCTGTATTGTGACATACAATGTTGGTTTAAATAAAGATACCCAGGGTTGCAACTTCCGGTTAAACTGGAAATTACATTCACAGAGTACATTCAACAAAAATTCATTTTGGCCAGAAAAATCCTGAAATACAAATATTTACAATTGTACTAAGTTGCTATTACCTTTGAAACATAAATAAATATTCAAAACGGAATTGTCTGGTCAAAAGGAGAAAATGTGCACCAATCACAAATTATGCTTGGAGTTTAACCAATGAAAGAAGTACAAATACAGTTCTCAATCGAGTAGTCCCAGTAAATGAGTTCCATTTCAGGTCCGTGGGTGTCATGTGATTTTATGGGCCAATCGCTGTTAGTTGTTAAATCCAAAGTGGAGAAAAAAACGTGCTGTTGTATTGACCAATCAAACGGTCTAGTTCACTTCACCTTAGAAAAAAACTGCAATCTCTTTTCAGGTCCATCCATGATGCTGACATAAGTTTACTGATCCAATTACAGCAAAGAAGTCTGGCAAATGTAGGCCTCCAGTTAAAATACCATCTTTTTCTTGAATAGTAACAATCTATGATAATGATTAGAAAAAACAAGTGAACAATATTTGTACTTAAAATTACAATAGAAGGGATACATTTTGTGATATTATGATCTTATACAGAACTTACAAAAATATAAACATCTATCTTGAAATCAATTTTTGGTATAAATATGATAAGAATTAAACAATTATACAATTTCATCTTTTTAAAAAAAATTTAGAGCAATATTAGGCTACAATTTTAAAGTGCTTATCAGTCAAAGATATAATTAAAGTGCCTAAATTTCAACTTTTATATTTTTATAGAAAAACAATAAGGCTACAATATTTAAAGTGCTTGTGACTATACCTATTTATATTTGGACCCACTAATATAATAAACTCATACAAAAGTGTTTTTATATAAATGATAAAGTGTTAGTGTCTGGAATTCATCTTTATGAGAAAATTG
This sequence comes from Bombina bombina, assembly GCF_027579735.1. Classification (NCBI taxonomy): domain Eukaryota; kingdom Metazoa; phylum Chordata; class Amphibia; order Anura; family Bombinatoridae; genus Bombina; species Bombina bombina. The sequence goes on from NC_069499.1 coordinate 541,350,037, forward strand.
TTTTATTGTCTTAAATTGCATTAAACTGTATAACAAAGTGCTATGTTAAACTATATATTATAGTGTATATGTACTATTTTTAAACCCATTTATTGGATAAAGGCTGCCACTCTTATGTCCTTATTGAGGCCCCAATGGCCATAAGTTCTCAAGGTATGTATCCACCAAAGCTCCCTTCTATCTAGCTCGGCTTCTATACTCCCTCCCCTACAATGTGTGGAAACTTTTTCTATTCCCAACCAAAGAAAATGTTTAGAATCATATTCTTGACATTGGTTACAATGTACAGGGACTCCATGATCTTCATGCTTTTTGTCAATTTTATTCAGATGTTCTAATATATGAGTCTTGACAAACCTTGTGGTTTGACCTAAATATTGAATCTTACATTTATATTGAAGCAAATACACAACATTCATGGTCTTACAGCTAATAAAACTTTTGACCTCAAATGTTTTACCAGTAGTGGTTGAGGTAAAGGTTTTATGAACCCTTTTCGTATAATTACAACCTTTGCATCGGCCACATGCAAAGAAACCTTTTAAATCAGAAATCTGCATAGGGATTCTAGGGGTCATTCCTTTTATCATAGATGGAGCTAATCTTTGTTTAAAATTGACACCTCTTCTGAATGTGATCTGTGGTTTTGTAGGCATCGTTGGTGCTAATACCTCATCATTTAATAAAACATGACAATGTTTATTGATTATTTTTTTTATTTGATTATGTCCAGAATTAAAAGTAGTTATAAATCTGGGAAATAATTGATTTTGTGTGGGTTCTTTCTTCTGACCTATGAGCATAGACTTCCTATCTTTGTTTTTGACGTTTTTTTCAAAATCATGGACTGTTTCTCATAATCTTCTGTTCTGTCACAATTTCGCCTAATACGCTGAAACTGCCCCTTAGGTATGACTTTAAGCCAAGAATGGTGATGTTGGCTATCATGTCTGATATATGTGTTACCATCACATTTAAAAAAAAAAAAAAGTTTTGGTATGTATTGTATGATCTGTTACAAAAATAGACAAATCTAAAAAAGTCACTTTTGTTTAATGTATCTCTGGTGTAAGTATGATATTCATATCATTATTATTTAAATGTGTTATAAAAGATTGCAAAGTGTATGAGTCTCCTTGCCATATACATATAACATCGTCGATATACCTCCGCCATGTCACCAGGTCCACCCCAAATTGCTCACTGAGCCACATAAACTGATGTTCAAAATATGCCACATAAATATTAGCATAACTTGGGTCGAACCTGGTGCCTATGGTGGTACCGCATATCTGCAAATATTTTTTGTCATTAAACCAAAAAAAATTGTGTTTTAAAATGAAATCTATGGATTGAATAATAAATTCTAGGAGGGGCATTGCTAGATCTATATAATGGAATATAAGGAGGTGACGTCCATTGTAACCCAACAGTAGTTTGGTTCCCATTTGATATCTTTGAGAATATTTAATATATGTGAGGTATCTTTTAAATATGATTTAAATTTTTGGGCATAAGGCTGAAGAAATAAATCAACAAAAGCTGATTAGATGTAAGGGAATCTATCCCACTGATGATGGTGCATTTTTGGGAAATTGATTTTAAAAGATATTGAGAATATAAAGTGAAAGCCCTGTTTCTTCAACATGACAAAACATGAGTCAGACATATTTAAAGCTTTGAATAAAAGGGAGGATATAATCATAAAAGAGGCTGACAATGGCAGAGGAATTGCTATTATGGTTAGGCAGTTTTATTTAGAGGAAGCAAATAGGATACTATCAGATGTAAACACTTATAAGGTATTGAAGGATAATCCAAAACAAAGGTTTTGTAACAAATTAAAAGAGATGCTTATACAAGCTCTTGATAGAGAGATTATCTCCCAATCTGAATATGAATTTCTATCGGCTAGATTACGAGTTGTGCATTAGGGTAAAAAAGCAGCGTTAAGTAGTCCTAACACTGTTTTTTTACGCCTGCTACTATTACGAGTCTTGAAGGTTTATGGTCACCACACACTTCTTGGCCTTACCGCAAAACAACTTACGTAAACTTCGCAAAGTCTTTTTTCTATGGGACTTCCATAGCGCTGATATTACGAGTCTGTTCCGGGAGGTCAAAAAGTGAGCGATACACCCTATCCCGTCAAGATCCGTAACGCATTTTAAAGTCAGTAGTTAAGAGTTTTATGGCACAACGCCGTCACATAAAACTCATAACTAAAGTGCTAAAAAGTACACTAACACCCATAAACTACCTATTAATCCCTAAACCAAGGCCCTCCCACATCGCAAACTCTATAATACAATTTTTAACCCCTAATCTGCTGCTCCGGACACCGCCGCCACATACATTATATGTAAGAACCCCTAATCTGCTGCCCCCAACATCGCCGACACCAGCATTATATTTATTAACCCCTAATCTCCCACCCCCAATGTCGCCGCCACCTACCTACACTTATTAACCCCTAATCTGACGTTCCCAACGTCGCCACCACTATAATAAACATATTAACCCCTAAACCGCCGCACTCCCGCCTCGCAAACATTAGTTTAATATTATTAACCCCTAATCTGCCATCCCTAACATCGACGCCACCTACCTACATTTCTTAACCCCTAATCTGCCGCCCCAACGTCGCCGCCATTATATTAAATTTATTAACCCCTAAATCTAAGTCTAACCCTAACCCTAACACCCCCTAACTTAAATATAATTTAAATAAATCTAAAGAAAATTACTATCATTAACTACATTATTCCTCTTTAAAACAAAATACTTACCTATAAAATAAACCCTAAGCTAGCTACAATATAACTAATAGTTACATTGTAGCTAGTTTAGTATTTATTTTTATTTTACAGGCAAGTTTGTATTTATTTTAACTAGGTAGAATAGTTATTAAATAGTTATTAACTATTTAATAACTACCTAGCTAAAATAAATACAAAAGTACCTGTAAAATACCTAACACTACACTATAATTAAATAAATTAACTAAATTAACAACAATTAAATCAATTAAATTAGCTAAAGTACAAAAATACCCACTAAATTACAGAAAATAATAAACAAATTACAAGATATTTAAACTAATTACACCTAATCTAATAGCTCTATCAAAATAAAAAAAAGCCCCCCCAAAATAAAAAAAAAACCCTAGCCTAAACTAAACTACCAATAGCCCTTAAAAGGGCCTTTTTACGGGGCATTGGCCAAAAGTAATCAGCTCTTTTATCTGTAAAAAAAAATACTAACAACCCTTACCAACAGTAAAACTCACCATCCACACAACCAACCCCCCAAATAAATTACTATCTAAAAAAACCTAAGCTCCCCATTGCCTTGAAAAAGGCATTTGGATGGGCATTGCCCTTAAAAGGGCACTTAGCTCTTTTGCAAGTCCAAACCCTAACCTAAAAATAAAACCCACCCAATACACCCTTCAAAAAAACCTAACACTAACCCCCTGATGATCGACTTACCAGGAGAAGTCTTCATCCAAGCCGGGCCGAAGTCCTCAACGAAGCCGGGAGAAGTCTTCATCCAAGCCGGGCGAAGTGGTCCTCCAGACGGGCAAAAGCCTTCATCCAGACGGCATCTTCTATCTTCATCCATCCGGCGCAGAGCGGGTCCATCTTCAAGACATCCGACGAGGAGCATCCTCTTCATCCGACAACTAAAGACGAATGAAGGTTCCTTTAAGTGACGTCATCCAAGATGGCGCCCCTTAGATTCTGATTGGCTGATAGAATTCTATCAGCCAATCAGAATTAAGGTAGAAAAAATTGCATCAGCCAATAGGATTTTTTCTAAAAATAAATCCTAAGATAGCTACAATGTAACTATTAGTTATATTGTAGCTAGCTTAAGGTTTATTTTATATGTAAGTATTTAGTTTTAAATAGGAATAATGTAGTTAATGATAGTAATTTTCTTTAGATTTCTTTAAATTATATTTAAGTTAGGGGGTGTTAGGGTTAGGGTTAGACTTAGGTTTAGGGGTTAATACATTTGGTATAGTGGTGGCAGATTAGGGGTTAATAAATGTAGGTAGGTGGCGTCGATGTTAGGGACAGCAGATTAGGGGTTAATAAATGTAAGATTAGGGGTGTTTAGACTCAGGTTTCATGTTAGGGTGTTAGATGTAAACATAACTTTTATTTCCCCATAGGAATCAATGGGGCTGCGTAAAGGAGCTTTACGCTGCTTTTTTGCAGGTGTTAGACTTTTTCTCAGCCGGCTCTCCCCGTTGATTCCTATGGGGAAATCGTGCACGAGCATGTACAACCAGCTCACCGCTGACTTAAGCAGCACTGGTATTGGAGTGCGTTAAGGAGCAAAAGTTTGCTCAACGCTCACATCTTGCCTTTTAACGCCAGGTTTGTAAAAACTCGTAATACCAGCGCTGTAGGTAAGTGAGCGGTGAGAGAAAACTGCTCGTTAGCACTGCATAGCCTCTAACACAAAACTCGTAATCTAGCCGTATATAAGGTGGACTCAAAAACTCTGATTTTTTATTTCTTACCTAAAGTGCATAAGAATCCAGAGAAACCTCCAGGGCGGGGGGATAGATTCCCTTACAGCTTTTGTTGATTTTTCTCTTCAGCCTTATGCCCAAAAATCGAAATCATATTTAAAAGATAACTCACATATATTAAATATTCTCAAAGATATCAAATGGGAACCAAACTACTGTTGGGTTACAATGGACATCACCTCCTTCCATTATCGATCATGGAAAAGGTTTATTAGCCGTTAGATGGATGTTAGAGCAGGCTATAGATCTAGCAACGCCCCTCCTAGAATTTATTATTCAATCCATAGATTTCATTTTAAAACACAATTTTTTTGGTTTAATGACAAAAAATATTTGCAGATATGCGGTACCACCATGGGCACCAGGTTCGCCCCAAGTTATGCTAATATTTATATGGCATATTTTGAACATCAGTTTATGTGGCTCAGTGAGCCATTTGGGGCGGACCTGGTGACATGGCGGAGGTATATCGACGCTATTATATGTATATGACAAGGAGACTCATACACTTTGCAATCTTTTATAATACATTTAAATAATAATGATATGAATATCATACTTACACCAGAGATACATTCAACAGAAGTGACTTTTTTAGACTTGTCTATCTTGGTAACAGATCATACAATACATGCCAAAACTTTTTTTTTAAAATGTGATGGTAACACATATATCACACATGATAGCCAACATCACCATTCCATATCTAAGGGGCAGTTTTTAGCGTATTAGGCACAATTTAGAAGATTATGAGGAACAGTCCATGATTTTGAAAAAAAAATTGTTTCATAAAGGTTATAAAGAAGAAACATTAGAAATAGATAGGCAACAAGTCAAAAACAAAGATAGGAAGTCTATGCTCATAGGTGAGAATAAAAAACACACACAAAATCAATTATTTCCCAGATTTATAACTACTTTTAATTCTGGACATAATCAAATCAAAAGAATAATCAATAAACATTGGCATGTTTTATTAAATGATGAGGTATTAGCACTAACGATGCCTACAAAACCACAGATCACATTCAGAAGAGGTGTCAATTTTAAACAAAGATTAGCTCCATCTATGATAAAAGGAATGACCCCTAGAATCCCTATGCAGATTTCTGATTTAAAAGGTTTCTTTGCATGTGGCCGATGCAAAGGTTGTAATTATACGAAAAGGGTTCATAAAACCTTTACGTCAACCACTACTGGTAAAACATTTGAGATCAAAAGTTTTATTAGCTGTAAGACCATGAATGTTGTGTATTTGCTTCAATGTAAATGTAAGATTCAATATTTAGGTCAAACCACAAGGTTTGTCAAGACTCGTATATTAGAACATCTGAATAAAATTGAGAAAAAGCATGAAGATCATGGAGTCCCTGTACATTGCAACTAATGTCAAGAATATGATTCTAAATATTTTCTTTGTTTGGGAATAGAAAATGTTTCCACACATTGGAGGGGAGGGAGTATAGAAGCAAAGCTAGATAGAAGGGAGCTTTGGTGGATACATACCTTGAGAACTTATGGCCATTGGGGCCTCAATAAGGACATAAGAGTGGCAGCCTTTATCAAATAAATGGGTTTAAAAATAGTACATATACACTATAATATATAGTTTTAAGGGACACTCAATCAAAATTAAACTTTCATTATTCAGATAGAGCATGCCATTTTAAACAATTTTCCAATTTACTTCCATTAACAAAATATGCACAGTATTTTTATATTTAAACTTTTTGAGTCACCAGCTCCTACTGAGCATATGCATTTTTGAATGGCTGATGGCTGTCACATGGTACGTGTATTCATTTGTTATTGGCTGATGGCTGTCACATGGTACAGGGGGAGTGGAAAAAGACATAACTTGGAAAATTGATATAGAATTGATATAGAATAGAAAAAAATCTACTACTCATTTGAAGTTCAGACTAAGGCCCCAAATTATCAAAGTTTGGCTGACCTGATCCGACAGTGCGGATCAGGTCCGCCATGACCACGCTGAATACAGCGAGCAATACGCTCGCCGTATTCAGCATTGCACCAGCAGCTTACAAGAGCTGCTGGGGCAAAGCCGCCCCCTGCAGACAGGGGGGTGTCAATCAACCCGATCGTACTTGATTTGGTTGATTTCCGGCAATGTCTGTCCGCCTGCTCAGAGTCTTTGTGACCCCTGCTTCATAACTGCTGCTTCTGGCGAGTCTGCAGGCTCGCCAGAAACACGGGGCATCAAGATCCATTCAGAGCTTGATAGATAGGCCCCTATGTGCTATTGCATTGTCTTGATATCTTGCATTTGTTGATTATGCAAATCTACTGTGTTGACTGGTCCTTTAACATAACACTTTGTTATACAGTTTAATGCAATTTAAGCCAATAAAACAATTTTCTTATAAAGATGAATTCCAGACACTAACAGTTTATCATATATATAAAAACACTTTGAATGATTTTATTATATTATTGGGTCCAAATATAAATATGTATAGTCACAAGCACTTTAAATATTGTATCTTAATTGTTTTTCTATAAAAATATAAAAAGATGAAATTTAGGCACTTTAATTATATTTCTTTGACTGATAAGCACTTTAAAATTGTAGCCTAATATTGCTCTATAAAAATGATAAAAAGATGAAATTGTAGGTATTTTGAATATGTATAGCACTTTTTTTACCGATAAAGTAGTAATAAATGGCACTACGAAATAGTCACAATGGATACGGTTAAGAGCTTTCTACCCATAGTTTTGCACATAGTGTGATAACCCTATATGTATCTTTAATTCTTATCATATTTATACCAAAAATTTATTTCAAGATAGATGTTTATATTTTTGTAAGTTCTGTATAAGATCATAATATCGCAGAATGTATCCCTTCTATTGTTATTTTAAGTACAAATATTGTTCACTTGTTTTTTCTGATCATTATCATAGATTGTTACTATTCAAGAAAAAGATGGTATTTTAACTGGAGGCCTACATTGGCCAGACTTCTTTGCTGTAATTGGATCAGTAAACTTACGTCAGCATCATGGCCGGACCTGAAAAGAGACTGCAGTTTTTTTCTAAGGTGATGTGAACTAGATCGTTTGATTGGTCAATACAACAGCACGTGTTTCTCTCTGCTTTGGATTTAACAACTAACAGCGATTGGCCCATAAAATCACATGATACCCACAGACCTGAAACGGAACTCATTTACTGGGACTACTCGATTGAGAACTGTATTTGTACTTTTTTCATTGGTTAAACTCCAAGCATAATTTGTGATTGGTGCACATTTTCTCCTTTTGACCAGACAATTCTGTTTTGAATATTTATTTATGTTTCAAAGGTAATAGCGACTTAGTACAATTGTAAATATTTTTGTATTTTAGGATTTTTCTGGCCAAAATGAATTTTTGTTGAATGTACTCTGTGAGTCTAATTTCCGGTTAAACCGGAAGTTGGAACCCTGGATATCTGTATTTAAACCAGCATTGTATGTCACAACACAGCAATCTACACTTGTTTTTATTTGCTCTTGAGAAAGAGGTTTTTAACGTTGAAATGTGTTGAGCTGAGCTAAATATTAAAGCTTTGTTCTCTTTTATATTGACACAAAGGGGGCTAGTTATCAAGCCGTCTACTTTTCTGGCTTCGCCGGCCCAATACGTCCGCCTAAGCTCGCCTACCTTCGCCGCCGCGGACCTTGAATACGTTCGCCTAAGTTATCAAATAAAGCTGTCAAAAAGCCGCGGGGCGATGAGCAGCGGACTGTGACAGTTATCACTCATCCGATCTCGCTGCCCTTCGGCTTTTTCCCAGCTTTATTGCTAGCCTGTCACTAAGCACTCACACTAAACTGCACTGTTCTGCCCCCTATACCGGCGCCCCCCGGAGCCCCCCGCAACTAAATAAAGTTACTAACCCCTAAACCGCCGCTCCTAGACCCTGCCGCAACTCTTATAAATGTATTAACCCCTAAACCGCCGCTCCTAGACCCTGCCGCAACTCTTATAAATGTATTAACCCCTAAACCGACGCTCCCGGACACCGCTGCCACCTACATTATACCTAGTAACCCCTATCCTGCCCCCCCTATACCGTCGCCCTCTATTATAAAATTATTAACCCCTATCCTGCTGATCCCGCACCTCTCCGCAACTAAATAAATAGTTTAACCCCTAAACCGCCGCTCCATGAACCCGCCGCAACCTATAATAAATTTATTAACCCCTATCCTGCCCCCCACTACGCCGCCGCCACTGTAATAAAATGATTAACCCCTAAACCTAAGTCTAACCCTAACCATAACGCCCCCCTAACTTAAATATTAATTAAATAAATCTAAATAAATTAACTCTTATTAACTAAATGAATCCTATTTAAAACTAAATACTTACCTTTAAAATAAACCCTAATATAGCTACAATATAAATAATAATTATATTCTAGCTATCTTAGGATTTATTTTTATTTTACAGGTACCTTTCAATTTATTTTAACCATGTACAATAACTATTAAATAGTTATTAACTATTTAATAGCTTACCTAGCTAAAATAAAGAGAAATGTACCTGTGAAATAAATCCTAACCTAAGTTACAATTACACCTAACACTACACTATACTTTAATAAATTATTCCTATTTAAAAATAAATACTTACCTGTAAAATAAACCCTAAGATAGCTACAATGTAATTAATAATTATATTATAGCTATCTTAGGATTTATATTTATTTTACAGGTTACTTTGTATTTATTTTAGCTAGTTAGAATAGTTATTAAATAGTTATTAACTATTTAATAACTACCTAGCTAAAAGAAATACAAAATTACCTGTAAAATAAATCCTAACTTAAGTTACAATTAAACCTAATACTACACTATCATTAAATTAACTAAATAAACTACCTACAAAGAACTACAATGAAATACAATTACATAAACTAACTAAAGTACAAAAAATAAAAAAAGCTAAGTTACAAAAAATAAAAAATTAAGTTACAAACATGTTAAAAATATTACAACAATTTTAAGCTACTTACACCTAATCTAAGCCCCCTAATAAAATAACAAACCCCCCCAAAATAAAAAAAATCCCTACCCTATTCTAAATTACATAAATTTCAAAGCTCTTTTACCTTACCAGCCCTTAAAAGGGCCATTTGTGGGGGCATGCCCCAAAAAGTTCAGCTCTTTTGCCTGTAAAATAAAAATACAACCCCCCCCCAACATTAAAACCCACCACCCACATACCCCTAATCTAACCCAAACCCCCCTTACAAAAACCTAACACTAATCCCCTGAAGATCATCCTACCTTGAGTCGTCTTCACTCAGCCGAGCCACCGATGGAACTGAAGAGGACATCCGGAGCGGAAGAAGTTAATCCTCCAAGCGGCGCTGAAGAAATCTTCCATCCGATGAAGTCATCATCCAGGCGGCGCTGAAGAAGTCTTCGATCCGGCCGATGTCATCTTCAAAGAGGCGCTGAAGAGGTCTTCTATCCGGGCGAAGTCATCTTCCAAGCCGGGTCTTGAATCTTCCTTCCGCCGACGCGGAACCACCTTCTTCACCGACGGACTACGACGAATGACGGCTCCTTTAAGGGACGTCATCCAAGATGGCGTCCCCTCAATTCCGATTGGCTGATAGGATTCTATCAGCCAATCGGAATTAAGGTAGGAAAATCTGATTGGCTGATGGAATCAGCCAATCAGATTGAGCTCTCATTCTATTGGCTGTTCCGATCAGCCAATAGAATGCGAGCTCAATCTGATTGGCTGATTGGATCAGCCAATCAGATTGAACTTGAATCTGATTGGCTGATTCCATCAGCCAATCAGATTTTCCTACCTTAATTCCGATTGGCTGATAGAATCCTATCAGCCAATCGGAATTGAGGGGACGCCATCTTGGATGACGTCCCTAAAAGGAGCCGTCATTCGTCGTAGTCCGTCGGTGAAGAAGGTGGTTCCGCGTCGGCGGAAGGAAGATTCAAGACCCGGCTTGGAAGATGACTTCGCCCGGATAGAAGACCTCTTCAGCGCCTCTTTGAAGATGACATCGGCCGGATCGAAGACTTCTTCAGCGCCGCCTGGATGATGACTTCATCGGATGGAAGATTTCTTCAGCGCCGCTTGGAGGATTAACTTCTTCCGCTCCGGATGTCCTCTTCAGTTCCATCGGTGGCTCGGCTGAGTGAAGACGACTCAAGGTAGGATGATCTTCAGGGGATTAGTGTTAGGTTTTTGTAAGGGGGGTTTGGGTTAGATTAGGGGTATGTGGGTGGTGGGTTTTAATGTTGGGGGGGGGTTGTATTTTTATTTTACAGGCAAAAGAGCTGAACTTTTTGGGGCATGCCCCCACAAATGGCCCTTTTAAGGGCTGGTAAGGTAAAAGAGCTTTGAAATTTATGTAATTTAGAATAGGGTAGGGATTTTTTTTATTTTGGGGGGGTTTGTTATTTTATTAGGGGGCTTAGATTAGGTGTAAGTAGCTTAAAATTGTTGTAATATTTTTAACATGTTTGTAACTTAATTTTTTATTTTTTGTAACTTAGCTTTTTTTATTTTTTGTACTTTAGTTAGTTTATGTAATTGTATTTCATTGTAGTTCTTTGTAGGTAGTTTATTTAGTTAATTTAATGATAGTGTAGTATTAGGTTTAATTGTAACTTAAGTTAGGATTTATTTTACAGGTAATTTTGTATTTCTTTTAGCTAGGTAGTTATTAAATAGTTAATAACTATTTAATAACTATTCTAACTAGCTAAAATAAATACAAAGTAACCTGTAAAATAAATATAAATCCTAAGATAGCTATAATATAATTATTAATTACATTGTAGCTATCTTAGGGTTTATTTTACAGGTAAGTATTTATTTTTAAATAGGAATAATTTATTAAAGTATAGTGTAGTGTTAGGTGTAATTGTAACTTAGGTTAGGATTTATTTCACAGGTACATTTCTCTTTATTTTAGCTAGGTAAGCTATTAAATAGTTAATAACTATTTAATAGTTATTGTACATGGTTAAAATAAATTGAAAGGTACCTGTAAAATAAAAATAAATCCTAAGATAGCTAGAATATAATTATTATTTATATTGTAGCTATATTAGGGTTTATTTTAAAGGTAAGTATTTAGTTTTAAATAGGATTCATTTAGTTAATAAGAGTTAATTTATTTAGATTTATTTAATTAATATTTAAGTTAGGGGGCGTTAGGGTTAGGGTTAGGTTTAGGGGTTAATCATTTTATTACAGTGGCGGCGGCGTAGTGGGGGGCAGGATAGGGGTTAATAAATTTATTATAGGTGGCGACGGTGTAGGGGGGCAGATTAGGGGTTAATAAATGTATTTTAGGTGGCGACGGTGTAGGGGGGGCAGGATAGGGGTTAATACATTTAATATAGGTTGCGGCGGGTTCAGGGAGCGGCGGGTTAGGGGTTAATACATTTATTATAGTTGCGGTGGGCTCCGGGAGCGGCGGTTTAGGGGTTAATATGTATAGAGTAGCTTGCGGTGGGCTCCGGGAGCGGCGGTTTAGGGGGTAATAACTTTATTTAGTTGCGGCGGTGTAGGGGGGGGTCAGATTAGTGGTGTTTAGACTCGGGGTACATGTTAGGGTGTTAGGTGTAGACAGCTCCCATAGAAATCAATGGGATGTCTGTCAGCAGCGAACTTGTACTTTCGCTATGGTCAGACTCCCATTGATTCCTATGGGATCCGCCGCCTCCAGGCTGGCGCTTTGAAAACCAGGTACGCTGGGCCGTAAAAGTGCCGAGCGTACCTGCTAGTTTTTTGATAGCTAGCAAAAGTAGTGAGAATGTGCCGCACTTGTGTGCGGAACATCTGGAGTGACGTAAGAATCGATCTGTGTCGGACTGAGTCCGGCGGATCGAAGCTGACGTCACAAAATTCTACTTTTGCCGGTCTCGAGCCTTTGATAACTAAGGCGAATCAGCCTCGCCACAAATACGCTGCGGAATTCCAGCGTATTTGAGGTTGACGGCTTGATAACTACCCCCCATAGTGTCTTTGTTTTCTTCTGTTGCTCTGACATCGCTGGAATCCAATTTTTAATGGAGTGAGTTACTAATTAATATAATACGAAGTGACTTACTATACCCTTATTGGAGCTTTTATTTTCTCCTAGTTTGGTTGAGCTTTACACACACAAAAAACTCCAACTTTGCTCCAGTTCTGCTGACAACACAATTTTATGGAGTGAGTATACTGCATATATAATATTTGGCTATAATATACCCATCAAGCCCTTTTCCTTTATTTGGTAGAGACATCTACACAATTGGAATATTTATCTCAAAGACCAGCGCCATCTGTAAACCAGGTTCTGATTATTATTAACCAATCAGTTGGTCACATTAGATATCCCTTGATAAGAGGATAACATTTTGATAAGGGAGGCATCTTTGGCGTAGAGTTTCTTTGAATGATTTTTTGAAGAGAGAGAGCATGGTACGAAGGACCTCTTAGTGGGAATTTTTTTTGAGAGATGGGTTGTCATGGTGAATTTTGCCACCCAAAGGTGCTGTGACAGGGTGGTAATCTGGGACTCAGGGGTTAATGCAGTGAAAATTAGTGGCAAAAGGTTTAATTTGAAAAGGGTTGTTTGTGCAAGTCTCTATGGAAGGGATACAATTCAACTACAAACCTGTTTACCAAAATTAAATTAAAGGGACATTGTACACTAGATTTTTCTTTGCATAAATGTTTTGTAGATGATCCATTTATATAGCCCATCTGGGGTGTTTATGTTTTTTTTTTATAAAAATGTATAGTTTTGCTTATTTTTAAATAACTTGCGGAAGTTGCGGCTTAATTACGAGTTTTGCCCTTTACAGGGTGCGTAAATAATGCAATAAAATGAGCGGTACCGCACTTTCCATAGCGCTGCCATTTTGAGTTATTGAAAAACCTCTTTGTGCTGTGCATTATGGTGCGTTAAGCTCCATACTAAACAAAAGCCATAGACATCAATGGGGAGAGAGTGTTAGAAAAAAAATTAACAACTGCAATCGGAATGGCAAATCGCGGAACACAACCCCATTAATGTCTATGGGAAAAAAAGTTACGTTTAAACCTAACACCCTAAGATAAACCCCTAGTCTAAACACCCCTAATCCGCCGCTCCCCAATATCACTGATGCTAAATAAAGTTATTAACCCCTAATCCACCGCTCCCCGACATCGCCAACACTAAAAGTAATTAACCCCTAATCCACCTCTCCCCAACATTGCCGACACTAAATAAAGTGATTAACCCCTAATCTGCAGCTCCCTGAGATCGCCGACACTAAATAAAGTGATTAACCCCTAAACTACCGCCCCCCACATCGTAACTAATAAATAAACCTATTAACCCCTAATCCGACACCCACCCACATCGCTACTACTATAATAAATCTATTAACCCCTAAACTGCCAGCTCCCACATCGCCAACACTATAAAAAGTATTAACTCCTAAACCGCCAGCCCCCCACATTGCAACTAATAAACTAAACCTTTTAACCCCTAAACCGCCAGCCCCCACATCGCAACTAATAAACTAAACCTATTAACCCATAAGCCACCAGCCCCCCACATCACAAAACACTAAATTAAACTATTAACCCCTAAACCTAACACCCCCTAACTTTAAATTAAAAGTTACAATATAACTATCTTAAAATAAATAAAAACTTGCCTGCAAAATAAAAAAAAACCTAAGATTAAACTATAAATTAACCTAACATAACGATTCTAATAAAATAAAAAACCTACCAATTAAAAATACTAAATTACAATATTAAAAAAACCTAACACTAAGAAAAAAATAAAAAACCTAAATTACAAATTTAAATAAACCTAATACTACGAAAAAAAAAAAATCTAACATTACAAAAAAATAATAAACCCCAAAAATACGAAAAATAAAAAATTCTAGGATTACAAAAAATAAACGAAATTATCAAAAATAAAAACAATTACACCTAATATAAGTCCTATAAAAATAAAAAAGCCCCCCAAAATAAAAACACCCCTAACCTTACAATAAACTACCAATAGCCCTTAAAAGGACCTTTTGTAGGGCATTGCCCTAAGTTAAACAGCTTTTTTACCTACTTTTACCTGTTCAAATTAGCCAATAGGATTTCAGTAGCTCTCATCCTATTGGCTGATTTGAAAATTTCAGCCAATAGGAATGCAAGGTACCCCATTTTTAAACGGGTACCTTGCATTCAAGCTTCAGTGTACGGCGGTGATCATATGAAGAGGACGCTCTGCGCTGGATGTCATCGCTGGTCCTGGACAGCTCCGCTCCGCACCTCCACAGCTCCGCGCCACTGGGATAAAGATAGAAGATGGACCCGCAATGGAGGAAGATGTCACCGCCTAGATGAAGACTTCTCGCCGCCTGGATGAGTATGGATGACCGGACTTCAGGAACCATGAGTAGATATTCTGGGGTTAGTGTTTGTTGTTTATTTTCATTTTTGGGGTGGGTTTTGTTTTTTAGATTAGGGCTTTGGGCAGTAAAAGAGCTGAATGCCCTTTTAATGTCAGTTAAAGAAGTTAATGGTCTTTTAAGGGCAATGCCCATACAAATGCACATTTAGGGTCAATGGGTATTTTAGGATTTTTTAAGATTTAGGTTTTATATTTTGGGGGGTTGGTTTGGTGGGAGGGGTTACTTTTAGGGGGGACTTTTTTGTAGGTAAAAGACCTGTTTAACTTAGGGCAAAGCCCTACAAAAGGTTAGGGGGTGTTTTTATTTTGGGGGCTTTTTTATTTTTATAGGGCTCTTAGATTAGGTGCAATTGTTTCTATTTTTGATAATTTCTTTGTAATCTGAGAGTTTTTTATTTTCCGTATTTTTAGTGTTTATTTTTGTAATGTTAGATTTTGATAATTTTTTTCATAGTATTAGGTTTATTTCAATTTGTAATTTAGGTTTTTAATTTTTTAGGTTAGGTTTTTTTAATCATGTAACTTTGGATAGTAGTAGTTTTTTACTTTATTACAATAGTTAGGTTAATTTATAGTTTAAGCTTATTTTTTTTTATTTCACAGGTAAGTTTTTATTTATTTTAAGATAGTTATATTGTAACTTTTAATTTAAAGTTAGGGGGTGTTAGGTTTAGGGGTTAATAGGTTTAGTTTATTAGTTGCAATGTAGGGGGCCAGCGGTTTAGGGGTTAATAGGTTTATTTTAGTGTCGGTGATGTGGGTGGGCGGCAAATTAAGGGTTAATACATTTAATATAGTATTTGCGATGTTGGAGGGTGGCAGTTAGGGGTTAATAGATTTATTATAGTAGTAGCGATGTGGGGGGCCTGCGGTTTAGGGGTTAATAGGTTTATTTTAGTTTCGGCGATGTGGGTGGCAGATTAGGGGTTAATAGGTTTAATATAGTATTTGCGATGTGGGAAGATGGCAGTTTTGGGGTTAATAGGTAGTTTATGGGTGTTAGTGTACTATGTAACATTTTAGTTATGAGTTTTGTGAAACATTTTTGTGTCGCAAAATCTATAACTACTGGTCTCAGATCGCGGAATGGCTCGTGTCGGTATAGGCTGTAACGCAAGTATTTCAGTCAGACAACACAACCTGTAATACAGAGCTATGGAAAATCCTACACTCAAACGTCATGTTTTGAGTGCAGAATGGAGGGTTGCATTAAGGCTAAAATGCTTGCGTTACAGCCTATGCGTTACCGGCCATTTCACACGCAATGGCCAATTTTTCAGCGGTATAGCCGTACTGCACCGTAACGCAAAACTCGTAATTTAGCCGTTAGTGTGCTAATTTTCAGACTCCTAACCAAGCCCCAAAGTTTTAGATGTATACTGATGTATACAGACTTAAGATTGCTTTTGTTTGTATAATGGGTCTGTAATGCGTGTGGGATATTTCCCTATCAGACCAAACTTGGCCAGTAGTCTTCTTATCCCAGCATCAAGTGGAAGGATAAGGAAACATCCAAGAACAAGAGAATAGATAAGTAAATGAGGTAACAGTACTCACAGCAGAGGGGCAATCCTTCTCGGCACTACAGGGAATAACTGGAGAGTAGTCAGGCAAGCAGAGTTCAGCAACAATGACGCAATCCACAGTAACAGCAGTTCAGGGGTTAATCAGAAGAGTGGTCAGAGGCAAGCAGAGTTCAGCAGCAGTAAGGCAATCCGGCTGTTCAGGAGTTAAACAACAGAGTGGTCAGACAGACAGAGTTCAGTAACAAGTAGGCAATCCAACAGTTTAGGGGCCCTAATTTGTGACAAGGTTGATATAAGGGTATATGAAGATTAGAGACCCAGACACGATCATCTGCAGAAAATGCACGAATAGCAGCTCGATGATGGTCAGCAAAGCTCTTGTATCTGGAGACAGCTGAGTGTAACTGAGAGCGTATTTGTTGCCAATGGGTAGTGAGGTCAGTGAAGCGACGTTCTGCAGCAGGAACTCCTGTAGACTGAACAGAAAGAGGAAAAACACAAGGTTAATAACCAGCTGCGACTTGGAAAGGAGAGCATCGTAGAGAAAAATGCCAATTAGTATTATTTGCCAGTTCAGCTAGGGGTAACAGCTCAGACCAATTAGTATGCTGTGAATTGACATATGCTCTGAAATAAGCTTCAAGTTCCTGATTGGTTCTCTCCATCTGCCCATTAGTGTGGGGGTGATAACCAGAGGACAAATAAACAGTGGTTCCAAGCAATGTGCAGAAGCTTCTCCAAAAGGTGTAAATAAATTGAGGTCCTCTGTCAGAGACGATATTTACAGGTATACCATGGAGGTGTACCACGTGTAACAGAAACAGAGTGGATAATTCTTGGGCTATAGGTAACTTAAGTAAAGGTACAAAGTGAGCAAGTTTGGAGAAGCAATCCACCACAACCCAGATGACTGTATGATGGTCTGAAGGAGGGAGGTCTACAACAAAGTCCATGGCTATGTGTGTCCATGATTGCTTAGGTATGGACAATGTTTGAAGTAGGCCATGAGGTAGAGAACAGTGAGTCTTATTAACAGCACAAGTCTGACAAGCTTCATTGTAGGCCACCACACATGTTGGGAAAGGAGTTTAAAGGTTCTTGTCAAACCAGGATGACCTGACAGCTTGCTGTCATGAGCCCAGGATAGCACAGGAGAGCGAAGGTTTGAAGGAACATAAAGGATCTCCGGAGTCGCAGGGGCTTCAGAAGGTTATCTTGACTGGACACGTTGCAGTCTTTGAAGAAGAGAGGTGTTGAGCTGAGCAACCACACAGGAGGGAGGTATGATGTGTTCGATAGGAGCTTCAGAAGAGTCGTTAGACTGAGGAAACTGACGGGAAAGTGCATCAGCCTTTTTATTCCTGGTCCCAGGAAGGTAAGAGACTATAAAGTTGAAATGGGAAAAGAATAAGGCCCATCTATCCTGTTGAGGATTGAGTTGATGATCAGTTTCTAAGTACGTCAGGTTCTTGTGATCTGTGAGAATCTAAATGGGGTTGGTATTACCTTCTAGCTAGTGACGCCGTTCAGTAAGGGCCCTCTTGATGGCTAGAAGTTCACGATTTCCTACTTCGTAATTCCTCTCTGCAGGAGAAAAGCGCTTTGAAAAAAAAGCCACAGGATGTAACTTGGAGTTTGAAGGGTCTCTTTGGGTTAAAACTGCCCCAGCTCCAATTTCAGATGCATCAACCTCTAAGGTGAATTGTAAACCAGTTTTTACAGTCTCTGTTTTGTTTAGTTAGCTCAGTGAGTGGAGCCACAATCTTGGAGAAGTTCTTTATAAACTTGCTATATAAGTTGGAAAACACCAAGAATCTCTGTAGTTCCTTTAATGAGGTGGGTTGAGGCTATTCCAGAACTGTGGTTAGCTTTGTAGGATCCATGGCAAAACCCTCCTTTGAGCTGACATATCCAAGGAACTGGATCTGGACTTGATCAAATTCACATTTCTCTAGCTTGGCTACTAGAGAATTGTTTCTGAGGTGGAGTACCTGTTTTACAGGCTCATGATGCTCCTCAAGGGTGGAGGAGAATATGAGGATGTAATTCAAATTGACTATGACAGTGCGATTAAGAAGGTCACGGAAGACATCATTGACAAATGCTTGGAAGACAGCACGGGCATTGCATAACCCAAAAGGCATTATGAGGTATTCGTAATGCCCTGATCCTGTGTTGAAGGCAGTCTTCCACTCATGTCCTGGGAAGATACGAATGAGATTGTAGGCCCCACGCAGATCCAACTTAGTAAAGTAGCAAGCATTTTTGAGCGAATCATATAATTCAGTGACAAAAGGAATAGGATAACAGTTCTTGATTGTGATGTTGTTTAGGGTTCTGTAGTCGATACAGGGTCTGAGACCACCATCCTTTTTACTGACAAAAAAGAAGCCAGTCCCAGCAGGAGAGGAGGAAAGACAAATAAAACCTTTAGCTAGGTTCTCTTGGATGTATTCCTCCATGGCCTTGGTTTCAGCTTTGGAGAGTGGATAAGTCCTCCCTTTAGGAAGTGAGGTTAATTTTGCAGTCGTAAGGATGGTGAGGTGGCAGTGTGTCAGCTGCTCTCTTTTCAAAGACATCAATAAATTATGCATATACTGAGGGAAGATTAGAGGGGGTCAGAAGACTGGCTATAGGAATGTGATGCAGCGGAGTAACCTTATCCAGGCAGGAGTGAAAGCAGAATTTACCCCAGGAGACCAAAAGTCCCTCAGTCCAGTTGAATTGAGGATTGTGTTTACGTAGCCAAGGAAGACCAAGGATAACTGGTTGTGCTGGAGAATGAATGACATTGAACTGCAACTGTTCAGAATGTAGTACCCCGACAGTCATGGTTAGGGGTGCTGATTCAAAATGGATTAAACCTGAACTAAGGGGAGTGCCATTCAGAGTGGTTATTTTTAGACATTGTTTTTTCTGGAGAAGAGGCAACCCTGCGTGAATCATAAAACAGTGATCTAGGAAATTTCCGGCTGCCCCTGAATCAATAAAGTCATGAACGGGACAGAGTTCTAGAGAAAGGTGAAGGTAAAAGGTACCAAGATCCGAGAAGAGTGAGGGGAATCAGTAGTGGCCATGCTTAGAGGTACCCCACTCTTTTGCCCGGCAATATATCACAATTCTTAAGTTGATGTGCATTAGAACTACAGTAGAAGCACAGTCTTAATAGTCTTAATCTCCTTCTTCTCTGTCTTTCAGATTCTGAGGATTTATGGGAAGAGAGATCCATAGGTTCCTCTTCAGAGGTAACTGGAGATGCTGGAAGGGTAGAGGGTGTTCTATTGACTGGATGGACAGGAGGACGAGAGGGAAGGATTCTGCAAGTTCTCTCTCTCTCAGCTTGTCTTTCCTGAAATCGAGAATCCAGACTGATGCAGAGTGCTATAAAGTCATCCAGGGAAGAGGGAACATGACAATAAGTGAGTTTATCTTTGATGCGTTCATGCAGGCCTCTCCAGAAAGAGCATTGCTATCCCAACTGGTCTCAAGTGCTAAGATGCAAAACTCAATGGTGTACTGTGCCACAGATCTATTGCTCTGATGGAGATCCAAGAGAGAGTACTCTGCAGCAGAAGTGCGACCAGAAGTCCCAAATATGGAAGATAATGCAGAAATGAAGATATCAGCATCGTTCAGGAGTTGAGCACTCTGTTCCAAGAGGGACTAGGGCCTTGTCTTTTTACAAAGAAATAATAAAGGTAATCTTTGACTGATGAGTGGGAGGTATGAGGGTCATTGCAGAAATGCAGTCTGCACTGGTTGAGAAAACCCCTGCAGTTGGTAGTGCCATCAAACTTGTCAGGCAACTGTATCCGGGGTATGCTACCAGAAGCAGGAGAGGAGGTTGCGGTACAAGCAGCAAGGACAGACTGTGTGGCAACAGGCGCAGCATTCTTCTCTGCAACAAGTGAGGAGAGCATAGTAGTAATCATCTCCAATTTGGAATCCAGGCTTTGCAGGTGTGAGGTGTGGGTTCCCAGCTTCTGTCCCTGAAGAGAGATTGCTCTAGCTACCTCATTTGGGCCCATGGCCCAAGTATAATGTAATGCTCGTGGGATATTTCCCTATCAGACCAAACTTGGCCAGTAGTCCTCTTATCTCGGCATCAAGTGGAAGGATAAGGAAATATCAAAGAACAAGAAAATAGATAAGTAAATGAGGTAACAGTACTCACAGTAGAGGGGAAATCCTTCTCGGCACTACAGGGAATAACTGGAGAGTAGTCAGACAAGCAGAGTTCGGCAACAATGAGGCAATCCACAGTAACAGCAGTTCAGGGGTTAATCAGAAGAGTGTTAAGAGGCAAGCAGAGTTCAGCAGCAGTAAGGCAATCCGGCAGTTCAGGGGATAAACAACAAAGTGGTCAGTCAGGCAGAGTTCAGTAACAAGTAGGCAATCCAGCAGTTTAGGGGTTAAACAGGCAGAGTGGTCAGACAGGCAGAGTTCAGTAACAATTAGGCAATCCAGCAATTCAGGGGTTAAACAGGCAGAGTGGTCAGACAGGCAGAGTTCAGTAACAATTAAGCAACAGCGGTTCAGCAAAATATAAGCACCCAGGAGTACACACAGTAACACCTATACTTGGGCAAAGATGAGAGAAACTAAGGTACTTACATAGGAGGCAGGATTCGCACCAAGGGGAGCACAGGTGAGATCCGGACCGGCATCAGGAAAGACAGGGGGGGTGCGACGACCGCCACGTCCATCGCAACGGTCATGACAATGGAACAGCAGCCGGAACCGGAGACATAGGAGCGGCGTGACAGGGTCTTTTCATATGTAGGGGAGGGTCTGCTCTCAACCCCTTTTAGTGGGTGTCCCAGCCTAGCCTCATCAACAGTGCTAAATTGGGAGCTTCTAAGTAAGATTTTAAAAGGCTTTATACTGGATTTTTATATCAGTATCTGTGCATATTATTCTTTATAGTAGTGTCTATTGCATGCAGTTATATGAAAATTGGTGTATACTGTCCCTTTAAGTTATTTCACTTCATTATCAGTTATGCCTTTTTTATAAGAACTGTAAATATACTCTTATTGATATCATCCATGGAAACATCCTCATCCTTGTCTAATTTACTAATCTGTGAAAAAAGAACAGGAGTGCAAAAACTTCGACTTAAGTGAAGATTTATTATAACAAACTTAAGCGCAAGATACAATATGCACTTACAAGATTAAAAAGAATGTGAGCTTATCAATCTTATTCAGTCCTGCTTTCTAGCGATGTGCTGTAATGCCACAAAGTGACCAATTCCCAGTTCGTAGCAAACCCGGTCACCTCCGGAACTCCAAGGGCTGCTTTCCGATGTCAGCAGTATAACGGTATGTGTCTTTTCCTATAAAAGTCCCCAACGCGTTTCCCCCAACGCCGGTCGGGCTTTATCAAGATGTTAGTATTGTCTGACTGCTATGGCTTACGCGGGCTTTTTTATATCCTGTGGGCTTTGCCTTATTTTTCTCACAAACCAATAAGCAGTGTTTACTTTTGACGTGGCCTTAGCTGTCAAACATTGTGCTTTACACAGACATTATGATGCTGCACAATTAATCCTTCATATCATATACAAACTGAACATCAATACAAACCGCTCCATATATGAACAAAGTCAATAAACTAAAAAATAAAGTTAGAACAATTGATACAATACATCGTTAGTTAAAAATTGTGTATTAGTGTATGCCCTTTTTACATCTATATGGATATGATATATTGATACATCTATATGGATATGATATATTGATACATCTTTATGGATATGATATATTGATACATCTATATGGATATGATATATTGATACATCTATATGGATATGATATATTGATAATGGTTGCAAGATTCGATAACATATATAAAGAATTGCAATATAGCAAGATTACATTTTAGAAAGTGGAGAAATATTTTATGTATATATCCTTTGTATACCACATACACTACTGGGTAGTTCATAACATCATATTAACATTAGCGCCTTTATATTTTTGTTAGTACCATCTAATTTACTAATGCCTCCTACATAAACTTGTGTGCACTGTATGCTGTTTGATTAACAACTTCAGCAAACTCACCACTATCATTTTATCAAGACTTGCATTGTTATCTTACCTCCTCTGCTAAGGACAGTTAGAGACGGGTAGGTAGAATGGTTTAGTTTGTCTTGTCTGGTGTGTGCACTTTAAATTCTCTGAATTGGAAAATTAAACATTTTCAGAACTAAATTACAAGATAAGAAGGCAATATAAAAGACTGAAAGTATATTGCAAAGTTTTTCTTGCTGTGCATAATTTAATATTTTCTGGTAGAGTTTCAAAATGTTCCTATAAAAAAAAGTGACCCACAGTAATACTATACAGTAAAACTGGACAATGTTTTGAATATGTTCATATTGTTAAAGATATATACACTTATGATTATGAATATAATATTGACATCATCCTCACTGCAATAGAAATATGTGTGAGTAAACCAGATTAGGAGGCCAATTTATTAAAGGTCTTACGGACCTGATCCGACAGTGCGGATCAGGTCCGCAAGACTTTGCTGAATGCAGAGAGCAATACACTCTCCGTATTCAGCATTGCACCAGCAGCTCACAAGAGCTGCTGGTGCAATGCCGCACCCTGCTGACTCGCGGCCAATCAGCCACTAGCAGGGGGGAGTCAATCAACCCAATTGGGTTGAATTTCGGGGATTCCTGTCCGCCTGCTCAGAGCAGGCGGACAGGGTTATGGAGCAGCGGTCTTTGTGACCGCTGCTTCATAACTGCTGTTTGTGTCGAGTCTGAAGACTCGCCAGAAACACGGGCCCACAAGCTCCTTACGGAGCTTGATAAATGGGCCCCTTTGTCTTCTCATGCAGTGTTTATAACAATCCAAAAGCCTTTTACAAAATCATTATTTGATGTTTCCTTAATTTAGCCAAATGTTTCTAAACCATGGAAGTATTTGGTTGTATTCAACAGTTGCATTCTCTATAACTAATAAGAAAAGAATATTGTTCATATTGTAGCCATGTGTTTGACATTGCACACAACAATGAAAACATTAAGTAAGTTTTAATGCTAATAGATTGCAAACAAAAATCAGTCCGCTTTTTAAAATGTGTACACAATTAAATATATTGTAAAACCTTCAGATTTTTTATTTCTATTTTTAAAGGGACACTGAACCCAAACTTTTTCTTTCGTGATTCAGATAGAGCATGCAATTTTAAGCAACTTTCTAATTTACTCTTATTATCAAATTTTCTTCATTCTCTTGGTATGTTTATTTGAAAAGCAAGAATGTAAGTTTAGATGCCGGCCCATTTTTGGTGAACAACCTGGGTTGTCCTTGCTGATTGGACAGCACCAATAAACAAGTGCTGTCCATGGTTCTGAACCAAAAATGTGCTAGATCCTTAGCTTAGATGCCTTCTTTTTCAAATAAAGATAGCAAGAGAACAAAGAAAAATTGATAATAGGAGTAAATTAGAAAGTTGCTTAAAATTGCATGCTCTATCTGAATCATGAAAGAATTTTTTTGGGTTCAGTGTCGCTTGAAGTAATTCCCTTCTTTAAGTTTTCTAAACTAATTGGAATGACATAGAAATTGTGTAGAAATGCTATCTGCACCAGACCATTTGGAAAGATAGAAGAAAACTAAATTCTCAACCTTCATTTCTACCATGCTTTTTGGAATGAGGTAGGCAAAAGATAATCTGTTCCTAAATCTAATGTATTTACCAATCATCTCAATTACTTTAGAGTATTGTTGATCAACACAGCACAAGTGTCCTTTGGTGTTGCAAGACACCAAAGGACATAAGC
This sequence comes from Bombina bombina, assembly GCF_027579735.1. NCBI lineage: Eukaryota > Metazoa > Chordata > Amphibia > Anura > Bombinatoridae > Bombina > Bombina bombina. The sequence continues at coordinate 541,374,371 of NC_069499.1, forward strand.
GAGCCCCAGTGCAAGAATTATTTCGGGCTCACACCCAGAGCTAGTGCAAGGATCTTTACCTTCCTAGGTGACGATAAAGTTTGACACCCTCATAAAACTCCATCTCATTCTATAGAGTCCATTTCCATCAGCTCAGGAACCTCTTCATAGGGTTTTTGAGACCAAAATCTAAGGTATAAAACCCAAAAGAGTACATTTAATTACATTTATTGTTTTCATTATATAATCATTTAGATACACATCCATCTATGTATACATGTAGTATCTAGAGTTAAATGCATTTAGTTTTTTCTTGGTTGTAATTAGTATAACATTTCTTCATAACACAAGTATCTGAATTCAAACCACCTGTTTTCCCACAAGATATGGAAGGAAGTGTTACCCCTAATTGAAGGTTGTAGAATGTGATGGCTCTGCCCACATAGGTAAGGACTTTTTGCTCTGGGCAAATTACAGAAAGTTACTAATTTGGATATTTTATAAACCTAATTTTAAACTGTGAATTTATCACAATTTTGGTACATATTTTCTAATACGAATGTAACACCATCCTTCAGTACAAATGGTTAAACCATATATAGTGATTGTATCTTCTTATTATTCATGTATGCCATTCATTAATATGTATGGGGGATTTGCCAGACATGAGCATTTGAAAAGTTTAGGGTACTAAGCAAAGACAAAAGAAAAAGAAGGAGGAGAGAGTGTAGAATCGGATTAGGAGAGATAGAGGAGGGAGAATTCAGACAAAACTTTTGGAAGTATAAAAATTATACTACATGCACATGCCATATAATAATATATTCTTACCACAGTTGTCAATGGAAGCAGATTTTCTAACTTTGTAACAAGGAATTGGATCAATAATTAGTATTTTAGCATAGATATTTGTATCCCATTTTTATAGTCCAGTAATAAAAATGGATGTCAAAGTTATTCTTTTCCTTTTTAGATATGGTAGTGGCATCATATCCACTTTGTCCCAAAGGACAATAACCTTTATCTGAAGTTTGTGGTATATCTAGTAATGAGAGATAAGATCCGTAAGATGCACCTAGTTACAACACCAACACTTCTCCCATGTTACATTGACAACACATATACAGTCACACCATCTATATTCACAACACATATTTAATAACTTCCTTTGTGATTCAGATGTTTCAGAAGTTCAAGCATACCTACCTGGTTCATAAATATAAGTTTATGCTATTTTATGCTTGCTGCATAAATAATCATGATATATATTTATGCTCGTTTTGTGGTTAATCACTTTATTGTTTCAGTATTGTTTTACTAAATGTATATCTCATTATTGCATTTTAATGATAATTATATTTACATTTTTATAGAATAAAAATTTGCTTTACATGGTTTGGATTTTATTGCTGTGGTAAAACTGTTAATTACAATAAGTTTGTTATATTCAGAGTTCTATGATATGTGTTTATCCTGAACAGCTTAGGTACCATTACACAATACGCGTTATGTTTTATTATGAGATTATTATCATTACTTTGTAGAGCTTAAGAGAGCTAAATATATTGCACTGAGAACTTTCCAACTACTCTCACCTAAGCTTGGTAGGGGCCTTACTAATTCTAAAATTTTCAGCAGAAGCCAGGGTTCCGCTGTTAGAAGAACTGTTAGCGGGTTGGAGCGCAGTGCTGTGCTAAAAAGAAGAGGCTTATCGTTGTGGTTAGCACAAGTGTGCTATAAGCATCTCAGTGGCTGAAGAGGTTTTAGAAGGGTGCACTAAGTTTAGCATTCAAGATCTGCCGACTTCTTGCATTTACATTACAGACAGTGATACCTATGCTAAAGGTAGAAATCCGAGGTAAACGTACCTCTTGTTCTGGTTATGCTGGAACCCGATGTGCAGAGGTAGAGTAGAGGGTTTTACAAGTAGCCAGTTAGAGCAGTCCAAATAGCAAGCCAGTGGTCAATACCAGTAACCGGTCTGATCAGCAAACACAGCAGGTAAGGACAAGGCAATGGAGCAGTCCAGATAGCCAAGCCAGGGGTCAAGAATCCAGAAACAAATAGGGTATAAGAAAACACAGATTGCCAGGAAACACAGACACTAAGTGCAGCAATTTCCAAGCACTGATAAAAGTTGCTGGGTTTTATAGGCAATGACTCCTCCTTTGGGAGTGGTTCAGCAGGATAAGATTCAATGCAAAGTGCAGCACCTGTATCTAGAGCTCACCTTCCCTCTTCCTTCAGCATGTTGCTGTGTTTTAGTCCTTAAGCCTGGGGACTGAATTAGTGGAAGCACAGGTAGAGAAACAGCAGATGACAGAGATGTTGATAGGAAAAAAATTTATCATCTGGGGTTGCCATGTCCCTTGTTCAGAGAGGGATTGTGTGGTATTTCAGGGCTGCACTGACCTTGTTAGGTGGTATTACACTAAAACAATTTAGGAAAGTTCTTCTCTGTGAAAAGCACAAATTGGCTAAAAGATGCTGCTTCCAGGTAGTAAATCACCATAGAACAAGCTACTGAGCTGTTGATCGTTCCTGAGAGAGCGCTTCTCTTTCTGTATGTAGAGTTATTTGTAGCCTGTGTGTCAGAAGTGACCCTGCAGTTGTTTGGCGCCAAGACCTAATGCTTTCCTGGTTTTGACCCCTGCTTAAGTCCTGGGGTCAATTTATCAAGCTCTGTACGGAGTTTGATGCCCCGTGTTTCCGGCGAGCCTTCAGACCGCTGCTCCATAACCTGTCCGCCTGCTCTGAGGCGGCGGACAGAAACCAACCTGATCAAATACGATCAGGTTGATTGACACCCCCTGCTAGCGCCCGATTGGCCGCAAATCTGCAAGGGGCGGCATTGCACCAGCAGTTCACAAGAACTGCTGGTGCAATGATAAATGCTGACAGCATATGCTGTCAGCATTTTTCGATGTGCAGCGGACATGATACGCTACATCGTATCATGTCCACTTGCACATTAATAAATTGACCCCCTGGATTATACTTTAAGCCTCACCCTAACCAAAGGGCTGATTTACTTTTGCCTATCCTTTTTTTTACTCTTTCTGCGTAAGCATTTCTGACAGATTGGTATTGCAATTTGGCCTAACTACTCTCCTGGATTAAACGTGTGTGCTGACATCTGGCTCTGCTTATATGTTGACGACCTCAACTTTTTTTTTTTTGACATCCGTATACTTCACATTTCCTGCAAGCTTCTTTACAGACTTCAAACAATATAAACCTTTTATTGCTTTATAGGAAAAACACGCAAAAGAAATGTATTTAATGTTTGTGCAGGATTTTTTTTTACAGACCAACGGTGTCCAGAAGAGGGGGGAAGCAAACATACCTTTTCTCCTTATACCTTATATCTATAAATTTGTACCCATTTAAGTCACTCTTTAATGCAAATGAGCTATCTTTTTTTTTTTTTTAAGTGTGTAGCTTATGTGTAAAACAAGAAGCTCTTTAATGCTACCCATTTTTCCCACTATGTTCTGGGGATTTTATTATATTTGTTTGCCCTTTCCCACCCCCTTGGGAAAAAAAAAATCTGTAGATAAAAGTACAGATATACACAGAAAAAAAAATAGACCCAATGTTACAGGAGAACATGACCACTAATTGATTCAGTATTGATAATGATTGTGTTGTATCATCAAATGCAGTGTGTTTCCACTTTACTAATAATATCCCATCGAGACATTTGTGCAGTATTTTCCTGTTGTTTTGTGTAAAAGTTTTAGCCTGTTCAAACACTTACACATGCATGAATATTCAGATATTTGTATCTATTATTAACAATCAATAGAAATGAATACAATTCAGTATTTTGAAAAAATATTTTGCAGACCACATGAATGTCTCTGTGTAAAAAAGGAATATATTTTGTCTCAAAATTTACTGAGTAACCACATCCCATTGTAAAGGGACATTAATCATCATGTTATTAACCTCAGTTTATGGAAGTTAGCTATGAAATCTTGCAAGATTATAGTGAAATCCCATGTGATGTCAGCAAGTATAACATCAGCACTGATGATGCTGATTGGCTGCTTTTGTTGGGTTTTTTTTTGTGTGTTTCTGCTCATAGAGCACTTACTCAAGTAAGCTGAAGAAAGTGTAAGGTAAAATATCTTACCTTTTTTTAAATACAGTTGTTCATGTAATATTTTCCAGCAATATTTTTAAAGATATGCTGCACCATTTTCAAGTATTTTAGCATATGTGTAGCATGTCCTTTAAGACAACAATTAATCACTCAAAGGTACAAAAGCCAAGACTTGTCATGAATACCATGTAAATTATACATGGACTTACATTGTAACCTTCAAATTAATCTACATTTTTTGCTGTACTTAACCTATGCTTGAGAATTTACCACTAATTTACAAAGAAATCCTTTGTCAGGTATCTCCATATGCTGCTAGTAGAATATTGCTACATGACACTGTTCCAAAAATCTGAATTTTAAACATCCTTTAGTTAAACTAGAAATATCAGATAGTGTATTTTCTTTAGCCTTGAAATCTTTTTCACTTAATCCATTAGAATTAGAGACTTTCTTATAAAATTCAGATGAAAAATATATTCTTTTTTTGTCTTAATATGATTCCTTAGAAAGAAACATAATTTGATCAGCAGGTCCCTGGTGACTAGCTCATGCTACTAATTGCCTCTATTCTCCCCTGCAAGAAATTAAATGTGGAATATTTTGTGCTGTAAAGATATGTCAGATTGATGCTAGCTTTTTAGCATCACAGAGGCATCTTAGATACTGAAAGGGGTCAAGTGATACAGCTAGCTACACATAGCGGTTCTCCCACAGAGGGGAATGATCTAATTTATTGAATGCAGCTTAAACAATGAGTAACTTATCATTTTGAAAACAATCTCACCTGTAACACCATATGATACTGCACTAGATCTACTAAATGCCTCAACCTGTAGACTGTAAGCTCTTCAGCGCAGGTCCCTCCTCCTTCTATACCAGTTTTGATTACTCTGTTATGTCTTTGTCACCACAATTCTTGCTATGGAATTTTGCTGAGCTATACAAATAAATAAAAATAATAATAATACTAATGATACCTCTTCATCCTCTTCAGATTTCCAATGGTGTAAAAGTTCAAGTGAACATGCTGTTTTATCAATAAAAGTAAATTGGTTGCAGTAGGTGCTACATTTTAGATTATCCACTAGTGATGTACAGATGTACAGATCTTCCAAAATATCAAAGGTCTACTTTGGAGCACTCTTAAAGATTATGGGCGCGATCCGATAAACGGCGTATTTTGCGGCGCAATCAAGGGAACCCGCGTCGCCCGCAGTTTCAGCTCGCAACTCAAGCTATCCAATATGCGGCGCCGTCAGTTGCTAAAGTGGCGCAAGTCTGACAAAGTAGCGATGTCCAGAAATCTGCGTAAGTACAGATTTTTGGAGTCGCCAGTGACTTGCGCCACGTTAGAAACTGCAGGCGCCTACAAAACCTGACTAAAGTATGAAATCACCCGCACTGTCTAACACGCCTCCTAAACATAGCCCGACACGTCTAACCCTCTATCCGCTATCCCCCCTCACTAGCCTAACAATAAAAAAAGTTATTAACCCCTAAACCGCCGCTCCCGTACCCTGCCGCAACCTAATAAAGTTATTAACCCCTAAACCGCCGATCCCGTACCCCGCCGCCAGCTATATTAAATCTATAACCCCCTAAAGTGAGCCCCTACCCCGCCGCCATCTATTTTAAAATTATTAACCTCTAATTTAATCCCCCTACCCCGCCGCCAGCTATATTAAATTATTTAACCCCTAAAATACTAAACTATCCCTACCACTAAACCTAAGTCTAACCCTACAAATAGCCCTGAAAAGGGCTTTTTGCGTGGCATTACCCCAAAGTAAACTGCTCTTTTGCCAGCCCTTAAAAGGGCTTTTGGTGGGGCTTTGTCACAAAGTAAACAGCTCTTTTGCATCTAATCTAAATCCCCCTACACCGCCGCCAGCTATAATAAATGTATTAACCCCTAATCTAATCCCCCTACACCGCCGCCAGCTATATTAAATACATTAACCCCTAATCTAATCCCCTACACCGCCGCCAGCTATATTAACTATATTAACCCTAATTATATTAGGGTTAATATAGTTAATATAATTATTATATTATATATTAACTATATTAATTTAACCCTAATTATATTAGGGTTAATATAGTTAATATAGTTACTATAGTATTTATATTAACTATATTAACTCTATCTAACCCTAACTAAATTATTATTAAATAAATCTAATTCATATTATAAACTAAAATATTCCTATTTAAATCTAAATACTTACCTATAAAATAAACCCTAAGATATCTACAATATAATTAATAATTACATTGTAGCTATGTTAGGGTTTATATTTATTTTACAGGTAAATTGTTAATTATTTTAACTAGGTATAATAGCTATTAAATAGTTATTAACTATTTAATATCTACCTAGTTAAAATAATTACCCAATTACCTGTAAAATAAATCCTAACCTAAGTTACAAATACACCTACACTATCAATAAATTAAATAAACTACAAATATCTATCTAAAAATACAATTAAATAAACTAAACTAAATTACAAAAAAAAAACAAACACTAAATTACAAAAAATAAAAAAAAGATTACAAGATTTTTAAGCTAATTACACCTATTCTAAGCCCCCTAATAAAATAATAAAGCCCCCCAAAATAAAAAAAATTCCCTGCCCTATTCTAAATTAAAAAAAGTTCAAAGCTCTTTACCTTACCAGCCCTTAAAAGGGCCTTTTGTGGGGCATGCCCCAAAGAATTAAGCTCTTTTGCATTTAAATAAATATACAATACCCCCCCCCCCAACATTACAACCCACCACCCACATACCCCTATTCTAAACCCACCCAAACCCCCCTTACAAAAACCTAACACTACCCCCCTGAAGATCTCCCTACCTTGTCTTCACCACGCCGGGCCGAACTCCTCATCCGATCCGGGCGATGTCTATCCAAGCGGCAAAGAAGAATTCTTCATCCCGGCGATGTCTTCCTCCAAGCGGCAAAGAAGAATTCTTCATCCCGGCGATGTCTTCCTCCAAGCGGCAAAGAAGAATTCTTCATCCCGGCGATGTCTTTCTCCAAGCGGCAGCAACGTCTTCTTCCTTCCGGCAGCATCTTCCATAAAGCGGCATCTTCAGTCTTCTTTCTTCAGCCAATCGGATTGAACTTGAATCTGATTGGCTGATTCAATCAGCCAATCAGATTTTTCTACCTTAATTCCGATTGGCTGATAGAATCCTATCAGCCAATCGGAATTCGGCGGACGCCATCTTGGATGACGTCATTTAAAGGTACCTCATTCGTCGTTCAGTCGTCGGCCGGGATGGATGCTCCTCGTTGGCGGAGCGAAGAAAGAAGATTGAAGATGCCGCTTGATGGAAGATGCTGCCGGAAGGAAGAAGACGTTGCTGCCGCTTGAAGAAAGACATCGCCGGGATGAAGAATTCTTCTTTGCCGCTTGGAGGAAGACATCGCCGGGATGAAGAATTCTTCTTTGCCGCTTGGAGGAAGACATTGCCGGGATGAAGAATTCTTCTTTGCAGCTTGGATAGACATCGCCCGGATCGGATGAGGAGTTCGGCCCGGCGTGGTGAAGACAAGGTAGGGAGATCTTCAGGGGGGTAGTGTTAGGTTTTTGTAAGGGGGGTTTGGGTGGGTTTAGAATAGGGGTATGTGGGTGGTGGGTTGTAATGTTGGGGGGGGGTATTGTATATTTATTTAAATGCAAAAGAGCTTAATTCTTTGGGGCATGCCCCACAAAAGGCCCTTTTAAGGGCTGGTAAGGTAAAGAGCTTTGAACTTTTTTTAATTTAGAATAGGGCAGGGATTTTTTTTTATTTTGGGGGGCTTTATTATTTTATTAGGGGGCTTAGAATAGGTGTAATTAGCTTAAAAATCTTGTAATCTTTTTTTTATTTTTTGTAATTTAGTGTTTGTTTTTTTTTGTAATTTAGTTTAGTTTATTTAATTGTATTTTTAGATAGATATTTGTAGTTTATTTAATTTATTGATAGTGTAGGTGTATTTGTAACTTAGGTTAGGATTTATTTTACAGGTAATTGGGTAATTATTTTAACTAGGTAGATATTAAATAGTTAATAACTATTTAATAGCTATTATACCTAGTTAAAATAATTAACAATTTACCTGTAAAATAAATATAAACCCTAACATAGCTACAATGTAATTATTAATTATATTGTAGATATCTTAGGGTTTATTTTATAGGTAAGTATTTAGATTTAAATAGGAATATTTTAGTTTATAATATGAATTAGATTTATTTAATAATAATTTAGTTAGGGTTAGATAGAGTTAATATAGTTAATATAAATACTATAGTAACTATATTAACTATATTAACCCTAATATAATTAGGGTTAATATAGTTAATATATATAATGTAATAACTATATTAACTATAATATACTTAGGGTTAATATAGATAATATAGCTGGCGGCGGGGTAGGTAGATTAAATTAGGGGTTAATAATTATAATAGAGATGGCGGCGGTGTAAGGGGCTTACATTAGGGGTTAATACTATTAATATAGGTGGCGGCGGTGTAGGGAGGGCAGGTTATAGGGCAAAAGAGCTGTTTACTTTGGGGCAAAGCCCCGCAAAAGGCCCTTTTAAGGGCTGGTAATAGAGTTTATTACTTTAGGGGGATTAGATTAGGGGTTAATAATATTAATATAGCTGGCGGCGGTATAGGGGGATTAGATTAGGGGTTAATAATTTTTATATAGGTGGCGGCGGTGTAAGGGGTCAGATTAGGGGATAGATAAGGTAGATGGCAGCGGTGTAAGGGGTTCACATTAGGGGATAGATAAGGTAGATGGCAGCGGTGTAAGGGGTCAGATTAGGGGATAGATAAGGTAGATGGCAGCGGTGTAAGGGGTTCACATTAGGGGATAGATCAGTTAGATGGTGGCGGTTTTAGGGGCTCACAGTAGGGGGTTAGTTTATGTAGATGGCGGCGGGGTCCTGGAGCGGCGGTTTAGGGGTTAATAACTTTATTAGGGATTGCGACGGGGGATCGCGGTTGACAGGTAGATAGACATTGCGCATGCGTTAGGTATTAGGTTTTATTTAGCAGATCGCGGGTGACAGCTAGATAGACATTGCGCATGCGTTAGGTGTTAGGTTTATTTAGCAGGTAGATTAGGGAGTTACGGGGCTCCAATAGTCAGCGTAAGGCTTCTTACGGCTGCTTTTTGTGGCGAGGTGAAAATGGAGTAAGATTTCTCCATTTTTGCCACGTAAGTCCTTACGCTGTATATTGGATACCAAACTGCGCTGGTTTGGTATACCTGCCTATGGCCCAAAAAACTACGGGCGACGGCAGAAATATACGCGCGTAACTTCTAGGTTACGCCGTATATAGGATACCAAACCAGCGCAAATATTGGCGTCGACGGCTTTTGCGGGCGACGATTTTTATCGGATCGACCCCTATATATTTACATTTTTCTATATACCCTACTACAGCATAGTGTGCATCACTCTATTTCATTATATTGCTGTAATATATTTCATAATTACAAAAACTTGTGTGAGTTTTGACACCCTTTTCTGTGGTACTACAATGCATTAGAATTATTTTTAAAAATCAAGCTGCATACATTTTTTTGCTTGTGATTTAACACTAATATTTGATTTTACATTATATGGATTTAGTAAATCTATACTAAACATGACTATTGTGTGTGTGTGTGTGTGTTGATGGGGGGGGTCATATTGGTTTATTTTTTAACAAGTTTCTCTTTTACATTGCAGTGATTCTGGGCTTCTGGGTTAGGAAGGAAGCAATGGATATTATTGTGTTTAATCTAATCTGACTCATAATGACCAGAGTCTGCCTTTTGGCACTGGGTGCTGGAACCTGGAGTGAATACTCTGAAGACAGTGGTAGATGTATTTGTAATGAAATCTTTACCCTATTGCTATGGGGGAAGAGGGTAATTTCAAAATTTCAAAACCAGCCAAACATATTTATATACTTGACACAAATAAATTAAAGCTAAAATAAATAATCTGACATCTAGTAACAGTATAGTACCATATTGCTTACTTTGCTACATGTTGTTTAAAAATGGGATTTTGTTTTATCCACTTTGCTTGTACAGTAATGTTGGAAATAATATTAAATAATCCATTGCATTAAAGCAAATATCAAGATCAAATTCCAGCCATATATATACTTTTTAAAAAAACAACCTTTATTTTATCTTCATCATAATGGGGTCCAAAGATTATTAAGGACAATGTTTTTAACCTGTTATATGTTCTTAGCCATTGGGGCCAAATCGAATGGAGCTTGATGCCCCTGTTTCCGTGCGAGCCTTCAGGATTGCCGGAAACAGCAGTTATGAAGCAGCGGACTAAAAAAACGCTGCTTCACAACTGGTCCATCTGCTCTGAGGCTGCAGACATCAATCCGCCCAATTCTATATGATCGGGCTGGTCGGTACCCCCTGCTAGCAGCCGCTTGGCCTCAAATCTGCAGGGGGCGGCATTGCACAAGCAGTGCTGTTGGCATTCATCAATGTCTGTCAGACATGATCTGCTGAACGGATCATGTCGGACAGACCGATGATAAATCGGCCCCATTGTCTTAAACAGTGGAATTCTGCAAAATCAATGTCCATTTCTAGTCCTTATGTATTTTTAAATGCAGTATAACATACTGACTATAAACTGAGCTAAGATAACTCTACTTGGAAAAGATTCTGTAAATGCAAGTTGGTTGTAAGGTTATCCTTCAAACCAACTTGTATAGCCAAAGCCTGTTCAAGTTTGTTATTAAACAAAAATAGACAGCCTGCAATTTAAAATAGGGTGTAAGATATTCACAAATAGCCAACTTGTAACTCAGGTGAGACTGACTTGTCAAATACAATCTGCTTGAAAGCTAAAGGTTGGGGATTTCAAGCCGCATATACAGGGCCTAATGATCAAAAAGTTGCCGGCATGGAGAGAAATCATGCAAAATCTTTGAGATTTTTTTACCTTATACTGTAATGTAGGAGTCTCTCATTCACATAAAAAAACACTACAAAGTGACATAAATGTGTCTCAAGATAAAACTTATGTTTCTAAATTTTGGAACAGTCTCATTGTACTGACATTTGACCTGAGCGGAGAGCTTTAGATCATCTCACCTGAGTGGAGAGCTTTAGATTATCTCACCTGAGTGGAGAGCTTTAGATCATCTCACCTGAGTGGAGAGCTTTAGATTATCTCACCTGAGTGGAGAGCATTAGATCATTTCATCTGAGCGTAGAGCTTTAGATTATCTCACCTGAGCGGAGAGCTTTAGATCATCTCACCTGAGCGGAGAGCTTTAGATTATCTCACCTGAGCGGATAGCTTTAGATCATCTCATCTGAGCGTAGAGCTTTAGATCATCTCACCTGAGCGGAGAGCTTTAGATCATCTCACCTGAGCAGAGAGCTTTAGATCATCTCATCTGAGCATAGAGCTTTAGATTATCTCACCTGAGCGGAGAGCTTTAGATCATCTCACCTGAGCGGAGAGCTTTAGATCATCTCACCTGAGCGGAGAGCTGTAGATCATCTCACCTGAATGGATAGCTTTAGATCATCTCATCTGAGCGGATAGTTTTAGATCATCTCATCTGAGCGTAGAGCTGTAGATCATCTCACCTGAGCAGAGAGCTTTAGATCATCTCACCTGAGCAGAGAGCATTAGATCATCTCATCTGAGCATAGAGCTTTAGATTATCTCACCTGAGCGGAGAGCTTTAGATCATCTCACCTGAGCGGAGAGCTTTAGATCATCTCACCTGAGCAGAGAGCTGTAGATCATCTCACCTGAATGGATAGCTTTAGATCATCTCATCTGAGCGTAGAGCTGTAGATCATCTCACCTGAGCAGAGAGCTTTAGATCATCTTACCTGAGCGGAGAGCTTTAGATCATCTCACCTGAGCGGAGAGCTTTAGATCATCTCACCTGAGTGGAGAGCTTTAGATCATCTCACCTGAGCGGAGAGCTGTAGATCATCTCAACTGAGCGGATAGCTTTAGATCATCTCATCTGAGCGGATAGTTTTAGATCATCTCATCTGAGCGTAGAGCTGTAGATCATCTCACCTGAGCAGAGAGATTTAGATCATCTCACCTGAGCGGAGAGCTTTAGATCATCTCACCTGAGCGGAGAGCTGTAGATCATCTCACCTGAGCGGAGAGCTTTAGATAATCTGGCCCATGACTATATTTAGGGAATAAAAACCTAATTAGAGCAGGTCTCAGGTATAAAATGGTTAGATATGTGTGTCACAATGGAATTCATCTCAAAGTACAATCATTTAACTATTGCTGTTAATTTTAAATTGACACAAATATTCATGAACAATCTTAAAGACATAGGGCCTGATGATCAAAAACTCACCAGCATGGAGAGAAATCTCGCCAAATCTTTGTGGGCTTTATTTAGCATTATTTTGCCACATAGGTGTCTCTCCTTCACATCCAGAACTCTGCATAGAGAAATAAACAACTCTCAAGAAAAAAACTGCCTTTTTAAAATCTTTGAGGGACCTCCCAGTACTGGCGAGATGTATTAGATCATCTTGCCAAAGCAGAGAGGTTTAGATCATCAGGCCCATAGAGAGGGTTAAATTATAGGCATGACCACAGCTGTTTGACAACCAAGTTTGAACAGTGACTAATTCAGTCTCACTTGTGACTTTCACAGAATAAACACCTCTGTAATATTTAATACATTCTGGGTCAGATTTCAAGTGGTGTGCTAACTGTTTTGCGTGAGCGATATACGGGTTTAATGCAGCTGTTTGCACACGTTGAAAGGAGTGCTTGTATTACAAGTTGAAAGTAAATGCAAATGAGTGAGCACAATCGTGATTTACATTCTAAAGATTACAGCAACCTCAGAGCTCTGGTTAACTTTTATGCTCGAAAAAAAAAGTGTCACAAAACACATCAGAAATAAATATCAAAGTATATTTACACTCATAATAACAATATCTGATAAAAATTATGAAAAAAATATTGCACAAAAAAAATTATGAGTTCAAAGATATGAGGTCTCAGTTGTTAGAAAAAGGACTGCAAAGGAATTTAACATAGAGATAAATGCATATACATGTCTAAATATGTATATGTATATATGCATGCACATATACAGTATATATATGTATATATATATATATATAAAAAATTGTATGTGTGTACATACAGTATTTATTTATTTAGGTATTTATATGTGTATTTATGTATTTACAGACTTATATACACATTTAAACAAATAAATACATATGCACACACACACATATATATATATATATATATATATATATATATATATATATATATATATATATATACAAATAAAAAGTAAAAGTCACTGTTACCGTCCTATTAAAGATAGTTGTCTTGTAGACATAAACAAAGTCCGGTGAATGTGCGTACTCCGTTCAAAGCAATAAGCCGTGGGAAATATATATAACAAGCTTAGAGCCACTTGAAACAACTTGGCAAACCCCCTGTTCACGCCTGTGATGGTTATCAGTGAATGTACCAGAGACTGAGCGTGCTTCAGAGAACCGGAGGCTTAGGAGTACAGCAAGCGGTTACATACAGAGTGTGCGGTACCTTCAAATCTCAAGCATAAAGAGAGAAGACCAGGACCAGTGATCCCAGATGGCGTAAACGCCTTTACTCACCGCTCCTCTGGACCGCTGACCCCAAATGACTCAGTCTCTATTTCGATCAAAGACCTCCGGAATTCACTATGTGTGCACTCAATAGTCTCCTCCGCGTTACTTCGAAACGGCGTCCTACTGTGCTGGAGGGGGTGTGACGTACGTGCTTCAGCGTGGTGAATCCATACGCTGATCCTTATCAATGTTGAAAACAGAGTTCCCATAAACCGGCTTTGGAGCTGTGAGTCCCAGACCTGCTGCTGCTGCCCGGAATATTAGAATAAAGTAATAAAGTACTTTATTCTTTCTACTTTATATATATATATATATATATATATATATATATATATATATATATATATATATATATATATGTGCATTGGAGCCATTTGCTGCTAAGTAGATGAAAACATGTTAAAGCATATTTATGCAATATTCCTTTTTAATAAAGTCTTATACTGTGTATTTACTGTAAATATTTCACATTCCAATGTTTTACACATAGGGGAATATGTTGTAGGTATTTTAAAATAGATATTCCTATATGTATCTGTATATATCTATACCTATATATATATAATCACCTATATATACATAGATATAAAAATATTTTTAAAAAATGCATTATATATATATATATATACTGAATATAAATATATAAAAATATGTATTTATGAATAAATAGAACATATTCTGCTATGTGAAGAACACTGAAATGTGAAATATTGATATTTTCATGTCGGGTTAGCGCACTTGAGAAAATGCAATCGGGTGTTTTCCCACTTTTCTTGCTGCATTGACTTCTATAGGGGACTATGTTAATGTGGTTGCAATATTTTAACTTCGGCTTTTAGGGCGCATTGGGTTAGTGCTCGTGCAAAAACATTTTACTTTTAACTTGTAATTTGCACACTACCTGAAGTGCGCAAAAAGCTTACTTCTAGTGCAGTTAATGCACAAGCAGGAGCATTAAATAGCGCTCCACCTGTAATATAGCCCTCTAAAAAATGTAGAAGGTTCATTTTACTTTAACTGTGAAATAAAAATGTAACACTATTCATAAGTAGCCTGTCATCCCTTATCTATGAATCTATGGAGCATGCTTGTTATTTAATCACCATGTGCTATAAATCATTTTTTGTTGTTTGCTTGTTTAATTATCATCTCAAGTAGTTGTTTCAGGATGAGCGAGCTTGCTATACGCTTTAGATACTTTTGATCTTTTCCCACTCAAGATGAAAAATTGATAAACATCATGTACAAAATTAAGTACACGCTTGTTGGCAGTTTTATCTGGAATTAGTGCAAATGAATGAATTTTTCTTAAAGGACCAGTAATGGATGAACATAAATTGCTCTTGTAAAATAGCAAATTAAAACATGTTGGAAAACGTGCTAAACATATATAACAGACATATTTTATCATTTAATTCAATATTCTATAATAATATATTATTAATTATGTTATTTTGTATTATTATATTATTATCTTAGAAATAAAAAAAATATCTATTTTTCTGTCTCTCTGTTAGTCTATCCATCTATCTAGAGGGCGAAATAATATTATGGCATACTAGTCACAAGATAAAAATACACTTGTCCACATTGTTAAATACAGAAAAGTACTTTTTTTATTTGTATTTTCCTATTTGTATAGTCTGTCAGTGGGCTAGCAGAAATTTCCAGCCTTGTAGATAGTTAGATAGATAGATAGATAGATAGATAGATAGATAGAAGGTATTGTGCTTTTTTGTTCTGTCCCCTATAGAATTCAGTGCTACAATAAAACTTCAGATCTCTCTGTTATCTTACAGAGGCCTAGATTACGAGTTTTGCATTATAGTGAGGTACGGCTATTACCACTGAAAAATTGTCCATTGTGCTGGAATAGGCGTAAACGCATATTGCAAGTCGTGGCGATATAGGTATACGCAAGCATTTTAGCCTGTAACACAACGTCCATTCCGCATTAAAAAAAAATGACGTTTGAGTGCAGGATTTTCCATAGCGCCGCATTACAGGTTGGGCAGTCCAGCTAAAATGCTTGCATTACAGCCTATACCGACATGAGCCATTCCGCCATCTGAGACCAGTAGTTGTGGATTTTGCAAAACAAAAATGTTTCACAAAACTTATAACTAAAATGTTACAAAGTACCCTAACTCCCATAAACTATCTATTAACCCCAATCTGCCTCCCACTCACATCGCGACTATTAAATAAACCTATTAACCCCTAATCCGACGCCCACCCACATCGCCAACACTAAATAAATCTAATAACTCCTAATCCGCTGCTCCCTGACATCGCCGGCACTAAATAAAATTATTAACCCCTAATCCGCCACTCCCTGACATCGCTGACACTAAATAAAATTATTAACCCCTAATCCGCCGCCCACGACATCGCCAACACTATATAAACCTATTAAACCGTAAACCACGCCCCCCACATCGCTGACGCTAAATAAACCCACTAACCCCTAAACCACTGGCCCCCCACATCGTAACTAATAAAATAAACCTATTAACCCCAAAACTGCCAGACCCCCACATCGCAAAACACTAAATTAAACTATTAACCCCTAAACTTAACACCCCCTAACATTAAATTAAAAGTTACAATATAACTATCTTAAAATAAATAAAAAACGTACCTGTGAAATAAAAAAAAAACTAACATTAAACTATAAATTAACCTAAGATTACTATACCAATAAAATAAAGAAACTACCAATTAAAAAAACTTAATTACGAATTTAAAAAAACCTAATACTATGAAAAAAAAAAAAATCGAACATTACAAAAAATAATAAACACTAAATTACGAAAAATAAAAAACTCTAAGATTACAAAAAAAAAAAAAAACGAAATTAGCAAAAATAAAAACAGAATATCTACTCACGGTTCCTAAGTCCCGACATCCATCTCCATCCAGATGGCGAGAAGTCTTCATCCAGGCGGCGATAAGTCTTTATCCAGGTGGCGAGAAGAGAAGTCTTCATCCAGGAGGCGAGAAGTCTTTATCCAGGTGGCGATATCTTCATCCATCGCAGTGGGTCTTCTATCTTCATCCAGGCGGCGCGGAGAAGAGCTATCCAGGACCGCTGATGACATCCTGCGCGGAGCATCCTCTTCATACGATCACCGCCATACACTGAAGTTGATTGCAAGGTACCCATTTAAAAATGGCATACCTTGCATTCCTATTGGCTGATATGATTCTTCAAATTCAAATCAGCCAATAGGATGAGAGCTAATTGTTTAAATCTGTTTAAATCAATAGGATTTCAGTAGCTCTCACCCTATTGGCTGATTTGAATTTGAAGAATCAAATCAGCCAATAGGAATGCAAGGTACGAAATTTTTTAACAGGTACCTTGCATTCAACTTCAGTGTATGGCGGGGATCTTATGAGGAGGATGCTCCGGGCAGGATGTCATCGCCGGTCCTGGATAGCTCTGTGCCGCCGGGATGAAGATAGAAGACGCCCCCCACGATGGATGAAGATGTCGCCGCCTGGATAAAGACTTCTCGCCTCCTGGATAAAGACTTTTCGCCTCCTGGATGGAGATGGATGTCCGGACTTCAGGAACCGTGAGTAGATATTCTGGGGTTAGTGTTAGTTTTTTGTGTGTTTTTTTTGGGGTGTTTGGACTTGTAAAAGAGCTGAATGCCCTTTTAAGGGCAATGCCCATACAAATGCTCCTTTAGGGGCAATGGGTAGCTTAGGGGTTTTTTAGACTTAGGTTTTTTATTTTGGGGGGTTGGTTGAGTGGGGGGTTTTACTGTTGGGGGACTTTGTATTTTTTTTCTAGGTAAAAGAGCTGTTTAACTTAGGGTAATGCCCTGCAAAAGGCCCCTTTAAGGGCTATTGGTAGTTTATTGTAGGTTAGCAGCTGTTTTTATTTTGGGGGGCTTTTTTATTTTTATAGGGCTATTAGATTAGGTGTAATTGTTTTTATTTTTGATAATTTCATTTATTATTTTTTGTAATCTTAGAGTTTTTTATTTTTCATAATTTTGTGTTTATTATTTTTTGTAATGTTAGGTTTTTTATTTTTTTCATAGTATTAGTTTTTTTTAAATGTGTAATTTAGGTTTTTAAATTGGTAGTTTTTTTTAATTTTATTAGAATAGCAATGTTAGGTTAATTTATCTTAGGTTTTTTTTTATTTTAAGATAGTTATATTATAAGTTTTAATTTAAAGTTAGGGGATGTTCGGTTTACGGGTTAATAGTTTGATTTAGTGTTTTGCAATGTGGGGGTCCGGCGGTTTAGCGTTTAATAGGTTTATTTATTATTTGTGATGTGGGGGACCGGCGGTTTAGGGGTTAATAGGTTTATTTAGTGTCGGCGATGTTGGGGAGAGGTGGATTAGGGTTAATAACTTTATTTAGGTCGGGTATGGAGTTTATCGCACTATAATGCACAAAACAATGAGGTTTTTCAGTAACTCGTAATGGCAGCGCTATGGAAAGTGCAGGACCGCTCATTTTATTGTGTTCTTTACTCACCCGGTATAGCGCAAAACTTGTAATCTAGGTGAATATGCGTGATTATCTCAGTTTGGGAGTTTTGCTCTGCTGTCCCTCTTTCCTTTATTCAAGTTACTCTTCTGGTTCACTTCCCTTTGGTAAAATCTAGGTGTGTCCAAATCCATTTCCCGGATTCACTGAACCCTACCCCAGTATAGCTCAGTACCCAACCCCCCTGCTAGGCCAGACCCCATTCAAAAAAAATGTGACAGTATCCTTTGAATGACTTTACTCCACCCATGTAATTGTGGCCTTACCCTTTATGACCAGAGCCAGATTAAAAATATTCAAATGGTTTGGAACTCTTTGCATCACTCCACAAGACTCTCCCCTAGTTTTAAAAGTTTCAAGTGCTCCCAAAAGACTCTACTGTTCAGGAAAGCATACAACCTATGTTAACCTTTTCTAACCTCAGTTCCCCTCCTCCTTTGTTATCCCCTCTAACCCCCTTAGCATGTAAGCCTCTGAGCCCATTTATCTGTAGATCACCTTCATAAGGGCTGACTATAACAGTACAACTCTCGGCAGGGCCCTCTACTCACTTGATCCCTATAAATGTTACCTTGCATATCATGCCTATGTTTATCATGCTACAGAATCTGTTTGCGCTCTACACATAACTGATAATAATAAATTATAACAATAATATGCACCTTTCTCCAAAGACCAAGCTTCTAATCAGCTACATAGACACACTAAGATATAATTCAACACCTAAAACCTTGTGCATTTGCATGTTTTTCTGATTCTCTAAATTGAGACAAATGGATCCATTTATCAAGGCTTCAATCCCAAATCCCCCTGTTTCTGTGCATCAAAATACAGGTGTAATTCAGCTTTTATATTTATCAAGGTATGTACCCTATTCAAAACAATGTTTATTTCCTGTGCCTAGATTTAATCACAATGTGTATTTCTGTCTGATCAATTTTACATATATTCTGCCTGTATTAAGTCAAAAACAATGAAGTTCTCAAAGTTATCAAACTGTGTAGTATGAAAGTCACGTCTAAAAATTCACCCGGATAGCAAATGTGTATTTGGCAACCCTTATTCTTAGAAGGCACCATAGACAACGCCTTGCTTTATAGCAAAGGAAAGAGGTTGTCTGACAAAGGGCCATATTACATGTGCCACGCTACTTGCTGCTTTTTCTCTCATGCAAACACAGCCAAACTTTTAACGCGCTCCAAATAAAGTTAAAGGGGAATGAAACCTAAACATTTTATTTCATGATTCAGATAGAGAATACAATTTTAAACAACTTTCCAGCTGAACGCATCGAATGAGTCAATGCTCCATGTAGTGCACTGCTGCCCTTGAACCTACTTAAGTATGCTTTTCAAAGAAATCAAGAGAAAGAAAGAAAAAAAATAATAGAAGTAAATTGAACTCGATCTGTGATTGGCCATCCTAGTCCTGGCGTCATCAGTTGTTTTTCCCGTGTAGAACTTGCCACGCGAGAAATTCAAAAAGTAGACCACAAACTTGGTTGATGATTGGAGGATGATGGAAATGTGTACCTGTGCGCATGCCATTGCAAGTTACACAACTGGTGCAATGAAAGCACGAGAATCACCACCTGGGAGACCTATAGTCTCTGCTAGGGGATCATTACTACAACCTTTAGCTGAATTTGTAGACTTTTATCTACAACCATTGGTGAAAGTAATGCAGTCATATATACGTGACTCTAATGACTTCATCACACGGATCACACAGTTGGATAACATCAATGACCTCGATCTTCTGGTGACTCTTGATGTTTTGAGTCTCTACACGGTTATACCTCATAAAGAGGGGGTTATGGCCGTGACCTATGCCTTAAGAAAAGCAGTGTACATTGGTCCCTCAGAAGAAGTGTTGATAGATCGACTTACACTATGCTTAACGGAGAATTACTTCTTATTTGACAAAACTTTTTACCTTCAGATCTCAGGGACGGCGATGGGGTCCAACGTGGCCCCATCCCTGCCCAAATTGTATATGGCGCATTATGAGTCATCCTTGATGAAAGTGTTTGATACTCCACAGATAAAATATTTCTGTTGTTACATAGATGATTTGTTTTTGATATGGGGAGATGATAATAACAATCTACTTAGCTGGATCAATAACCTTAATTCCCTTGAAAGTCCAATTAAATTTACCCATACATCCAGTAATGGGACGGTGGATTATCTGGATGTTACGGTATTTAAGGTGGAAAACAGATTGGGCACTACCCTATTTCGCAAGGACACTGATCGCAACTCATTGCTTCATGCAAGGAGCGGTCATCAACCCAGTCTCATTCGAAACATTCCAAAGGCACAGTACCAACGGGTGATCAGGAACAATACTAATAAAGTGATGTGTCAACAGCAACTCAGTGAGATGACACAGAGATTTGTGGAAAGAGGATACAAAAAAAGTAAATTGTCAGAGATGAAAGAAAAGGTACTTCATCCAGAACCTAGAGATATTTCCTCTCCAAGTGTTACAGACCAATTTGACCTTTGTGACAACATACACACCGGACATAACACCTACACCAATAACACAGATGATTAAAGAGGAATGGAAATTATTGGAAGCTGACCATACCCTCCCATTTAAAAATTGGAGGGCCCCAAGAATTGGATATAGACGAGGTCGTAATCTCAGGTATCATCTTGTCAAAGCAGACATTAATACTGAATCTGGCCCCCAATCTTGGCTGAAGACAAAAAAAGAAAGGATGCTTTTGTTGCAACAGTTGTGTAACTTGCAATGGAATGCACACAGGTACACATTTCCATCATCCTGATAGCAATAAATCTTATGGGATTAGATTTTTTCATACTTGCACAACCAAGTTTGTGTTCTACCTTTTGAATTGCCCGTGTGGCAAGTTCTACACGGGAAAAACAACTGATGATGCCAGGACTAGGATGGCCAATCACAGATCGAGTATTCGGACGGCCATACTCAGGGGCAAATCAGACCAACCGGTAGCCCAACACTTTTTGGATGCGGGACATTCAGTAAACGATCTGAGATTCATACTAATTGACCACATACCCACACTGAAAAGAGGTGGGGACAGAGCAAAGGTACTTCTACAGAAGGAGTCAAGATGGATTTATGAATTAGGAACCTTACATCCCAGAGGACTTAATGTACACACAGGACGGCAGTGCTATCTGTGAAGAACTTTCCGCTACAAGAGAGTCCAATTTCTCGGGGAGTCCACTCTTCATTTTACATGAGGGTCCACAGGTCCATTCTGACATTTGATCTGAGTTTACAATGTACATTCCAGGCGGTACTATTAGTAAAGATATCTTTTTCTGTGAGGGTCCAAATGTCCATTCAGACATCGTTATTGATACAGGGGACCCCCCTTGTTTTGAATGGGGGCTGTAGAGGTCCTTAGCAATAACTGGCTATTCTTATCTTATTTTTACATTCAAAATCTAATATGGAATTGTTGATCTGTACACATATTATACATTAGATTTAGACTTGTTCTCTGTCTGTCCTTATTGTGCTGTTTTTAATTTTTAATTTTCATTATGTATTTTTAATCTTGATCATATTTTTGTTTTCTTTGCACATTTTTCACATATTTTTCACCTATTACCCATTACCTTCTCTCCGGGAGTGTTTTACACCCCCCTTGGGGTTCAATGTTTGTTTTTTTTGGTCCCAGTTTTGGGAATTGATATTATTATTTTGTAGATAAATGTTCATATTGTAATTGTGACAGTCCATTGGTGGCATATGGTCACCTTTTTAGGGATCAGCTTATATATACATCCTTATACTTTTGGTATGTCTATGTCTGTGTGAGTACCATATCACATGATTGTCTTATGTTGATTTGTTATCACTTTTATGAATTGGCAATATAGATATATACTTTGGCCCATTAATATTGGTCACATAATAGGTATAATGTTCGGATTGTATGCCATAGCAACATTACATTATATATATATGTTTGAACTCTTCGAGTGGATTGGTTTTGAGGTGGTTAGTGTCCATTCAGGTTGACTTGTTTCATCTATTTACAGACACAATAGTCTTTTAGTAGGGTACTTTATATGCACTGATACATGGGGTTTTGATGATATCCATGGTGGTAGTGTCATTACACCATGGTTAATAAGTAGCTGGTTTTTACATATGTGAATAGTAGGACTTGACAATAACATAAACGTCCTTGTTCCTTGTGGGAGCTTGTGTCTGAGCACAATATAATGGCAGGCTTTAAGCTCAATAGCCGTCAGTTTGCTATACAAGAGTTGTTTATATGTCACTGACCAATCAGGTATGGGGGGGTGTTGACATCGCTATGTGTAGACGAGTGTTAATAACAATAACGGTACCAAAGCTTATGGTCAATAAGCAGCTGGCTCTCGATGTTTCAGTGTAGGGTTGTGGCGATGCCATGGACGCACTTGTTAAGTGCAAGATTTGGAGTTTGGGTATACGATGCGGCAGATATTAATATTAATTTTAATTTCAATAGTCGCTAAGTGTTTGTTAGTTACGGAGCAATACATGCAACATACATCTATTGGTTAAGCATGCGACTGGGGGAGTGATGTTATAGCTGTTTACATGCAAAGGCTGTGGATTACAGTTTACATTCGGGGACATCAGAAGAATGTTTAATGGTTTTCTTGGTGCCAGGGGTATAGTTTTATTTTGAGTCACTATATTTTTATTATGTATATAGATTTTGGGTGGAGAGTTAATCTCAATATCTGATCACTCGCGATCAGGGCGCCCTTAACAACAGTGCTTGGTTACCATTTGGTTGCTAAGTATGACGCTTCATTGCCACATATAAACTTGATGTTGATTGGCTGAAAGATTTTTGTTATGTTTTACAATTTTTCTGTTATTGGGACTTTCGGTACTACTTTCTTTGCTGACCCCAAATGTATGGGCGTAATCACTCCCTGGAGGGTTTGGTCTTTGGGCTTATTATTATTATTATTTTTTCAATAACTATATTTATGCATATGTTTGAGTATCTGTCAAGCAATCCTATTGGTCACTGAAGGGATGTGTTACTTGTACAGTCTTGATTGGCTGCTTCTGAGGGGAGTGTTGTTTGGGGCCTATTTAAAGGCTGATTTTGTACACTTTTACTTGTCAGAGGAAGGGACTTGTTCTGTATATATATATATATATATATATATATATATATATATATATATATATATTCTACAGATTATTTAGAATTTTTTTACAGTAGGTATAATAATTTTTAAAGGATTTTTATTAATATGTTTTAATATTTTATCTGTAATATTTCAATAACGCCCATTGAGGTTAGCAATGCTTCACACTAACCCGACACTGTGTTAAACCTAAATCACAAGACGCAAAGTGCAATACAAATATTTTACATTCCTGTGTTCTTCACATAGAAAAAAAACTATTTTTTATTATATATATATATATATATATATATATATATATATATATATATATATATATATGATAATGTTAATGTAAAATAGATAGCTATACCTATATGTATATAGGGATAGATATACAGGTATAGGTATATATATATATTTTATATTTACAATAAAAATTACATTTTTATTTAAGTGAATAACATTGGAATGTGAAATATTAATAACTGCTGTCAGATTAGCATGCGAGCGATAGGTGTTTTTTATTCTGTACTCGCTATTGACTTCTATGGGGAGAATACGTTAACGCTGTAGCGATATTTGGTTAGTTTTAGCTTGTAAAACGATCTAGTGAAAGATCTAAATAGCGCGCCATCTGTCGGAACAGAATGGGTCAGCCCACTTTCTTTGAATATATCACCAGACCTCCGGATTGCAAGACTTCTCATGACTCTTGCAATGCTTTGATCATCAGGGCCTTAGTGAGAACTAATGAGGATGGAGTGCCAAATAGACAGGGAGCACAGTAAGTGCAAGGGGCAATGGAAGGAAGTAAACACAGCAGCAGCTTCCCACTCCCTGTGAACAGGGGGTGGGGAGGCGGAAGCTGTGTGCTAACCAGGAAAAGGGGGTTAGTGGGGGGGGGGGGAAATAGGAATAGGCCAGGGGAGGGTCAAGAGAGGGGAGAAGAGGGAAGGGATATAAGGGCTTACCTGGCTCTGCAGCAGCAGTTTCAAATTGTCTTTTATCATTGCAGGTTCGAAGCCTGGGAGTCTGAAGCAGCATGGATCAGGGTAGCAGGAAACAGATTCCCCCCAAAAGATTGCAGGACAGTGTAGTGACCATCCAGCTACCTAGGAGGAAGAAAAGTGAAGCAGTTAGGTATAACTTAAGGGCTGAGAAGTCCCCTGCTCTCCCCCTCCCTTCCCCTGGTTCTCCAACATCCCTCCCCTTCCTTTATTCCTCTTCTCATGCTTCTTCAAGTATTTCCAATTCCTCCCCCTGTAGTACCCCTGCCTGGTTCTCATCTCCACTTCCCAGGTCCCCCTCCCCTGGCTCTCCGCTCCTGCTCGCTAGCCTCTTCAGCTCTCCCACCCCACCCCGCCTCCACCACCCTGCACCCCCTTCCCATAGGCTGCATGGAGCTCATGCTGCTCCGTTGGGGCATAAGGCCAAATCATTCAGCATGGCCGATGTTCCGGTGACCCCTCCCCCTCAGGCCCACAACCGGAAGCGACCGCTGTCGTCACTTCCGGTTTTGGAGACTACACCCGATAGGGTCATCTGCTGCAGGGGTAGCGGAGGATAACGCAGGGACCTCCGTTCCCCCCTTAGTAAACGAGCAGCTATGGAGGTAGAGGGTCCACCTGAGCACCCATCCCCTCATAAACAGCACCGGAAACAATCAGGGTCAGCGCTTCTGGTCGCAAGGCCTTCCCAGTTTGCAAGGGATTACCACCCGGCCACATCAGGCTCCCATTCAGGGGAAAGGGCAAATTAAAAAAATAATACTTCTATATTCAGGGGACCTGCTTCTCCCCCTCACTGCATTAATGCCCACGCATCCCCCCTGCCCCCTCTTCCCAGCAACATGAGCCAGGCCCTTCCCCCCCTAAAAAACAAGAAGTGGAGCCTAGCCATGCTAGACCCCCTCATTGCAATAATACCCATAAGGGCCAAGAGGTGTTAAACAGGCCCTCTCCTTGCCAGCAACCTAGGGCCTCTGCCCAGGGTCCCACCATTATGGCCCATCCATATAAGCACTAGAGGGAGCATAATTACAGATGGCTCATTTCTCCTTACCACCATTCTGGCTACCATTACCCCCCAACTCAGCCTGTTCTTCCCCCACTAGGGAGGCCTACCACCCCCTTTTCATCACCCCCCCTCATAGGGTCCTCCCCCCACTTCCATATTTTGCCCCCCCCCCCAGCCACTCAGCACTACGGCAGCACCACAAAAAATGGATTGCTCCAAAGGTGTTGCAAGTACATTTCGCAACCACAGAAGACAAACATAGGCAACAGCAGAACGCGGAAGGAAGCACTCAGGAGGGGATACGCAGGGATCAGACGGATACTACCAAGGGACTGAGTGAGTACAGTGATATAAGCGCACTGAATTCATCATCAGACTCGGGATCAGACAGTTCTGGTTCCGACTCCGATTCGGTTTGGGGAGTGGGCAATCGGTCCAAATGTGATAAGATTCTTAAATTACTGCAAAAAATGAGAAGGAAAACCAGGCAGAGTCCAGTTAATAAACAGAGATCCACTTCAATGAATGAAGGGTTTTTTAATATATGCGGCATGCTACTTGACAGATAGACCCACACAAGGGGAGAGCCTGGCTAGATATATGCACACCATATTAGAGGTATACACAACCTTTGGTGGTCAGGCCTGGAGGGATTATGACACTGAATTTGGGAAAAAAATAGGAAAGGCTAACGCCAAATATTTTGGTAGGAAGGAACTAGATATGTGGACTAGACTAGTTAAACTGGGGAAAATAGACATTGAAGCTGCATTTAGATCCTCCTGTTACATCCTCAGAGCTATAGGTTGAGGGGAATCAAATTTCAGGGGCAATATTTCTATGATCGTTGTTTGCCAATGGGCTGTGCAATATCCTGTGCATACGTCGAATAATTCAGCTCATTTATACATGACACATTGGTGGGGAGAACAGGGTTAAAGGGACATGAAAGCCAAATATGTTCTTCCATGATACAGATAGAGTGCACAATTTTAAACAACTTTCTAATTTACTTCAATTATCTAATGTGCTTCATTTTCTTGAAATCCTTTGCTGAAAAGCATATCTAGATATGCTCAGTAGCTGCTGATTGGTTGCTGCACATAGATGCCTTGTGTGATTGGCTCACCCATGTACATTGCTATTTCTTCAACAAAGGATATCTAAAGAATGAAGCAAATTGGATAATAGAAGTAAATTGGAAAGTTGTTTAAAAGTTTATTCTCTTTCTGAATCATGAAAGAAAAATGTTGGGTTTAGTGTCCCTTTAATCAGTATAGCACACAATTTGGACGATTTTTTGATTGCAGGGGAAACAGGAACAAAGCAGTGCATTCTGTTAATGACCAACCTACAATCCCTGCTTAATCAACTGGGGGTCCCAATAGCGCAAGAAAAGACAGAGGGTCCAGTAACATCAATTATATTTCTGAGTATACAAATAGATACACTTGAGGAGAAGTGCAGCCTTCCGCAATATAAGTTGTAGAAATTGAGTAATCAATTAAAAAAGGCAAACACATCAAGGTATATAACGCTCAGGGATATGCAGGCTTTGCTAGGGCTCCTAAATTTTACATCACCAGTTAAGAGACAAAAGTGTGAGATTTTGGACAGACAACATGAATGTAGTGCATGCGATTAACAATTTGGCTTCTAAATCAAAACCAGTCATTAAACTGTTACGGTTACTGGTACTCAGGTGTATGCAAAGTAACATCATGTTTACTGCAGCTCATGTGCTCGGGGTAAACAACATGTTAGCAGATGCCCTATCACGGGGTAAGTGGGATGTGTTCTGAAAAGTGGCACCTAACGCAGAAAAAAATAGTACAGCTTGCCCATGCTATCTTTGGCAGGTGGTGAATCCGAAAACATTCTTGGGGATTTAGTAAAACAATCCCTCGCCCCTAGAATGTGGAACAATTACACAAGGTACTGGGGGGAATGGGGCTAATTCCTGGTGGAAAACCAGACTCTGGTCAATTCCCTAACTGCGCTCTGCGAATATTTGGCTACACAAAAATTAAAAGGGGTCAAAAAAGGCCTAATAAAGGCAAAATTGCAGCAGTATAATTTTTTAATCAATTGTTGGGACACAGCGATTACACTAAGCAGTTTATGATTAAGAAAGTGGTGATAGGGGGATTGCAAGAAAAGACCAAAGGGAACCCATAACAAAGGAAAGGCTGGCGTTGATTTAAAAAAAATTAAAGCATACTTGTAAAGACAAATTTGAAACCAAATTATTTAGAGCCTTATACTCAGTAGCATTCGCAGGGGCATTCCGAGTAAACGAAGTAGTAGCAAAAAACAAAAAAAGACCGGAAAGGGGGATTACTAATCAAGCAGGTACGATGGTACAAAGACTCCATTATAGTGTATGTGAGGAGGTCAAAAACTGACCAAGAGGGAAAGGATTGTTGGATATCCATCAACAAAGACAGGGATAAGGTAACATGCCCGCTAAGAAACTTGCAGAACTATATTGCTACTCATCCCAAAGGGGAGAACCAGCTGTTTACACACGCCAAGGGAAAACCGGTTTCTATTTTTCAATTCAGACAAGTTCTGAAATTAACAGTACAGAAGCTGGGTTGGGAAGCATCCAGGTATAACACTCACTCATTTAGAATAGGAGCAGCGACATCAGCAGCGTTAAGTGGGGCAACGGAGGAGCAGATTAAGAAGCTAGGCAGGTGGAGGTCGAGCTGTTTTAAAGCATATGTAAGACCATACAAATATATATATATATATATATATATATATATATGTAGTTATCAATAGTGCATATAATCACAAAAAAAATAAAACATTTTAAGAGAACAGTAAATATTCAGGGAGGCTTAGTAACAATTGTTGGGTGTTAACTATTCATTATCTTTCTTTGTTCCCGTACAGGCGAAAGGGAGAGGGCGGTGAGAGTATGGATAGTGGGGCACTCGTACATACACTGGGCAGCAGTTAAGGCAGCAAAGCATAATTACCAACAATTAGGCTTCCACCTCAGTAAAGTGTCGATAAGATGGCTAGAAAGGAGAGGCATGAGATGGGAACACCTTACGCATGCGATTAACCAGGCGGCGGTAAGGTGGGGAGCCCCCAACATCATAATAATCCACTTGGGGGGAAATGACATCGGATACTGGCAGAATATAGATTTGATTGCAGCTATCAAGTCAGACATACAGTGGCTGACTACTAAATGGAAACACCTCAGACTAGTGTGGTCTCCCATAATATCAAGGCAGACCTGGGGTGGTGTAGAGTCACAGAGAGGAGCATTTCGGGCTAGGAAAAGAATTAATAGCGCAGTTACAAAATTTATCATGACCCTACACGAACCAGAAAAGGCATGGATGGGCGGCACACGCAAAAATAAAGGCGGAGTGTGCGGAACTGTACAGACCAGATGGGGTACACCTATCGGATAGCGGGTTAGACATTTTTCTGGAAGACATCAAGGTTACCTTGCAAAGCATGGTAAGTAAAGGTCACAGTTAGGTAGGGTTAGGTATATTGGTGAGGTGGTTGTGGCAAAAGAGTCCCCTCTTTTTGGGTTATGGTGGCGGTAATTTGCGGCCAGTATTGGTGCACGGTTTGACCGAGTAACGCACAGGGCGTAAGTGGAACTGTAGGTCTACGACCCCGACGGGCAAGCCGGTAAGAGTTTCCACATGCGCAATGCAGCGTTTGCTGCAGTGTAATTTAAGCACATAATAGGCTGGCTGGGGGAGCGCAGGCGTCCTCCATGTTTGAGAACAATTTGGTGTTAATTGTCAAGTCCGCCGCAATGAGGGGGTTTAATTAGGGGACTGATTGCCGTTACTGATATGTATATAAATAAAGTGACCTTTACAAGTTTTTGCCACTACAAAGGTGTTGTGTATTTATTGATAAAGGGAACAAGGGAGGTTTGTTTGTCAAATAGGAGGTTGGCTATAATGGAATATAGTCTTACGAGGGGAACAGTTGGCCCTACGCCACTTAGTGAGATTACACCTTTGTTGGTAATTAATAGTCTGGCGATCATGCCTTGTACTAGGAACTAACTATTAAGGTTCAGCACAAACTAGTTATCTACATTTACAGACTGAACTGAAACTATATAACTTATTACTAGCTCAGTTCTATCACGACTTTGACTGTTCTAAAGATAAATGAGTCTAATTATGCACAGTCTGAGCAAAGAAGGATAGTTAGACCACAGTTAGACATGACAGTTAGTTGTGAAACAAATAATAATCCAAAATACATAAATACATGAAATTATATAAAATCTGGATGAACCTAACATTTAAAAAGCACAAAAAAACACACGGCTAGATTTGGAGTTTTGTCGGTAAGGACCCGCGTAGCTAACGCCAGCTTTTTTCTGGCCGCACCATAAAAATAACTCTGGTATTGAGAGTCCACATAAAGGCTGCGTTAGGCTCCAAAAAAGGAGCGTAGAGCATTTTTAACGCAGCTTCAACTCTCGATACCAGAGTTGCTTACGCAAGCGGCCAGCCTCAAAAACGTGCTCGTGCACGATTCCCCCATAGAAAACAATGGGGCTGTTTGAGCTGAAAAAAAAACCTAACACCTGCAAAAAAGCCGCGTTCAGCTCTTAACGCAGCCCCATTGTTGTCTATGGGGAAACACTTCCTACGTCTGCACCTAACACCCTAACATGTACCCCGAGTCTAAACACCCCTAACCTTACACTTATTAACCCCTAATCTGCCACCCCCGCTATCACTGACCCCTGCATATTATTATTAACCCCTAATCTGCCGCTCCGTAAACCGCCGCTACTTACATTATCCTTATGTACCCCTAATCTGCTGCCCCTAACACCGCCGACCCTATATTATATTTATTAACCCCTAATCTGCCCCCCACAACGTCGCCTACACCTGCCTACACTTATTAACCCCTAATCTGCCGAGCGGACCGCACCGCTATTATTATAAAGTTATTAACCCCTAATCCGCCTCACTAACCCTATAATAAATAGTATTAACCCCTAATCTGCCCTCCCTAACATCGCCGACACCTAACTTCAATTATTAACCCCTAATCTGCCGACCGGAGCTCACCGCTATTCTAATAAATGTATTAACCCCTAAAGCTAAGTCTAACCCTAACACTAACACCCCCCTAACTTAAATATAATTTTAATCTAACAAAATTAATTAACACTTATTAAATAAATTATTCCTATTTAAAGCTAAATACTTACCTGTAAAATAAACCCTAATATAGCTACAATATAAATTATAATTACATTGTAGCTATTTTAGGATTAATATTTATTTTACAGGCAACTTTGTAATTATTTTAACCAGGTACAATAGCTATTAAATAGTTAAGAACTATTTAATAGTTACCTAGTTAAATAATTACAAAATTACCTGTAAAATAAATCCTAACCTAAGTTACAATTAAACCTAACACTATACTATCATTAAATTAATTAAATAAAATACCTACAATTACACCTAACACTACACTATCGATACATTAATTAAATACAATATCTACAAATAACTGCAATGAAATAAACTAACTAAAGTACAAAAAATAAAAAAGAACTAAGTTACAAAAAATAAAAAAATATTTACAAACATAAGAAAAATATTACAACAATTTTAAACTAATTACACCTACTCTAAGCCCCCTAATAAAATAACAAAGACCCCCAAAATAAAAAATGCCCTACCCTATTCTAAATTACTAAAGTTCAAAGCTCTTTTACCTTACCAGCCCTGAACAGGGCCCTTTGCGGGGCATGCCCCAAGAAGTTCAGCTCTTTTGCCTGTAAAAAAAAACATACAATACCCCCCCCCAACATTACAACCCACCACCCACATACCCCTAATCTAACCCAAACCCCCCTTAAATAAACCTAACACTAAGCCCCTGAAGATCATCCTACCTTGTCTTCACTTCACCAGGTATCACCGATCCGTCCTGGCTCCAAAATCGGAACAGCCAATAGAATGCAAGCTCAATCTGATTGGCTGATTGGATCAGCCAATCGGATTGAACTTGATTCTGATTGGCTGATTCCATCAGCCAATCAGAATATTCCTACCTTAATTCCGATTGGCTGATAGAATCCTATCAGCCAATCGGAATTCGAGGGACGCCATCTTGGATGACGTCCCTTAAAGGAACCGTCATTCTTCAGTTGGACGTCGCCGGAAGAAGATGGGTCCGCGGTGGAGGTCTTCAGGATGGAGCCGGTCGTCATCGTATGAAGATAGAAGATGCCGCTTGGATCAAGATGGTTGCCGGTCCGGATCGCCTCTTCTTCCCGGATAGGATGAAGACTTTGGAGCCTCTTCTGGACCTCTTCAGCCACCGGATGATGGATCGCCAGCCCCCGCTTGGGTTGGATGAAGATTTTGGAGCCAGGACGGATCGGTGATACCTGGTGAGGTGAAGACAAGGTAGGATGATGGGTGGTGGGTTGTAATGTTGGGGGAGGGGTATTGTATGTTTTTTTTACAGGCAAAAGAGCTGAACTTCTTGGGGCATGCCCCGCAAAGGGCCCTGTTCAGGGCTGGTAAGGTAAAAGAGCTTTGAACGTTAGTAATTTAGAATAGGGTAGGGCATTTTTTATTTTGGGGGTCTTTGTTATTTTATTAGGGGGCTTAGAGTAGGTGTAATTAGTTTAAAATTGTTGTAATATTTTTCTTATGTTTGTAAATATTTTTTTATTTTTTGTAACTTAGTTCTTTTTTATTTTTTGTACTTTAGTTAGTTTATTTCATTGTAGTTATTTGTAGATATTGTATTTAATTAATGTATTGATAGTGTAGTGTTAGGTTTAATTGTAGGTAATTGTAGGTATTTTATTTAATTAATTTAATGATAGTATAGTGTTAGGTTTAATTGTAACTTAGGTTAGGATTTATTTTACAGGTAATTTTGTAATTATTTTAACTAGGTAGCTATTAAATAGTTCTTAACTATTTAATAGCTATTGTACCTGGTTAAAATAATTACAAAGTTGCCTGTAAAATAAATATTAATCCTAAAATAGCTACAATGTAATTATAATTTATATTGTAGCTATATTAGGATTTATTTTACAGGTAAGTATTTAGCTTTAAATAGGAATAATTTATTTAATAAGAGTTAATTAATTTCGTTAGATTAAAATTATATTTAATTTAGGGGGGTGTTAGGGTTAGGGTTAGAATTAGCTTTAGGGGTTAATAAATTTATTAGAATAGGGCTGAGCTCCGGTCGTCAGATTAGGGGTTAATAATTGAAGTTAGGTGTCGGCGATGTTAGGGAGGGCAGATTAGGGGTTAATACTATTTATTATAGGGTTAGTGAGGCGGATTAGGGGTTAATAACTTTATTATAGTAGTGGTGCGGTCCGCTCGGCAGATTAGGGGTTAATAAGTGTAGGCAGGTGGAGGCGACGTTGAGGGGGGCAGATTAGGGGTTAATAAATATAATATAGGGGTCGGCGGTGTTAGGGGCAGCAGATTAGGGGTTCATAGCTATAATGTAGGTGGCGGCGCTTTGCGGTCGGCAGATTAGGGGTTAATTATTGTAGGTAGCTGGCGGCGACGTTGTGGGGGGCAGATTAGGGGTTAATAAATATAATACAGGGGTCGGCGGTGTTAGGGGCAGCAGATTAGGGGTACATAAGTATAACGTAGGTGGCGGTCGGCAGATTAGGGGTTAAAAAAAATTAATCGAGTGGCGGCGATGTGGGGGGACCTCGGTTTAGGGGTACATAGGTAGTTTATGGGTGTTAGTGTACTTTAGAGTACAGTAGTTAAGAGCTTTATGAACCGGCGTTAGCCCAGAAAGCTCTTAACTACTGACTTTTTTCTGCGGCTGGAGTTTTGTCGTTAGAATTCTAACGCTCACTTCAGATACGACTCTAAATACCGGAGTTAGAAAGATCCCATTGAAAAGATAGGATACGCAATTGACGTAAGGGGATCTGCGGTATGGAAAAGTCGCGGCTGAAAAGTGAGCGTTAGACCCTTTTTTGAGTGACTCCAAATACCGGAGTTAGCCTAAAACCAGCGTTAGGAGCCTCTAACGCTGGTTTTCACGGCTACCGCCAAACTCCAAATCTAGGCCACAGTGAATAAATATGAGAAGTGCAAAAAATGCTATGTGTGGTCTACAATCAACGTGTAACATACAACCACTCAGAGGTGTTCCTTATACTAAAGGTTAAGATAGCACAGCCAATCTGTAAGAAAGAAGAAAGTTCATATAAGTCCTCCTAGAATACCAGAGTCACGGTATATGGAAGATCAAAGACGTCCTTCTATCATGGGACAGATGCTGCTGCTCGCTCCTTCCCAGGTTCGATCAGGCTAATGAGCAACGGATACTGGGGCCTATCTATCAAGCTCCGTATTGAGCTTGATGCCCCGTGTTTCTGGCGAGCCTGCAGGCTCGCCAGAAACAGCAGTTATGAAGCAGTGGTCACAAAGACCGCTGCTCCATAACCTGTCCGCCTGCTCTGAGCAGGCGGACAGACATCGCCGGAAATCAACCCGATCGAGTACGATCGGGTTGATTGACACCCCCCTGCTGGCGGCCCATTGGCCGCGAGTCTGCAGGGGGCGGCATTGCACCAGCAGCTCTTGTGAGCTGCTGGTGCAATGCTGAATACGGCGAGCGTATTGCTCGACGTATTCAGCGAGGTCTGGCGGACCTGATCCGCACTGTCGGATCAGGTCCGCCAGACTTTCTTAAATAGGGGCCACTGTATTAAAAATATAAAACAGAAGAAGGCGCCGCTATGGTGCAGGATCACTAATAACAAGGGATATGCATAAAGTGTTTACAGGGTACTCACGAATTGGTAGGCACTAAAGAAGTGCAAGTCATACCTGCTAAACACTCACAAGCCGTTCAGATAGCTCACAGGGGCAAAACCGTTACGCTCCTCCTAGGAAATAGGTCTGCGATTCAACAGGTAGCAAGTGGTTAACAGCTGAAAAATCCAATGTGATCAGCTGAATATTTCCGTTAGGCACGAACAGACACTCCACACAAATTCCGGGAGAGGTTTTAAAGAAATGTCTGAAAAAACAATGCTCTAAAAGAAAATGTGCTGATAAAGTCTATATACAATTAAAATACTTCTTCCACATCTGTTATACTCATAGTATATATACCATTACATATCTCTCTATTATGATGTTCAATCTTGTGCATTTCCATGTTTTAATACCCTTTTACATAGGTTACGTTTTGGTTGCGCTAAACCGGGTGCGAAACTAACGCCAAAAAAGTTGCCTTATTTCACCTTCCATATCGCTGCCTTTACAAGTTACTGAAAAGCCTCCTTGTGCGTGCGATATGGTGGCGTTAAGCTCCAAACCGCACAAAATCCAAGGGCTGCTTTGACGTGCTTGTGCACGCTTTCCCCCATAGACATCAATGGGGAGAAGGTTTAGAAAAAAACCTAACACCTGAAGTGCGAAATGAAAAATCTCTGTAACGCAATCCCATTGATGTCTACGGGGAAAAAAAGTTACCCTAACGCCCTAACATAAACCCCAAGGCTAAACACCCCTAACACGTTTTCTTTTAGAGCATTGTTTTTTCAGACATTTCTTTAAAGCCTCTCCCTTTGATCCGGAATTTGTGTGGAGTGTCTGCTCGTGCCTAACGAAAATATTCAGCTGATCACATTGGATTTCTCAGCTGTTAACCACTTGCTAACTGTAGGAGTCGCAGACCTATTCCCTAGGAGGAGCGGAGCGGTTTTGCCCCTGTGAGCTATTTGAACGGCACATGAGTGTTCAGCAGGCGTGACTTGCACTTCTTTAGTCAGAATTTACAAACTGTTAAAGGGAGGCGCTGGGGGTGTCTTATCATCTTTTACATATAAGCTCCTCACTGGCTTATGAATGTTAGAAATCTGTAGAATTCAAAATTTAAAAGGGTTCTTATACAGCTGACACTATAGAAGTTAGTATTCTGCTGAAAATGATACTATGTATTTGTTAAAAAAAACAATATTTAATGTGCAATTATCACAAAAGTATCCACATAATCATATCATATAATATATCACATATAAATTTCAGGGACGTCTTCCTTAATGAAGCAAGCTTGAAAAAACAGTATAAAAAAGTGAAAAATCCTTTACTTTTAAAAAACACCTTTGTCTCAAATATAGAAACCACCTTAATTCTTCAGCAATCAATTGCCTATGTATCCACAAAGTCTATATATAAAGAATGTGTTTCGGATAGATTATGAGTTGTGCGTTAGGGTAAAAAAGCAGCGTTAAGAGGTCCTAACGCTGCTTTTTTACGCCCGCTGGTATTACGAGTCTTGAAGGTTTAGGGTCATTGCACACTTCTTTGGCCTTACCACAAAACGACTTACGTAAACTTCGTAAAGTCTTTTTCCTATGGGACTTCCATAGCCCGGTATTACGAGTCCTGGGAGGCCAAAAAGTGAGCAGTACACCCTCTACCTCCAAGATCCCTAACGCATTTAAAAGTCAGTAGTTATGAGTTTTACACTACAACGCCGTAACATAAAACTCATAACTAAAGTGCTAAAAAGTACACTAACACCCATAAACTACCTATTAACCCCTAAACCGAGGCCCTCCCGCATCGCAAACACTATAATAAAAATTTTAACCCCTAATCTGCCGCTCCGGACACCGCCCCCACCTACATTGTATTTATGAAACCCTAATCTGCTGCCCCCAACATCACCGACACCTACATACTATTTATTAACCCCTAATCTGCCACCCCCGACATCTACATTATAATTATTAACCCCTAATCTGCCGCTCCAGACACTGCCGCCACCTTCATTATATGTATTAACCCCTAATCTGCTGCCCCCAACATCGCCGACACCTACATACTATTTATTAACCCCTAATCTGTCACCCCCGACATCGCTGCCACTATATTAAAGTTATTAACCCCTAAACCTGTCTTTTTTTTATATATATTTATTTATATATCAACAGATAGATACATGTCAGAAATCAAAATATCAACTTACAATTCATGTTTCACAATCATGTTATAACAGCACATATCAACAGATAGAGAAAAAAAATAAAAATAAACAGAAACAATAAGGCATGTACTCTGCCCTATATCCATCATGTTGGCTTTTTTTATAACCCATAAATAAAAACAAGACAGATAATATGAAAAAGAGAAAAAAAGAAGAGAGAAAAAAAAAAAAAAACACCCTCATCCTTATCTTGGATATTCATTATTTGCCAAGGCTGTTTCAATATATATAGAGCCACTAAATGGTGCAATTAATTGTCTCTGGCTGTCTTCTGGGAGATCTAGAATTAAACTTTTACATTTTTTAAAGAACCTGTTTATAAGAGTTTCAGAACTGGCTGCAATGTCCATCTGTTCTAATATAATTTGATTTTGAATTTTTTGTTTAAGTTCTCTCAAGCTTGGGGATTTATAAGTCTTCCAATATTTAAGTATCAAAAGTCGACTTACTATTATTATGGAATTTAGTTGTTGTATATTTTTAAACTGATATCCTTTCCTAGTAAAGAAGAAGATAAGTTCCTCCGAAAATTTAATATTGGTTGAATTAATTCCATTAAACCACAGATTAACCTTTTGCCAGATTTTTTTAATTTTGGGACAATCCCAGAAATAATGCTGTAAATCTGCTCTTATCTTCCTGCATTTGGAACATACTATTCCCGTTGTTGACCATCTAGCCTTAACCGCTGGTGTAATATATATTTGATTTATAAATTTGGTATGAGTTTCTCTCCAGGAAGTAGAGATCGTTGCTGTATCTACAGTAGAAAAACATTGCTGGATTCTTTCCAGAGAAATTTGCCATTTATTAGCTATATTTTGTAGGTTTACCTCCCTCAATAAAGAATTGGTTATTTTATATAATAAAGAGATTGAGTACTTCCCTAGACTAAATAACTTTAGGGCTGGCTCTATAATGCCCCATGTTTCTTCTAACATGCTATTATATGATAGTTGTTGTATATAATGTCGTACTTGTAAGTATGCATAGAATTTAGTGTTTATTAATCCAAATTCCTGTTTTAATGTGTTAAAAGTTTTACATTGCTTTGTTTCTTTGTTGATTAATTGATATACATTTTTAATGCCCTTAGATATCCACTTATCGAAAAGTTTAGAGTTTAAAGCTGGTATAAAACTAGGGTTACCTACTAGTGGTAAATATTGTGAGTATGTATAGTCAATACCCACTATTTTAACTAATTTATTCCATGCTAATATCACATTGTATATAATTTTCACTTGTTTTATTTTTATAGGCAATTTATCTAGTGGAGAATGTAGCAAAGCAATGGGAGAGTAAGGTTTACTTAACACTTCGTCTATATCTGACTCTGTATAATAGTCTGCTCTATTTAGCCAGTCCAAGGCAATTTTCCCAATACAGACTAAGTTGTATAGTTCCATATCTGGCATTGCAAGCCCACCATTTATTCTAGCATAGCATAGTTTTTTGAAAGAAATAGCTTTTCGTTTCCCGTCCCATAAAAATTGAGATACCATTTGCTTATATATCACAATGTCCTTCTTCCTAATAAGAATTGGCAAATTCTGCATTAGATATAAAAGTTTCGGAAATAATATAATTTTTATTAAGTTAATTTTCCCCGTTAGGGATAGTTTAAATTTCGCCCACTTTTCCATATCCCGCTTAATTTTAAGAAAAACGTGCAGGTAGTTAAAATCATACCAATCTTCTATATTTTTCGAGAATTTAATTCCTAGATACATGAATGCAGTCTTTGCCTCTTTAAATGGGGTAATCTGTAGGGAGTTTTTGTTTTTATCTAGCCAGTAAATTTCAGATTTCTGCGTATTTATTTTATAGCCTGTAAACCTGCCAAAGTCTTGTAAAATCTGAAACAATATTGGTATATTCTTCTTAGTATCAGTTAGTAATACAAGTAAGTTGTCCGCGTATAATAACGTAGTTATTCTCTTTTTGCCTATTTTGACCCCCTCTAATTCTTTCCTTAATAAGATTGCCAGCGGCTCGAGGGCTAGATTAAATAAGTACGGAGATAGTGGGCAGCCTTGTCTGGATCCCCTAAAGAGGGGAAAAAAGTCTGAGGGTAAGTTATTAGTAATAATGAAGGCTGTGGAAGTTTTGTAAATTTGAGCTATAGAATGGAGAAAAGAGCCCTCGACTCCAAACTTTCTCAAAGTATTAAACAGATGGTCCCAGTTTAAGGACTCAAAGGCCTTTTCTGCATCTATAGAGATTATAGCTGAATCCAGACTAGGTATGTCCTTCTTCTTACTGTTACAACTTTCTTTTTGCGAGTGATTGAGTACTAACTGTAATTTACGGATATTACACGTAGAGTTCCTTCCGGGCATAAAGCCCACTTGGTCTTTGTGTATAAGTGTACCAATAAATGCTTTAAGTCTTGATGCTATAATATGCATTAATAATTTATAATCACTATTTAGTAGTGAAATTGGCCTGTAAGAGGCAATATCTTCTGGATTTTTATTCTTTTTTAAGATTAGCGTTATTAGAGATGCTGCAAAATAACGAGAACACTTCACATTCTTTTAAAATATTGATTAAAAAGTTCAGCCAGCAAGAAGGCTACATCTTCTGATAGAATTTTATATAGCTCAATGGGGATCTGGTCTGGACCAGCTGCTTTATTTAAAGCAGCATTCTTAATGGCCTTTTCTACCTCAGTTATAGTTATTGGAGAATTCAACTGATCAAGTTTTTCTTTGTCTAGTCTAGGGATCTGAATTTTTTCCCAAAATTAATTTTTTGAATTAATATCTGTTTCTGTTTCAGTATATAATTCTTGAAAAAATTTACAGATATAGCTATTTATTTCTTTATTATTTGTAATTCTTCCTGATGGTGTTTTAAGTGCTCCTATACCTGGTTTCTTTTTATTCTTAGATTTTGTTAAGTTAGCTAAATGCTTGCCCGATTTACCACCATAACGATAAAAAAAAAATCTTGATTTAAGCTCTTCTTGAGCAACTTTTTGAGCTAAGAAGATTTCTCTTGTTTTTTTAGCTTTCTGGTATTCACCCCATAACTTTTTTGACGGGTCACTTATCTAAGAATTATAAGAATTACGCAGATAATTTGCTAGTTCAACATCCCTAGCAATATATTTGCATTTTTGCAAGACCAAGTAGGCTTTAATTTCTCCCCTTATAACTGCTTTAAAGCTTTCCCATAATATTTCCGTACTAATCTCTGGGGTTGAGTTAGTGCGAATAAACTCCTTCCATTTTAATTTGAGCCATGTTTTAAATTGATCATTTACAATGAGGTGTCTTGGGAAAAAAAATCTACTAAAGTGCCTATCTTGTGGGGTCTTCAATTTAATATTTAACATAATAATAGCGTGATCTGAAATGACAATTTCTTGAATGTCTGTATATAATTCAAAAGTCATTAATTTTTCACTTATTAGAAAGAAGTCTATGCGTGACATTGTTTGCTGTACATGTGATTCGCATGTAAATTTCTTTAAATCCGGATTTTGTAATCGCCAAATATCCTTTAAATGTAACAAGTTTTTGAAATTCTTAAGTAATTTAGTTTGGTGTTTATTATCTTTATTCAAAGAAGGCTTAAGTCTGTCAAGGGTCGTGCAGTCTGTCAAATTAAAATCTCCTGCAATAATTAAATTGCTGCTGAAGAAAGGGAGTAGTTTGACCTGTAAAGTTTCCCAAAAATTCTTGTCTATCTTATTGGGTCCATATACATTACATAAAATCAGTGGGGTTCCTTCCACTATCAACTGTATAATTAGGTATCTTTCTTCTTTATCCACTTCAAATTTTTTAATTTCAAAATTAATGTTTTTACTGAATAAGAAAGCCACTCCCTTTTTCCTACTAGTGCAGGAGGTACCTATTACCTCACCAACCCAGCTAGTTTTAAGTTTAATTAATTCAGATTGTTTTAAATGTGTCTCCTGGATACAGGCTATATCTATTTTATGTCTTTTAAGCTGGGCTAACACTTTCTTCCTTTTCTGGGGGGAGGTAAAGCCTCCCACATTCCATGAGGCTATTTTAATATCTCCTTTCATCTAAAATTATATATAATTTGCTTCTTTCCATTTTCCCTTCTGTTTCATAGAAAAGGATGGGGGAAGAGGAAAAGAAGGGAAAAAAAAAAAAAAGGATAAAAATATATTCTGGGCCTTTTCTGTTTTTACTCAGCCATCTTAACATTTCCAACAAACCCAGATAGTTATCATTCCGTATTGTTGCATTCATTGCAGTTTTATAAGTAGTAATGTCATAATGTATATTTACTTTTGTTTTATATGCACACCTAGTAATCCTTCGGTTTCCACATTTCCAAAGAGACTTATGTTTATAAAAAACCTTTTCACATGTGACAAACATGAGTATAGTATATTAAAAAAACAGAACAGAGAGCTAAATCATTTAGAATTTTACTACCATTTTCTTTTAAAGAGTAATGCCCTTTGTTTTTGCAAAGTCCCTAACTTCTCTAGGATTGCTAATAATTATGGGTTCATTTTCAGTAAATATTTTAATTTTAGCTGGATATATAACCGTGGCCTTAATACCATTAGCAATAAGTTTCGTGCAGAGAGGTATTATTTCTTTTCGCTGTAGTGAAGTTTCAGCGGAAAAGTCTTGAAATATCAATATCGGTTTACCTTGTATTGAGAAGGGGATTTTCTTTTTATATATTTGCATAACATAAAGCTTGTCCTGAAAATTCAGGAACCTTGCAATCACTGGTCTACTCTTGATTGAGCCATCAGGAAGATATTTTATAGGGCCTATGCGATGAGCTCTTTCAACTGCCAAAGGAAGTATATTAGATTCCATACCTAGAGCTATTGGTAGGGCCCTTGAGATAAAGTCAATAAGATCACGTAATTCAGCAGTTTCAGGTAAACCAATTACTCTCACATTGTTACGTCTATTGTGATCTTCAAATTCATTTAATTTAAACTGCATATTTCTAATCTGGGTTGTTTGATCTCTTATACTAGCGGCTTGTTGTTCATTAGCATCTTCTAAGTCTGATATGCGCTGTTCAGCTTCATTTAGTCTGTGTGTAAAATGTTTGATCTCAGTAGTCAGATTTGATATTTCTGTTTTAAGATAATCAAATTGGGGGATCATAAGATCCGAGATTTGTTTAACAATATCTTTATCTTGCATCTCCTTTCCATGTATCTCTGCTACAGTAACTAGTGGTGTAATATTTACTAAATTCTCAGTACTGGTCCTAATCTTCCTATCCCTAGTTTTGGGTGGCATGTCTGTTGGATTTAATTTCTGATTAAGAATACATTTTTCCATAGGGTGTAGATGGGTGGGTTGGATGGGATACACCGGGAAAAGGTAAATAAGTGAGGTAGTAATCTTAAGTATAGAGTGCTATGGTATAGGGTTGTCTTAAGTATAGAGTGTTGTAGTTAACCCAATAAGTAGTGTACTAGAAAAGAGGTTTGAAAGTGTTAGAGGCAGACAGCCTATTGTTGTCTGTAGTGATTGTCTTAAGTATAGTGTCTAACCCTAACCCTAACACCCCTAACTTAAATATAATTACAATAAATCTAAATAAAATTCCTATCATTAAATAAATTATTCCTATTTAAAACTAAATACTTACCTGTAAAATAAACCCTAAGATAGCTAAAATATAACTAATAGTTACATTGTAGCTATCTTAGGGTTTATTTTTATTTTACAGGCAAGTTTGTATTTATTTTAACTAGGTAGAATAGTTATTAAATAGTTATTAACTATTTAATAACTACCTAGCTAAAATAAATACAAAAGTACCTGTAAAATAAAACCTAACCTAAGTTACACTAACACCTAACACTACACTATAATTAAATAAATTATCTAAATTAAATACAATTACCAATATTAAATTAAATTAGCTAAAGTACAAAAAAAACCCCACTAAATTACAGAAAATAATAAACAAATTACAGATATCTATTAAAATAATAACCCCCCCCCCCCCAAAAAAAAATCCTAGCCTAAACTAAACTACCAATAACCCTTAAAATGGCCTTTTGCTGGGAATTGCCCCAAAGTAATCATCTCTTTTACCTGTAAAAAAACAAATACAAACAACCCCCCCAACAGTAAAACCCACCACCCACACAAACAACCCCCCAAATAAAATACTATCTAAAAAAACCTAAGCTCCCCATTGCCCTGAAAAGAGCATTTGGATTGAGCTTGCATTCTATTGGCTGTTCCAATCAGCCAATAGAATGCGTGCTCAATCATATTGGCTGATTGGATCAGCCAATAGGATTGAACTTCAATCCTATTGGCTGATTGCATCAGCCAATAGGATTTTTTCTACCTTAATTCTGATTGGCTGATAGAATTCTATCAGCCAATCGGAATCTAAGGGACGCCATCTTGGATGACCTCACTTAAAGGTAACTTCATTCAGCTTTAGTCGTCAGATGGAGAGGATGCTCTGCGTCGGATGTCTTGAAGATGGACCCGCTCCGCGCCGGATGGATGAAGATAGAAGATGCCGTCTGGATGAAGACTTCTGCCGTCTGGAGGACACTTCGCCTGGCTTGGCTGAAGACTTCTCCCGGCTTCATTGAGGA
The DNA here is from genome assembly GCF_027579735.1 of Bombina bombina. Classification (NCBI taxonomy): domain Eukaryota; kingdom Metazoa; phylum Chordata; class Amphibia; order Anura; family Bombinatoridae; genus Bombina; species Bombina bombina. The sequence continues at coordinate 541,417,422 of NC_069499.1, forward strand.
CTTCGGCCCGGCTTGGCTGAAGACTTCTCATGGTAAGTCGATCTTCAGGGGGTTAGTGTTAATTTAATAGGGCTATTAGATTAGGTGTAATTTGTTTAAATATCTGTAATTTATTTATTATTTTCTGTAATTTAGCGTTTGCTTTTTTTGTACTTAAGCTAATTTAATTTAATTTAGGTAATCGTATTCAATTTAGTTAATTTATTTAATTATAGTGTAGCGTTAGGTGTTAGAGTAACTTAGGTTAGGTTTTATTTTACAGGTACTTTTTAATTTATTTTAGCTAGGTAGTTATTAAATAGTTAATAACTATTTAATAACTATTCTACCTAGTTAAAATAAATACAAACTTGCCTGTAAAATAAAAATAAACCCTAAGATAGCTACAATGTAACTATTAGTTATATTGTAGCTATCTTAGGGTTTATTTTATAGGTATGTAATTAGTTTTAAATTGGAATAATTTAGTTAATTATAGTAATTTTCTTTAGCTTTAGTTTAATTATATTTAAGTTAGGGGGTGTTAGGGTTAGGGTTAGACTTAGGTTTAAGGGTTAATAACTTTAATATAGTGGCAGATTAGGGGTTAATAAATGTAGGTAGGTTGTGGCGACATTGGGGGCGGTGTCCGGAGCAGCAGATTAGGGGTTAATAATTATAATGCAGGTGTCGGCGGTGTCTGGGGCGGCAGATTAGGGGTTAATAAGTGTAAGATTAGGGGTGTTTAGACTCGGGGTTCATGTTAAGGTGTAGACATAACTTTTATTTCCCCATAGGAATCAATAGGGCTGCATTAAGGAGCTTTACGCTGCTTTATGGCAGGTGTTAGACTTTTTCTCAGCCAGCTCTCCCCGTTGATACCTATGGGGAAGTCATGCACGAGCACGTACAACCAGCTCACTGCTGACTTAAGCAGCGCTGGTATTGGAGTGCGGTAATGAGCAAAATTTTGCTCAACGCTCACTTCTTGTCTTTTTACGACGGGTTTCTGAAAACTCGTAATACCAGTGCTGCAGGTAAGTGAGCGGTGAGGGAAAACTGCTCGTTAGCACCGCATAGCCTCTAACGTAAAACTCGTAATCTGGGCAATTGTTTTTACTCCTACTATAAGATGCATTAAATACCACATATACTAATAATAATACTTTTATAATCAAGTGTAAACTAAAAAGGGGTAGATTATATTTTTGTTGAAAGTTTCTTCAAATAATGTGTCTATAAAAAATCCCTGCTGAAGAATAAAAGCTATAAATTTAAGAATATATAGTAAAGAATAGAAAAACAGCAGTGTGACAGACTTTTTTTGAAATTTCACTAACAAGATACATTGTAATACTATTCAATGCTAAGCCTACATGTATTTAAAGGTACATATTAGAAATAGCTAACACAAATACTGTACAAATATACCTTTGTTGCTACATTGACATTTTATAAACCCCTCTTTTATTTGTCCATAAAGATTAGTTATGCCACAGATAGTGATGTCTCGAATTGTTCGCCGACGAATAGTTCCCGGCGAACATAGCTTGTTCGTGTTCGCAACGGCGGGCAAACATATGCAATGTTCGATCCGCCCCAATAGAATTGAAGTTCAATCCTATTGGCTGATCCAATCCGCCAATAGGATTGAGCTTGCATTATATTGGCTGTTCCAATCAGCCAATAGAATGCAAGCTCAATTCTATTGGCTGATTGCATCAGCCAATAGGATTTTTCCTACCTTAATTCCGATTGGCTGATAGGATTCTATCAGCCAATCGGAATTGAAGGGACGCCATCTTGGATGACGTCACTTAAAGGAACCTTCATTCTTCAGTCACCGTCGGATGGAAGAGGATGCTCCGCGTTGGATGTCTTCAAGATGGACCCGCTACGCTCCGGATGGAAGAAGATAGAAGATGCCACCTGGATGAAGACTTCTACCGGTCTGGATGTCCTCTTCTGGCCGGAGTGGATGAAGACTTCTGCCCCTCTGGAGGTCCACTTGTGCCCGGCTGGGTGAAGACGACTCAAGGTAGGGAGATCTTCAAGGGGGTAGTGTTAGGATTTATGAAGGGGGGATTGGGTGGGTTTTAGAGTAGGGTTGGGTGTGTGGGTGGTGGGTTTTAATGTTGGGGGGGTATTGTATTTTTTTTTCAGGTAAAAGAGCTGATTACTTTGGGACAATGCCCCGCAAAAGACCCTTTTTAGGGCTATTTGTAATTTAGTATAGGGTAGGGAATTTTATTATTTTGGGGGGCTTTTTTATTTTATTAGGGGGATTAGATTAGGTGTAATTAGCTTAAAAAACTTGTCATTCTTTTTTTTCTGTAATTTAGTGATTGTTGTTTTTTGTACTTTAGTTTATTTAATTTAATTGTAGTTAATTGTAGTTAGTTTAGGTAATTAATTTAATGATAGTGTAGTGTTAGGTGTAATTGTAACTTAGGTTAGGTTTTATTTTACAGGTAAATTTGTCTTTATTTTAACTAGATAGTTATTAAATAGTTAATAACTATTTAGTAAGTATTGTACCTAGTTAAAATAAATACAAACTTGCCTGTAAAATAAAAATAAATCCTAAAATAGCTACAATGGAACTATTAGTTATATTGTAGCTAGCTTAGGGTTTATTTTATAGGTAAGTATTTAGTTTTAAATAGGAATAATTTAGTTAATGATAGGAATATTTATTTAGATGTATTAAGTTAGGGGGGTGCTAGACTTAGGGTTAGATTTAGATTTAAGGGTTAATAAATTTAATATAGTAGCGGCAACGTTGGGGACGGCAGATTAGGAGTTAATAAATGTAGGTAGGTGGCAGCGATGTTAGGGCCGGAAGATTAGGGGTTAATAAAATGTAACTAGTGTTTGCGAGGTGGGAGTGCGGTGGTTTAGTGGTTAATATATTTATTAAAATGGCGGCGATTTCCGGTCAGCAGATTAGGGGTTAAAAATATATTTAAGTGTTTGAGATGTGCGGGGGGGGCCTCGGTTTAGGGGTTAATAGGTAGTTTATGGGTGTTAGTGTACTTTTAGCACTTTAGTTAAGAGTTTTATGTTACGGCGTTAGTCCATAAAACTCTTAACTACTGACTTTTAAATGCGGTAGGAGTCTGGACAGGAGAGGCTGTACCGCTCAATTTTTCCTGCAATCGTAATACCGGCGTTAAGCAAATGCCATTAAAAAGATAGGATACGCAATTGACGTAAGGGGATTTGCGGTATGCGAAAATCGCAGAAAAAAAGTGAGCGGTACACCTGTACCTGCCAGACTCGTAATACCAGCGGGCGTTAAAAAGCAGCGTTGGGACCCCTTAACGCTGCTTTTTAAGGCTAACGCAAGACTCGTAATCTAGCCGATAGTGTCAGCTGTATAAGCATCATTTTAAATTTTGAATTCTACACATTGCACTTCTTTAGTGCCTACCAATTTGTGAGTACCCTGTAAACACTTACATCCTGCACTATTGCGGCACTTTCTTCTGCTTTATATTTATAAATACATGAAAGCTTATCTAAAAAATGAATTACAAAATAAAATAAATTTGGCCCAAAATAATAGGCATCAGCACAAAATACACAGATGTGCAAGCGGCCTTAGGAGTTCACTTGCCCTAAATTAACAGTTTTACAGAAACATATAAAAGAGGGGTATGTCAATGTAGCAATAAAAGTATATTTGTACAGTATTTGTGTTAGCTATTTCTAATATGTACCTTTAAATACACGTAGGCTTAGCAGTAAATATTATTACAATGTATCTTGTTAGTAAAATTACAAAAAAAGTCTGTCACACTGCTGTTTTTCTATTCTTTACTATATATTCTTCAATTTTTAGCTTATATTTTTCAGCAGGGATTTTTTATAAACACATTCACCTAGATTACGAGTTTTGCGTTAGCCGTAAAAAGCAGCGTTGAGAGGTCCCAACGCTGCTTTTTTCCTAACGCTGGTATTACGAGTCTTGCAGGTACAGGTGTACCGCTCACTTTTTTTTCCTCGACTCTAAAATACCGCGAATCCACTTACGTCAATTGCATATCCCATATTTTCGATGGGACTTGCATAATGCCGGTATTACGAGTCTTCCTAAAAGTGAGCGGTACACCCTCTCCTGTCAAGACTGGTACCGCATTTAAAAGTCAATAGTTAAGAGTTGTATGGGCTAACACGTAACATAAAACTCTTAACTAAAGTGCTAAAAAGTACACTAACACCCATAAACTACCTATTAACCCCTAAACTGAGGCCCCCAACACTAAATAAAAATTTTTAACCCCTAATCTGCCGAACCGGAGATCGCCACCACTATAATAAATATATTAACCCCTAAACCACCGTACTCCCGCATTGCAAACATTAGTTAAATTGTATTAACCCCTAATCTGCCGTCCCTAACATTGCCGCCACCTACCTACATTTATTAACCCCTAATCTGTCGCCCCCAACGTCGCCACCACTATATTAAATGTATTAACCCCTAAACCTAAGTCTAACCCTAACCCCCCCTAATTAAATATAATTTAAATAAATCTAAATAAAATAACTACAATTAACTAAATTATTCCTATTTAAAACTAAATACTTACCTATAAAATAAAAAACTAATAGTTACATTGTAGCTAGCTTAGGGTTTAAGTTTATTTTACAGGCAACTTTGTATTTATTTTAACTAGGTACAATAGTTATTAAATAGTTATTAACTATTTAATAACTTCCTAGTTAAAATAAAGACAAATATACCTGTAAAGTAAATCCTAACCTAAGTTACAATTACACCTAACACTACACTATAATTAAATTAATTCCCTACATTAAATTAAATTAATTACAATTAAATAAAATGAACTAGAGTACAAAAAAAACACTAAATTACAGAAAATAATAAAATAATTACAAGTTTTTTAAACTAAATCTAATCCCCTAATAAAATAAAAAAGCCCCCCAAAATAATAAAAATCCCTACCCTATACTAAATTACAAATAGCCCTTAAAAGGGCTTTTTGCGGAGCATTGCCCCAAAGTAATCAGCTCTTTTACCTGTAAAAAAAAATACAATACCCCCCCCAACATTAAAACCCACCACCCACACACCCAACCCTACTCTAAAATCCACCCAATACCCCCTTAATAAAACCTAACACTAACCCCTTGAAGATCACCCTACCTTGAGACGTCTTCACCCAGCCAGGCAGTAGTGGTCCTCCAGACGGGCAGAAGTCTTCATCAAAGCCGGGAAGAAGAGGTCCTCCAGATGGGCAGAAGTCTTCATCCAGACGGCATCTTCTATCTTCATCCATCCGGAGCGGGTCCATCTTCAAGACATCCGACGCGGAGCATCCTCTTCTGTCTTCATCCGACGACTAAATGACGGTACCTTTAAGTGATGTCATCCAAGATGGCGTCCCTTGAATTCCAATTGACTGATAGAATTCTATCAGCCAATCGGAATTAAGGTAGAAAAAATCCTATTGGCTGATTGCATCAGCCAATAGGATTGAGCTTGCATTCTATTGGCTGTTCCAATCAGCCAATAGAATGCGAGCTCAATCCTATTGGTTTAAGTTCAATCCTATTGGCTGATCCAATCAGCCAATATAATTGAGCTTGCATTCTATTGGCTGTTCCAATCAGTCAATAGAATGCGAGCTCAATCCTATTGGCTGATTGCATTAGCCAATAGGATTTTTTCTACCTTAATTCCGATTGGCTGATAGAATTCTATCAGCTAATCGGAATTCAAGGGACGCCATCTTGGATGACGTCACTTAAAGGTACCGTCATTTAGTCGTCGGATGAAGACAGAAGAGGATGCTCCGCGTTGGATGTCTTGAAGATGGATCCGCTCCGCTCCGGATAGAAGATGCCGTCTGGATGAAGACTTCTGCCCGTCTGGAGGACCTCTTCTTCCCGGCTTGGATGAAGACTTCTGCCCGTCTGGAGGACCACTTGTGCCCGGTTGGGTGAAGACGTCTCAAGGTAGGGTGATCTTCACGGGGTTAGTGTTAGGTTTTATTAAGGGAGGATTGGGTGTGTTTTAGAGTAGGGTTGGGTGTGTGGGTGGTGGGTTTTAATGTTGGGGGGGTATTGTATTTTTTTTACAGGTAAAAGAGCTGATTACTTTGGGTTAATGCCCCACAAAAATCCCTTTTAAGGGCTATTTGTAATTTAGTATAGGGTAGGGATTTTATTATTTTGTGGGGCTTTTTTATTTTATTAGGGGGATTAGATTAGGTGTAATTAGTTTAAAAAACTTATTTTATTATTTTCTGTAATTTAGTGTTTGCTATGTTTTGTACTTTAGTTTATTTTATTGTAATTAATTTAATTTAATGTAGGGAAGTAATTTAATTATAGTGTAGTGTTAGGTGTAATTTTAACATAGGTTAGGTTTTATTTTACAGGTATATTTGTCTTTATTTTAACTAGGAAGTTATTAAATAGTTAAGAACTATTTAATAACTATTGTACCTAGTTAAAATAAATACAAAGTTTCCTGTAAAATAAAAATAAACCCTAAGTTAGCTACAATATAACTATTAGTTATATTATAGCTAGCTTAGGGTTTATTTTATAGGTAAGTATTTAGTTTTAAATAGGAATTATTTAGTTAATTGTAGTAATTTTATTTAGATTTATTTAAATTATATTTAAGTTAGGGGTGTGTTAGGGTTAGGGTTAGAGTTAGATTTAGGGGTTAATAAATTTAATATAGTGGTGGCGACGTTAGGGGCGGCAGATTAGGGGTTAATAAATGTAGGTAGGTGGCGGCGATTTTAGGGACGGCAGATTAGGGGTTAATAGAATTTAACTAGTGTTTGTGATGCGGGAGTACGGCGGTTTAGGGGTTAATAACTTTATTATAGTGGTGGCGACATTGTGGGCTGCAGATTAGGGGTTTATAAATATAATGTAGGTTGCGGCGATGTTGGGGGCAGCAGATTAGGGGTTAATAATATAATGTAGGCGTCAGCGATAGCAGGGGCAGCAGATTAGGGGTTAATAAGTGTAAGATTAGGGGTGTTTAGACTCAGGGTTCATGTTAGAGTGTTAGGTGTAGACATAAATTTTATTTCCCCATAGGAATCAATGGGGTTGCGTTAGGAGCTGAACGCTGCTTTTTTGCAGGTGTTAGTTTTTTTTAAGCTGGCTCTGCCCCATTGATTCCTATGGGAAAATCATTCACGAGCACGTTTAGTCAGCTCACCGCTACCGTAAGCAGCGCTGGTATTGAGGTGAGATGTGGAGCAAAATTTTGCTCTCCACTCACTTTTCTGTGGTTAACGCCGGGTTTAAAAAAATCCGTAATACCAGCGTTACTGTAGGTGAGCGGTGAGCATAAACTGCTCGTTAGCCACGCACAGCTTTACCGACAAAACTCGTAATCTAGGTGATTATTTGAAGAAACTTTCAACTAAAATAGAATCTACCCCATTTTAGTTTACACTTAATTATAAACATATTAATATTAGGAGTATATGTGGTATTTAATACATCTTATAGTAAGAGTAAAAACAATGTATAAAGAAACACATTCAGATAATGGCTTAAAAAATATTACATTTCTCATTTGTGGCTTGGAAGTGTGGAAAGAAAGCGCGTGATTTCAAGCTGTGAATATGCTGTGTCTGTCTGCTGAAGTAGCTCATAGACCCTGTTGAGAGGATTCCTATGCACAGCTGGTTAGTCTCTCAATGACTTTGTTGTAGTTGTTGATCATAGAACCATCTTCACCCATGTCATACATACAGGAAATATCTGTTTATTATAGCCGATAACATACACAGAACAATATGTTTTATGCCAGCCCTTATGGATGGAACAAATGTGATGTTAGTAGGAGAAAGAAAAAGATAATGTTAATATTTTCTATTAATATGGGCTCCCATTCCAAAACATTAGAATAACAATACAAAAACACTGGCCCCCTTCCTTTCAAACAGAATTCTTAAAGGGAAAGGGCATGGGTATCTTGTGAAATCAAACACATTCCCAATTGTTTATAAATAATGTTCATATAGATTAATTTTACTCAATCTTACTCTTTTATAGGGACAATCTGACACCAGAATTCAGTTAAAAAAAACACTTTTGCCTCAATATTTCAAACGATGGGTTAACTTTGAAGATTATCATCTTGGACCTGTTAAAGGGCATTAAACCTACCTTTTTCTTTCAAAATTCAGATAGAGTATACATTTTTTAACAACTTTTTAATTTACTTCTATTATCAAATGGGCTTAATTCTCTTGCAGGGGCAGAACCATTGGTGCATAAGGTGCAGTGGCACCAGGGCCCAAGTGCTGGGGGGGGGGGGTCATAGCAGACAGTCTATACATAGACATGTGCAGAATGTGTGTAATTCTAATGGAGGGGATACTTTTATTAGTGCAGGTTGCAGGTCCATCTCTATCTATCTATCTATCTATCTTTCTATCTACAAAGTAGCATGTATGTTATTACTATTGCTTAATTGCTTACTACTGTGTTACCTTGGGTAGTGCCAAAACATTTTTTGCACCAGGGCCCTCTGTTGAGTAGGTCTGCTGCTGTTCTCTTGGTATCCTTTGTTGAAGAAGCAGCAATGCACTACTGGTAGCTAGCTAAACACATGAGATGAACCAATGACAAGAGGCATATATATATGTGCAGTCACCATCCACCAGCCTACATAAGTATGATTTTCAACAAAGGATAACCTGAGTACACCGTTAAATAGATAATAAACATAAATTCACTGTGGCAAAGACAGATTAGGATTCTCAGGTACTGTTGTGAGTGGCTGGAGACAGGATACATAGGTATTACAGTGAGTAGCAGGAGACAGGGTACATAGGTATTACAGTGAATAGCAGGAGACAGGGTACATAGGTACTGCTGTGAGTAACTGGAGACAGGGTACATAGGTATTACAGTGAGTAGCAGGAGACAGGGTACATAGGTATTGCAGTGAGTAGCAGGAGACAGGGTACATAGGTACTGCTGTGAGTAACTGGAGACAGGGTACATAGGTATTACAGTGAGTAGCAGGAGACAGGGTACATAGGTATTGCAGTGAGTAACTGGAGACAGGGTACATAGGTATTGTAGTGAGTAACTGGAGACAGGGTACATAGGTATTACAGTGAGTAGCTGGAGACAGGATACATAGGTATTGCAGTGAGTTGCTGGAGACAGGGTACATGGGTATTACAGTGAGTATCAGTAGACAGGGTACATAGATATTAAAGTGAGTAACAGGAGACAGGGTACATAGGTATTACAGTGAGTAGAAGGAGACAGGGTACATAGGTATTACAGTGAGTAGCAGGAGACAGGGTACATAGGTATTGCAGTGAGTAACTGGAGACAGGGTACATAGGTATTGCAGTGAATAACTGGAGACAGGGTACATAGGTATTGCAGCGAGTAGCAGGAGACAGGATACATAGGTATTGTAGTGAGCAGCTGGAGACAGGGTACATAGGTATTGCTGTGAGTAGCTGGAGACAGGATACATAGGTACTGTGGTGAGTAACTGGTGACAGGATACACAGGTTCTGCAGTAAGTAGCTGGAGACAGGGTACATAAGTATTGCTGTGAGTAACTGGAAACAGGATACAACGGTTCTGCAGTGAGCAGCTGGAGACAGGGTTCATAGGTATTGTAGTGAGTAACTGGAGACAGAGTACACAGGTATTGCAGTGAGTAGCAGGAGACAGGGAACATAGGTATTGTAGTGAGTAGCTGGAGACAGGGTACATAGGTATTGTAGTGAGTAGTTGGAGATAGGGTACATAGGTATTGTAGTGAGTAGTTGGAGACAGGGTACATAGCTATTGTAGTGAGTAGCAGAAGACAGGGTACATAGGTATTGCAGTGAGTAGCAGGAAACAAGATATATAGGTACTGCTGTGAGTAGTTGGAGACAGGATACATAGGTATTGTCGCGAGTAGTTGGAGACAGGGTACATAGATATTGCAGTGAGTAGCTGGAGACAGGATACATAGGTATTGCAGTGAGTAACTGGAGACAGGGTACATATGTATTGCAGTGAGTAGCTAGAGACAGGGTACATAAGAATTGCTGTGAGTAGCAGGAGACAGGGTACATAGGTATTGCAGTGATTTGCTGGAGACAGGGTACATAGGTATTGCAGTGATTTGCTGGAGACAGGGTACATAGGTATTGCAGCTAGTAGCTGGAGACAGGGTACATAAGTATTGCTGTGAGTAGCAGGAGACAGGGTACATAGGTATTACAGTGAATAGCAGGAGACAGGGTACATAGGTACTGCTGTGAGTAACTGGAGACAGGGTACATAGGTATTACAGTGAGTAGCAGGAGACAGGGTACATAGGTATTGCAGTGAGTAGCAGGAGACAGGGTACATAGGTACTGCTGTGAGTAACTGGAGACAGGGTACATAGGTATTACAGTGAGTAGCAGGAGACAGGGTACATAGGTATTGCAGTGAGTAACTGGAGACAGGGTACATAGGTATTGTAGTGAGTAACTGGAGACAGGGTACATAGGTATTACAGTGAGTAGCTGGAGACAGGATACATAGGTATTGCAGTGAGTTGCTGGAGACAGGGTACATGGGTATTACAGTGTGTATCAGTAGACAGGGTACATAGATATTAAAGTGAGTAGCAGGAGACAGGGTACATAGGTATTACAGTGAGTAGAAGGAGACAGGGTACATAGGTATTACAGTGAGTAGCAGGAGACAGGGTACATAGGTATTGCAGTGAGTAACTGGAGACAGGGTACATAGGTATTGCAGTGAATAACTGGAGACAGGGTACATAGGTATTGCAGCGAGTAGCAGGAGACAGGATACATAGGTATTGTAGTGAGCAGCTGGAGACAGGGTACATAGGTATTGCTGTGAGTAGCTGGAGACAGGATACATAGGTACTGTGGTGAGTAACTGGTGACAGGATACACAGGTTCTGCAGTAAGTAGCTGGAGACAGGGTACATAAGTATTGCTGTGAGTAACTGGAAACAGGATACAACGGTTCTGCAGTGAGCAGCTGGAGACAGGGTTCATAGGTATTGTAGTGAGTAACTGGAGACAGAGTACACAGGTATTGCAGTGAGTAGCAGGAGACAGGGAACATAGGTATTGTAGTGAGTAGCTGGAGACAGGGTACATAGGTATTGTAGTGAGTAGTTGGAGACAGGGTACATAGGTATTGTAGTGAGTAGTTGGAGACAGGGTACATAGCTATTGTAGTGAGTAGCAGAAGACAGGGTACATAGGTATTGCAGTGAGTAGCAGGAAACAAGATATATAGGTACTGCTGTGAGTAGTTGGAGACAGGATACATAGGTATTGCCGCGAGTAGTTGGAGACAGGGTACATAGATATTGCAGTGAGTAGCTGGAGACAGGATACATAGGTATTGCAGTGAGTAACTGGAGACAGGGTACATATGTATTGCAGTGAGTAGCTAGAGACAGGGTACATAAGAATTGCTGTGAGTAGCAGGAGACAGGGTACATAGGTATTGCAGTGATTTGCTGGAGACAGGGTACATAGGTATTGCAGTGATTTGCTTGAGACAGGGTACATAGGTATTGCAGCTAGTAGCTGGAGACAGGGTACATAAGTATTGCTGTGAGTAGCAGGAGACAGGGTACATAGGTATTGCAGCGAGAAGCTGGAGACAGGATACATAAGTATTGCTGTGAGTAGCAAAAGACAGGGTACATAGGTACTGCTGTGAGTAGCAGGAGACAGGGTACATAAGTATTGCTGTGAGTAGCAGGAGACAGGGTACATAAGTATTGCTGTGAGTAGCAAGAGACAGGGTACATAGGTACTGCTGTGAGTAGCAGGAGACAGGATACATAGGTATTTTAGTGAGTAGCTGGATATAGGGTACACAGGTATTGTAGTAAGTAGCTGGAGACAAGGTACATAGGTATTTCAGTGAGTAGCTGGAGACAGGGTACATAGGTATTGTAGTGAGTAGCAGGAGACAGGGTACACAGGTATTGTAGTGAGTAGCTGGAGACAGGGTATATAGGTATTGCAGCGAGTAGCTGGAGAAGGGTTACATAGGTATTTCAGTGAGTAGCAGGAGACAGGGTACATAGGTACTACTGTGAGTAGCAGGAGACAGGGTACACAGGTATTGTAGTGAGTAGCTGGAGACAGGGTATATAGGTATTGCAGAGAGTAGCTGGAGAAGGGTTACATAGGTATTTCAGTGAGTAGCAGGAGACAGGGTACATAGGTACTGCTGTGAGTAGCAGGAGACAGGGTACACAGGTATTGTAGTGAGTAGCTGGAGACAGGGTATATAGGCATTGCAGTGAGTAGTAGGAGACAGGTTACATAGGTATTACAGTGAGTAGCAGGAGACAGGGTAGATAGGTATTACAGTGAGTAGCAGGAGACAGGGTATATAGGTATTGCAGTGAGTAGCTGGAGACAGGATACATAGGTATTGCAGAGAGTAGCTGGAGGCAGGTTACATAGGTATTACAGTGAGTAGCTGGAGACAGGGTACATAGGTATTGTAGTGAATAGCTGGAGGCTAGACTTGGGCTGCTGTGAGTAGCAGGAGACAGAGTACACACCTACTGCTGTAAATGGCTGGAGACAGGGTACATAGGTATTGTGGTGAGTAGCTAAAGGCAGGATACAAAGGTACTGCCGTGAGTGGCTGGAGACAGGGTACACAGGTATTGCTGAGAGTGTCTGAACGCATGATACATAGATATTGCAGTGAGTAGCTGGAGACAGGATACATAGGTATTTTAGTGAGTAGCTGGAGATAGGGTACACAGGTATTGTAGTAAGTAGCTGGAGACCAGGTACATAGGTATTTCAGTGAGTAGCTGGAGACAGGGTACATAGGTATTGTAGTGAGTAGCAGGAGACAGGATACATAAGTATTGCTGTGAGTAGCAAAAGACAGGGTACATAGGTACTGCTGTGAGTAGCAGGAGACAGGGTACATAAGTATTGCTGTGAGTAGCAGGAGACAGGGTACATAAGTATTGCTGTGAGTAGCAAGAGACAGGGTACATAGGTACTGCTGTGAGTAGCTGGAGACAGGATACATAGGTATTTTAGTGAGTAGCTGGAGACAGGGTACACAGGTATTGTAGTAAGTAGCTGGAGACAAGGTACATAGGTATTCCAGTGAGTAGCTGGAGACAGGGTACATAGGTATTGTAGTGAGTAGCAGGAGACAGGGTACACAGGTATTGTAGTGAGTAGCTGGAGACAGGGTTTATAGGTATTGCAGCGAGTAGCTGGAGAAGGGTTACATAGGTATTTCAGTGAGTAGCAGGAGACAGGGTACATAGGTACTACTGTGAGTAGCAGGAGACAGGGTACACAGGTATTGTAGTGAGTAGCTGGAGACAGGGTATATAGGTATTGCAGCGAGTAGCTGGAGAAGGGTTACATAGGTATTTCAGTGAGTAGCAGGAGACAGGGTACATAGGTACTGCTGTGAGTAGCAGGAGACAGGGTACACAGGTATTGTAGTGAGTAGCTGGAGACAGGGTATATAGGCATTGCAGTGAGTAGTAGGAGACAGGTTACATAGGTATTACAGTGAGTAGCAGGAGACAGGGTAGATAGGTATTACAGTGAGTAGCAGGAGACAGGGTATATAGGTATTGCAGTGAGTAGCTGGAGACAGAATACATAGGTATTGCAGAGAGTAGCTGGAGGCAGGTTACATAGGTATTACAGTGAGTAGCTGGAGACAGGGTACATAGGTATTGTAGTGAATAGCTGGAGGCTAGACTTGGGCTGCTGTGAGTAGCAGGAGACAGAGTACACACCTACTGCTGTAAATGGCTGGAGACAGGGTACATAGGTATTGTGGTGAGTAGCTAAAGGCAGGATACAAAGGTACTGCCGTGAGTGGCTGGAGACAGGGTACACAGGTATTGCTGAGAGTGTCTGAACGCAGGATACATAGATATTGCAGTGAGTAGCTGGAGACAGGATACATAGGTATTTTAGTGAGTAGCTGGATATAGGGTACACAGGTATTGTAGTAAGTAGCTGGAGACCAGGTACATAGGTATTTCAGTGAGTAGCTGGAGACAGGGTACATAGGTATTGTAGTGAGTAGCAGGAGACATGGTACACAGGTATTGTAGTGAGTAGCTAGAGACAGGGTATATAGGTATTACAGCGAGTAGCTGGAGAAGGGTTACATAGGTATTTCAGTGAGTAGCAGGAGACAGGGTACATAGGTACTACTGTGAGTAGCAGGAGACAGGGTACACAGGTATTGTAGTGAGTAGCTGGAGACAGGGTATATAGGTATTGCAGCGAGTAGCTGGAGAAGGGTTACATAGGTATTTCAGTGAGTAGCAGGAAACAGGGTACATAGGTACTGCTGTGAGTAGCAGGAGACAGGGTACACAGGTATTGTAGTGAGTAGCTGGAGACAGGGTATATAGGCATTGCAGTGAGTAGTAGGAGACAGGTTACATAGGTATTACAGTGAGTAGCAGGAGACAGGGTAGATAGGTATTACAGTGAGTAGCAGGAGACAGGGTATATAGGTATTGCAATGAGTAGCTGGATACAGGATACATAGGTATTGCAGAGAGTAGCTGGAGGCAGGTTACATAGGTATTACAGTGAGTAGCTGGAGACAGGGTACATAGGTATTGTAGTGGATAGCTGGAGGCTAGACTTGGGCTGCTGTGAGTAGCAGGAGACAGAGTACACACCAACTGCTGTAAATGGCTGGAGACAGGGTACATAGGTATTGTGGTGAGTAGCTAAAGGCAGGATACAAAGGTACTGCCGTGAGTGGCTGGAGACAGGGTACACAGGTATTGCTGAGAGTGTCTGAACGCAGGATACATAGATATTGCAGTGAGTAGCTGGAGGCTAGACTCAGGCTGCAGTGAGTAGCTAGAGAAAGGGTACACAGCAGTATGTATATATATATATATATATATATATATATATATATATATATATATATATATGTATATATGTATATACATGTGTATATATGTGTTTATATGTGTATATATGTATGTATGTATAAATACAAACCACGTGAAGGTCTCTTCCCTCCTGGGTACCTATCCACATCCAAACAATGCATGCTCTTAATCAAGCAAACTGGCAACTACACAAGGGTGCACAGGCCTTATGTAATCTCCCTAGACATATACAAAACATTGAAATGGACTGCACTCTTAAACTGGACCGAGTACACATCCTGTGACCCTGCAAAATGCACTGCCCTGGGTACTCAATAGCTCTTACGGCCAGCTGCACAGCCTCCACAGACCCAGGCAGTTACCCACAGACAAGTCTGGGTGCAAAGCCTATAGGGAAATTACAACACTAAATTAATCAACACCACAGAAAGTCTGGCATTCACTTGCAAGTACACAGGTACCCAGTAGGGAAGAGACCTTGACATGGATCTATGATCTTCCTTTTAGTGAAAATCCCCACATTTTATTGAATAAATAATTCAGCTAGCACTTTAATGGCCAGCACACTTGCAATTTAAAGGGAAAAACAGCTTTTACCATTGAATTGTTGCATTGCTTTACTTTCCTGAACCTGTCTATCTATGTGGTTTAATTTATTCATCTTTTCTTCTAAGCTTAAGTTTAAAAACTATATGTAATAATTGTCCTTTTTCTATGCAGTCACACACCTAGTTAACTTATTTCTAAACAAAGACGGATAGTACCACCTACACTGGGAAACAATGACATGAAATACCTACTTTATACACAATTGTTTGCATGCATGAAAATACCTTTATTCATAATATTATCATTTGCCCCTGAGCTGTAGAATGGTTTAGACCTGCTTATTCTCATGGAAATGATGTTTCTCTATTATTCACTGAAATTTCAAAAGATCTGAAAGGACAATAAATAGCATTGAAAATGTGTTTCACCTTTTATGGCTTATTTTATCATCAGCCACAGAAGTCTGTATCTCTCTCCATGAAGACTTTCCTGCCATGTGCGTCCCTTTGTTAGTCCATAACCTTATCTCTTTTACTAGCTGCCCCTCCAGACATCTTATTTGGTGGAAAGGCTGTGATTGAAGTCAAACCCGACAGCAGCTTCCTCTCCCTCGTCATCTCTATAAGCTAATGACAGACAGGCAGACAGCCGAGTCAGCCTGCCAACTCAAACAATGCAAGACGGACCATCTATGTCCCTCTCTGACTCATGTTTAATGAACTGTAGAATTAAAGGGCAATGCGGTATTAACCCCTGATGTTTAAAAAATGAGTAGTCTCCGATACCGTTGTTTGCATAGGAGGCAACACACTGATTCTTAATGAGAAAGTTAATTATTGCATTTCCTACCACCTAAGCTTTCTGCAGGTGATAATTCATTGAGCTACTTCACTCTATGTGCCTACTGAATGTACTCACTTGAAAGCTTTGTCTTTTTTATGTTATAAAATAATAATTAGTCTTTGAGTACATAAAACGATAAGGTTCAGAGGTCTGGAAATGGCTTAATAATTTGCAAGATGCCATCAGACTTTATTTTACAGGACATGCATGACCCGCACATATAAAAATATACATTAACAGAGATTGCGTTACAAACATTAAGAAATAAAAGCTTGCTCTATTGGCATTTGCAATCAAAGTATGACAACACACATAACAGCTTTGTCACCTGAACTTTAACTTGATGAAGAGTTAGTGCGCATGGTCCAAAAACATTATACTCATAAAAAAGATATAAAGTAGATGTCTACAGCACTAGCATATAAAAATCTTCTTTTATTAGTAAGCAGACATAAAATGCGCCGTTACTGGTAGACAGATAATGCATGAATAAGGGTTGTTTACCTGAAACGTCGCTTTTTATGTCTGTTTACTAGTGATGTCACAAACATAAAATTTTCCGTTCGCGAACGGCGAACGCGAATTTCCGCAAATGTTCGGGAACGGGCGAACCGGGCGAACCACCATAGACTTCAATAGGCAGGCAAATTTTAAAACCCACAGGGACTCTTTCTGGCCACAATAGTGATGGAAAAGTTGTTTCAAGGGGACTAACACCTGGACTGTGGCATGCCGGAGGGGGATCCATGGCAAAACTCCCATGGAAAATTACATAGTTGATGCAGAGTCTGGTTTTAATCCATAAAGGACATAAATCCCCTAACATTCCTAAATTGTTTGGAATAACGTGCTTTAAAACATCAGGTATGATGTTGTATCGATCGGGTAGTTTAAGGGTTACGCCCGCTTCACAGTGACAGACCAAACTCCCTGTTTAACGCACCACAAACAACTGCAAACAGTCCATTTGCACAACCGCAAACTCCCCATTTGCACAAGGTTGGATACCAAGCTAGCCATGTCCCGTTCCTTGTCCTCACTGATGTCATTGAAGGTCTCTTCCTCCACCCAGCCATGTACAACACCAAGGGTCCCCGAAAGGTGACAAAAAGCCCCCTGGGACGCCTGCTGTGTTTGGTCTTCCACCTCCTCAAAGCCACCTTCCTCCTCTGACTCCTCTTCTTCAGACTCCTCTCTCTGCATTGCCTCTCTCTGCGTTATTATAAGGTGTGTTAAGTAGTACTATTCCTAACAGTTTAATCCCTGTTACGTCCCTGTGGGACGTGTATATATATGGCATTGATTTTAGGAACCGGGAGATGGAAAAAGATGCTTGGTCGGTCCTCCTACTTAAAATTTGGGGCACTGCGCGTGCAATCTAATGTGCCACCAGATAGGAGTGGTGTGTTAAGTAGTTCTATTCTTATCAGTTTAATCCCTGTTACGTCCCCTATGAGGGGACATGTATATGGCAACGATTTTAGGAACCGGGAGATGGAAAAAGATGCTTGGTCGGACCTCCTACTTCAAATTTGGGGCACTGCGCGTGCAATCTAATGTGCCACCAGATAGGAGTGGTGTGTTAAGTAATACTATTCCTATCAGTTTAATCCCTGTTATATGCCTTTTTTTTGGTTTGGTTTTTGAAGCCACGGTGCAGCACCAGAGGCCAGAAGAATTAGGCATGTACACATGCCTGAAAACTTAAATATTGTTGCAGCCGCTGCTGTAGCAGCGGCCAGAAAAATTGATGATTGTTTCCCAGGCAGAAAGTGCCCTAAAACATTGCGGTTTGAACCCTAGTTGGTGGCGGATAAGTCACGCAAGTCATCCGGCATTCAGAAATAAAATACAGCAGCGTGTGGACCATTTTTAGCCCAAGGCAGCTCACCTCATCAGGCCTTTTTTAGTCAAATGTATCGCCCACTGTCAGGTCCCTTCGGGATCCAACCCTCATTCATCTTAATAAAGGTGAGGTAATCTAGACTTTTTTGACCTAGGCGACTTCTCTTCTCAGTGACAATACCTCCTGCTGCACTGAAGGTCCTTTCTGACAGGACACTTGAAGCGGGCAGGCCAGAAGTTCTATCGCAAATTGGGATAGCTCAGGCCACAGGTCAAGCCTGCACACCCAGTAGTCAAGGGGTTCATCGCTCCTCAGAGTGTCGATATCTGCAGTTAAGGCGAGGTAGTCTGCTACCTGTCGGTCGAGTCATTCTCTGAGGGTGGACCCCGAAGGGCTGTGGCGATGCGTAGGACTTAAAAAGCTCTGCATGTCCTCCATCAACAACATGTCTGTAAAGTGTCCTGTCCTTGCCGGGCGTGGTCGTGGGAGGAGGAGGATTACTTTCACCTCTTCCCCTGTTAGATTCCCGTTGTGCTGTGACATCACCCTTATACGCTGTGTAAAGCATACTTTTTAATTTATTTTGGAACTGCTGCATCCTTTCCGACTTGCGGTAATTCGGTAACATTTCAGGCACTTTCTGCTTATACCGGGGGTCTAGTAGCGTGGACACCCAGTACAGGTCGTTCTCCTTCAGCCTTTTTATACAAGGGTCCCTCAACAGGCACGACAGCATGAAAGACCCCATTTGCACAAGGTTGGATGCCGAGCTACTCATGTCCCGTTCCTCGTCCTCAGTGATCTCACTGAAGGTATGTTCTTCCCCCCAGCCACGTACAACACCACGGGTACCAGATAGGTGACAACGAGCACCCTGGGATGCCTGTTGTGGTTGGTCTTCCTCCTCCTCCTCAAAGCCACATTCCTCCTCTGACTCCTCTTCCTCACAATCCTCTTCCAGCGTTGCCGCAGGTCCAGCAAGCGATGCTGATAAGGCTGTTTCTGGTGGTGATGGTGACCACAACTCTTCCTCTTCCTCTTCATGCTCATCTACGGCCTGATCCAGCACTCTTCACAGGGCACGCTCCAGGAAGAAAACAAATGGTATGATGTCGCTGATGGTGCCTTCGGTGCGACTGACTAGGTTTGTCACCTCCTCAAAAGGACGCATGAGCCTACAGGCATTGCGCATGAGCGTCCAGTAACATTGCAAAAAATTCCCAGCTCCGCAGAGGCTGTCCTAGCACCCCGGTCATACAAATAGTCGTTAACGGCTTTTTCTTGTTGGAGCAGGCGGTCGAACATTAGGAGTGTTGAATTCCAACGTGTCGGGCTGTCGCAAATCAAGCGCCTCACTGGCATGTTGTTTCGCCGCTGGATATCTGAAAAGTGCACCATGGCCGTGTAAGAACGTCTGAAATGGCCAAACTCCTTCCTGGCCTTCCTCAGGATGTCCTGTAAGCCTGGGTACTTATGCACAAAGCGTTGTACAATCAGATTACACACATGTGCCATGCACGGCACATGTGTCAACTTGCCCAAATTCAATGCCACCAACAAATTTCTTCCATTGTCACAAACCACTTTGCCGATCTCCAGTTGGTGTGGAGTCAGCCACTGATCCACCTGTGCGTTCAGGGCGGACAGGAGTGCTGGTCCGGTGTGACTCTCTGCTTTCAGGCAAGTCAACCCCAAGACGGCGTGACACTGCCGTATCCGGGATGTGGAATAGTACCTGGGGAGTTGGGGGGGGTGCCGTTGATGTGGAGCAAGACGCAGCAGCAGAAGAGGACTCAGCCAAGGAGGTTATGGAAGAGGATGGAGTAGGAGGAGTAGAGGAGGTGGCAGCAGGCCTGCCTGCAAGTCGTGGCGGTGTCACCAACTCCTCTGCAGAGCCACGCATTCCATGCTTGGCAGCCATCAGCAGGTTTACCCAATGCGCAGTGTAGGTGCTATACCTGCCCTGACCATGCTTTGCAGACCAGGTATCAGTGGTCAGATGGACCCTTGCCCCAACACTGTGTGCCAGACATGCCATTACTTTCTTTTGCACAATCGAGTACAGGTTGGGGATTGCCTTTTGTGCAAAGAAATTTCGGCCGGGTACCTTCTACTGCGGTGTCCCAATAGCTACAAATTTTTGGAACGCCTCAGACTCCACCAGCTTGTATGGTAAAAGCTGGCGGGCTAAGAGTTCAGACAATCCAGCTGTCAGATGCCAGGCAAGGGGGTGACTTTGTGACATTGGCTTCTTACGCTCAAACATGTCCTTGACAGACACCTGACTGTGGGCAGATGAGCAGGAACTGCTCAAGGCGAGAGACGGATAGGCGGATGGTTGAGAGGGGGCAAGGAGGACAGCAGTGGTTGACATGGCTGAAGATGCTGGACCAGGAGGAGGATGGCGGCTTTGAGTTTGTGTGCTGCTTCTACTCATGTGTTGATCCCATAGGCATTTGTGATGTGCGATCATGTGCCTTCGCAAAGCAGTTGTACCTAGGTGGGTGTTGGACTTCCCACGACTCAGTTTCTTTTGGCACAGGTTGCAAATGGCATCGCTGTTGTCAGAGGCAGACACACACAAAAATGCCACACTGCTGAGCTCTGCAATGACGGCATTCTGGTGGTGGCAACAGCATGCGTTGATTGGCGTGCTGTCTGGCTGACCCCGGGTGCTGATGTATGCTGTCTGACTGTGCCACTAGCTCCTTGCGACGACCTCCCCCTGCTTCCAACTCATTTCCTCCTCCTCTTTGTCTCCCCATCTGAACTTTCCCCCTGTTCTTCTTCTCTTCTAGCGGACATCCACTGACGCATCGTCATCATCAACCGCTTCACTTGTATCTGACAACTCAGCAAAGGAAGCAGCAGCGGGTACAACATCATCATCATCACACTGTACGTCCATGTGTGTAATGCTGCCTGACTGAGACATATCCCTGTTATCTACATCCTCTGGCAATAATGGTTGTGCATCACTTATTTCTTCCAACTGATGTGTAAATAACTCCTCTGACAGATCAAGTGAAGCGGCTGTGGTGCTAGGGTTGGTGGTGGTGGCAGGCGGGCGAGTGGTAACTTGAGAGGTGCCCGAAGCTAAGCTGGAGGAGGATGGTGTGTCAAGGTTCCGAGTGGAAGCTGTAGAAGATTGGGTGTCCTGTGTTAGCCAGTCAACTATGTCCTCAGAACTTTTCGAGTACAGGGTACGTGGCCTCTGAACACTGGGCATTATTCTAGGGCCAAAGGGAATCACAGCACCACGACCACGACGGCCCCTGCGGGGTGGCTTGCCTCTGCCTGTCATTTTTTTTCGATTAGTGGTACTATGCGTGCAAGCTACTGTGACAACAGATATGAGTGGCACTGTGCACTGGCAGAAGTTGGCAGAGTAGACGCTGTAGGCCTGACACACACGCTTGCAGACAACTAACTGCTATTCAATCTATTACAGTCAAAATTGTATTTTACTGTTACACCAGATATGAGTTGCACTGGTGTGACGCTGTGCCCTGGCAGACCCTGAAATGCACACGTGTGAAGGAAACTGGCTGCTATTATTTCACAGTGAAATTTCTAGTTTTTTTTTTAATGTACGGGATCGGGGGCGGGATCGCCGGGGGCGAACTCTCGTGCATGGGAGGAGGCGGGCGGGCGGGCACGTGCATGGGGAGGGAGCGGGTGGGAACTGCTACACTACAGAAAAAAATGTTTTTATAAGTGGGAGAAAGGGGTGCAAAATATTTAGTACTTGGAAATCTAAGTGATCTGGGAGCGGGTGGGGGATTGGTCTTGGGGGGGGGGAAGCTACACTACAGAAAAATGAAATAAAAATAAAAAAAAAAACATTTTATTTGCAAACTGGGTACTGGCAGACAGCTGCCAGTACCCAATATGGCCCCCAATAAGGCAGAGGGGAAGGGTTAGGAAGCTGTTTTGGGGGGGATCAGGGAGGTTGGGGGCTAAGGGGGGGATCCTACACAACAGCATATATAAATATGCTAAAAAATATATATATATATAAAAAAAAAAACTTTTATTTTAGTACTGGCAGACTTTCTGCCAGTACTTAAGATGGCGGGGACAATTGTGGGGTGGAGGAGGGAAGAGAGCTCTTTAGGAGGGATCAGGGGGTCTGATGTGTCAGGTGGGAAGCTGATCTCTACACTAAAGCTAAAATTAACCCTGCAAGCTCCCTACAAGCTACCTAATTAACCCCTTCACTGCTGGGCATAATTCATGTGTTGTGCGCAGTTGCATTAAGTGGCCTTCTAACTACCATAAAGCAACGCCAAAGCCATATATGTCTGCTATTTCTGAACAAAGGGGATCCCAGAGAAGCATTTACAACCATTTGTGCCATAATTGCACAAGCTGTTTGTAAATAATTTCAGTGAGAAACCTAAAGTTTGTGAAAAAGTTGACTATTTTTTTTAATTTGATCGCATTTGGCGGTGAAATGGTGGCATGAAATATACCAAAATGGGCCTAGATCAATACTTGGGGTTGTCTACTACACTACACTAAAGCTAACATTAACCTTACAAGCTCCCTACAAGCTCCCTAATTAACCCCTGCACTGCTTAGCATAATACACGTGTGGTGCGCAGCGGCATTTAGCGGCCTTTTAATTACCAAAAAGCAATGCCAAAGTCATATATGTCTGCTATTTCTGAAAAAAGGGGATCCCAGAGAAGCATTTACAACCATTTGTGCCATAATTGCACAAAATATTTGTAAATGATTTTAGTGAGAAACCTAAAATTTAGAAAAATGTTACACGTGTGGTGCGCAGTGGCATTTAGCGGCCTTCTAATTATCAAAAAGCAACGTCAAAGCCATATATGTCTGAACAAAGGGGATCCCAGAGAAAAATGTACAACCATTTATGCCATAATTGCACAAGCTATTTGTAAATAATTTCAGTGAGAAACCTAAAGTTTGTGAAAACATTTGTGAAAAAGTGAACAATTTTTTTTATTTGATCGCATTTGGTGGTGAAATGGGGGCATGAAATATACCAAAATGGGCCTAGATCAATACTTTGGGATGTCTTCTAAAAAAAAATATATACATGTCAATGGCTATTCAGGGATTCCTGACAGATATCAGTGTTCCAATGTAACTAGCGCTAATTTTGAAAAAAAAATGGTTTGGAAATAGCAAAGTGCTACTTGTATTTTTGGCCCTATAACTTGCAAAAAAAAGCAAAGAACATGTAAACATTGGGTATTTCTAAACTCAGGACAAAATTTAGAAACTATTTAGCATGGGTGTTTTTTGGTGGTTGTAGATGAGTAACAGATTTTGGGGGTCAAAGTTAGAAAAAGTGTGTGTTTTTCCATTTTTTCCTCGTATTTTATCATTTTTTTATAGTAAATTATAGGATATGATAAAAATAATGGTATCTTAGAAATTCCATTTAATGGCGAGAAACACGGTATATAATATGTGTGGGTACAGTAAACGAGTAAGAGGAAAATTACAGCTAAACACAAACACTGCAGAATTGTAAAAATAGCCCTGGTCCCAAACGGACAGAAAATGGAAAAGTGCTGTGGTCATTAAGGGGTTAATGTACACTACTGTTACATCAGATATGAGTTGCACTGGTGTGACACTGTGCCCTGGCAGGCCCTGAAACGCACACGTGTGAAGGAAACTGACTGCTATTATTTCACAGTCAAAAAAGTGTTGTTTTTTTTAAATGTACACTACTGTTACACCAGATATGAGTGGTGGCACTGGGCAAGTGGGCACAGTATACGCTGTGAGCCTGACACACACGCTGGCAGGCAGGCAACTGCAATTAGATTACACAGGAAAAAAAAAAAAAAGCAGACTGATGTTCTAGCCCTAAAAAAGGCTTTTTGGGGTGCTGTCCTTACAGCAGAGATCAGATGAGTCCTTCAGGACTGTAGTGGACACTGAATACACTAGCCTAGCTATCGATTTCCCTATTAAATCAGCAGCAGCTACACTGTACCTCCTCTCACTAAGAATGCAGCTTCCGAATGAATCTAAAATGGATGCTGTCCAGGAGGTGGGAGGGTCTGGGAGGGAGGGAGGGTCTGCTGCTGATTGGCTGGAATGTGTCTGCTGACTGTGAGGTACAGGGTCAAAGTTTACTCAATGATGACGAATAGGGGGCGGATCGAACATCGCATATGTTCGCCCACCGCGGCGAATGCGAACAAGCTATGTTCGCCGGGAACTATTCGCCGGCGAACTATTCGGGACATTACTACTGTTTACTAATAAAAGAAGATTATTATATGCTAGTGCTGTAGGCATCTACTTTGTACCATTGTGACTGGGGGATTTGGCAGAGTCCCTGTCTTCACGTGCACTATAATACTCCAAAAAAGTTGCTGTTTCGTTTCTCTGTGTATGGCCATAAAAAAGATATGGAAGACAAGAATGTGCAGAGATTTTAACACAGGGCCTCATTTTTGTCTATTTATTTAATTTGTTTATAGGAACATTTAATCAAATTGCTCAATTAGTTTAATTGTCCTGCTAATAAGATTATGGGACATCAGATGCATTTCAATTGAGTACGAAATGGAAAACCTATTTACATTTCTTTGAATTATATTTTTAAAATAGTTATTTCAAAAGTTGTTTTTCTTCTGCCACTATATTTACTATTAGCATGTTACTGTTGACAAAACATAGACCACAATGTACTCCTATTCTTTGTATTAAGGTGAATATTTTTCACCCAATGATAATGTTATGAATTATTGATATTTTCAGTTCTTTTTGTTTTTTATAGGTCTAGTCATGTTTGCATCACAGTAAATAGAAGATATAGTATACGATTTAAAAGGGTAAAGTGCTAAACATGAGAATTACAAAGGAAATATGATATTGCAGATTTGTTTTATCAATTAGAGCTTACGGACTGTGTATAAACTGCACAATATTAAAGGGACGTGTACTGTAAAATTGTTTTCTCCTGTGTGTTTCCAATGACTTGTTATACCTTCTGCAGATTATAAAATGTATGAGAAATTGCTTCTTTAGTTATTTTGTATATGAAATAGCTGTTACTGCTGTTTGAAACCACAACCCAATGCAATGGGCTGGGCTTTTAGGTGGAACAGACATCATTATCTTATAACTCTTACATAAAGTTTCCTTATCTTATTTCTACATGTATACTCAGAAGCCAATATATATAGAGAAAACAATGGGAAAAACATTTCAGTATCTCTCTATCATAACCCATACTGGTAGCATGATTTCTTCTAAACTTTTTTAGTTTTTAAAAATCAGTACTTAAGTTACAGAAATATTCAGTATTGATGGGGATAAAACAGGTCATATTAGCTATTTCAAATTACAAAAATAAAGGTAAAGGAGCTATTTGTAAAACAAAAAAATTAAGACATTTAAGCAAAGTAGATAATTAGGAGTACACTGAATGAGAGAGAAAAAAACACTGTACCTTTAACATGTTTCAAACATCGAATATTTTAGAACATTACAAAGCTAAAGGGACATTTGACTATATATATATATATATATATATATATATATATATATATATGTTAGATAGAATCAAATATTCATAGCAAAGATTAGCCTGAGAATAATATCTAGTTGTATTTCATTCAATCATGTAAGTTGTTTTGCACATATGTTTTCAATATTTAATCTCCATAATACAATGAGTACTGCCATGTTGTAACCTAGGTTTCCTTCTCTGCTGAGGGACAATTTTAAATGAGTCACTACTAGAGTGTGCAACCGATGGCTGGGTGGAATATAGTAGTTCTATTCACTACTGACACATAATGTATAAAAATAACTTGTTTTATAGAAAAAAGGACAGTTGTATATGTTTGGATGGATTAATACAGTGCCAAGTGAAATAAAATACTGATTGGCAGAAGGGAATAACATCATTTTAGGGCACAGCACAGTCTTTTGAATTCCAAAATACCTTTTTCAAAGACCCACAAATGAGTTTGCCCCTCTGCACTTACTCACTACCACCAGTTCAAATTAAACTTAAATAGATTGGCTAAAGTATGGAATTTTAAACAACTTTCTAATTTACTTCTATTATCAAATGTTGCTGAGTTTTCTTGGTATCCTGTGTTAAAGAGTAATCCTAAGTAAGCTCAGGAGTGTGCATGTGTAATTAGCCATCTGACAGCTATGTTTGCACAAATGTTATATATAGTTGCTAACACTGCAGTCATAGAGTACCTAGATAACAAGAGATACCATAGAAGTAAACATAGATAACATAGAAGTAAATTCGTTTTTTTTTTTTAAATTCCATGCTTTATTTGAATCATAAATTGACTTTGTCTGTCCCTTTAAAGGGACAGTATACACCAATTTTCATATAACTGCATGTAATAGACACTATATATAAAGAATAATATAAACAGATACTGATTTAAAAATGCAGTATAAAATCTTTTAAAAACTTTCTTAGAAGCTCCCAGTTTAGCGCTGTTGAAAAGCTTAGGAGACACCCACTGGAATGGGCTAGAAAGCAAAAAGAGCAGACACTACCCTCCTTCCTCTGCATATGAAAAGCCCCTTTACACAAACAGGAGCAAGCTGAAGTACAGTAGGTAGACAACAGTCTACTTCTAAAACTTTAGGGCTTGGTAAGGAGTCTGAAAATCAGTGCCATGTTATTTAAAAATAATCAAAAATATACATTTACAAAACGTGTATGGGCTATATAAATGGATCATCTACAAAACATTTATGCAAAGAAAAATCTAGTGTATAATGTCCCTTTAAACCTGCACTGCTGACATAAAGATGGCTGCAGGGCACATATATCTAGCAACATGGTGTAACTATATTTAGGTATATATTCTTAAAGGACCATTCAATGCAGTAGAATTACATAATTAACACGTGCATAATAAAAAGACAATGCAATAACACCTACTCTGAATTTCAAATAAGCAGATTTTAAAAAAAATTCTCCCATTTCCTGGCCCCTGTATACCCGGTGGGCTTGTGCACATGCTCAGTAGGATCTTGTTCCTCAGAAAGTGTACATATAAAAAGACTGCAAAACTTGATAATGGAAGTTAATTGGGAAGTGTCTTAAAACTGCATGCTCTATCTGAATCACAAAGGTTTATTTTTTACTTGAGCGTTCCTTTAATGGTTCATCTTGTATGATGATCACTCATTACATGTGAGAGGGGCAAAACATTTTTTTGCACTGAGGCCCTATTCATTAGTCCCGCCTCTGGGTTAAGACCATGGTGTATTTAAAGGGACAGTCAACTGCAAATTTGTTATTGTTTAAAAATATAGATAATACATTTATTACCCATTCCCCAGTTTTGCACAGCCAACATGGTTATATTAATATACTTTTAACCACTGTGATTACCTTGTATCTAAGCCTCTTTTGACAGCCCCCTTATCACATTATCTATTGACTTGCATTTTAGCCAATAAGTGCAGTGTCAGCCACAATTCCACGGGAGTGAGCACAATGCTATCTATATGACCCACATGAATTCTTGTTATGAAAAGCTAATTAAAAAGCATATGATAAGAGACTGTCTGTAGTGGCTTAGATACAGGCAGAAATGTAAAGGTTTAAATGTTATAAAGTATATTAATATAATAATGTTGGTTGTGCAAAGCTGGGGAATGGTTAGTAAAGGTGTTATCTATCTTTTTAAAACAATAACAATTTTGGTGTTGACTGTCCCTTTAAGCAAATTATCAGATCAGAACTTAACAGATATTTCCTTAACTGGTAAAAATAAATATATTAATAAATAACTGTCAACTGATTGAAAACCTTGTAAACCAGGAACATAGTAGTTACTGATCAATTATAATGCCACAATTTTAAATATTTTACCAGCAGCATCCAAAAATTATGTTAATTCATTATAATATTTACTGATATTTAATCACCATTATCAAAAACAATGGGGTATATTTCAATCTTCTCAATCATCTTTTTTCACACTACTGCAATCTGTTACATCATTTTCCAATTTCAGTAATCAAAATATGTTCATTAACTGCCATTTTAATAGATGGATTCTTGCTAGATCTGTAACAGTGCTGCTTATAAACAAGTGTTTCTTTGCCTCAACTAAAAGGGATATGAAAACCAAAATGTTTTTTTCATGATTCAGATAGAGCTTACGATTTTAAACTACTTTCCAATGTACTTCTTTTATCAATTTCATTCTTTTGGTATCCTTTGTTGATGCAGCAGAAATGCAAGCTGACTATACACAGTACGTGCAGCCACCAATCTGCTGCTATCTCCCAGAAGTGCACTGCTGCTTCATACCTAGGTATGATTTTCCACAAAGAATATTAAGGGAAAAAAGTAAATGAGATAATAGAAGTAAGTTGCAAAGTTGTTGAAAATCGCTCCGTATGAATCATGAAAGATCAGTTTTGGCTTTACTGTCCCTGTAAAACATTTACAAGAAACACCTTGACCAAACCACTTAGCCAAAGAGCAACTTAGGGCTAGATTACAAGTGGAGCGAAAACTCAGCTAGAGTTAAGCTTTTTACGCTAGTCGGGTTGAGTTTGTATTACAAGTTCCAAAAAAAACTTATTTTGTGCTATGGTTAATCCGAATAGCGTGAAAAACCTAACTTAAGTTTTCGCACATGCGTGCATGTATTCCCCCTTAGAAGTCAATGGAGAAAAAATTGTTGAAAAAAAAAAACACACCCATCGCACAAACAACATATCATATTTGCATTAGCAAATGTGAAATATTTACTTTAAATACATAGTTAAAATATGTATTAAAGGGACACTAAACCTGATTTTTTTTTCTTTAATGATTCAGATAGAGCATGCTATTTTAAGAAACTTTCTAATTTACTCCTATTATCAATTTTTCTTCATTCTCTTGCTATCTCTATTTAAAAAGCAGGAATGTAAAGCTTAAGAGCCGGCCCATTTTTTGTTCAGAACCTGGGTTGTCTAAATGTAGCCACCAATAAGCAAGCGCTATCCAGGGTGGTGAACCTAAAATGCTCTGGCTCCTACGCTTTAAATTACTGCTTTTTAAATAAAGATAGCAAAAGAACAAAGAAAAATTGATAGTAGGAGTAAATTTGAAAATTGTATGCTCTATCTGAAACAGAAAGAAAACAATTGGGTTTAGTGTCCCTTTAAATAGGAATATTGCATAAATATGTTTTATTATGTTTTCATCTACTTAATGGCAAAGGGATATAATGCACTTATATATATGTCTATATGTGTGTAAATATATATTAATGTTTTTATATGTGTATATATGACTGTAAATACATATATACACATATACATTAATATATATACATATACATTTATACACATACAATACATCTTTAGCAATGTATATGTCTCAATGTTAAAGCCCTTTGTCTAGCTTCTTTTCTAACACCCCCGAGATCTTATATCTTTGAGCCCTTATAACCTTTTTTGTGCAATATTTTTTTTTTTAAATATTTTTTATCACACAGTCTTAATATAAGTGTAACTGTACTTTGTAATGTATTTTTTAAGTGTTTTGTGCAACTTTTTTGTTCCGGAAAACTAAACCACAGCTCTGAGATCGCTTAAATGGCGATTGTGCTAGCGTAATTGCGATTTATCTCCACTTGTAATATAAAAAAATATGAAAAAGGCTTGCAAAAGCACGATTACGCTAGAGCAAAACAATATGTGCCCACTTGTAATCTAGCCCTTAGTATATTAAAAACTGTATTGTATTCATGTTTAAATGTATGTTCCTACATAAACTGTTATAAATTGCAACATGAAAAACATATTCTAAAGTGAGTGAAATTGTGCAAAATAACATACTCAATGTAAATAAGAGGAATTTTTTTATAATTACATTTTTATTTTTATTACATTTTTACTGATTTTACACAAGTTAGAAAAACAAGATAACAGAATTTACATAGAATAGTAACATATGACATAGCCAATATCTCGATGGTTCATAAATAAGGCAGATATTAGGTGGTAGTTATTAGAGCTGACCGAAAGTGATGCTATAAAACAAAAGGACATTGTTTTGTGTTTTGGGCAACTTTTTTGTTTCGGAAAACAGTTAACCAGAGCTCTGAGATCACGGCAAGGATTGAAGCGTAAATGGCGATTTCGCTAGCGCAAAACCGTTTGCCCCTCACCTGGGGCCCCATTACATATGCGGCGTCGCCGGTTTTTGCGCGTTTTTTGTATCCTATATACAGCGCCGCATATAAATGCGGCACGTATATTTCACCCGTCGGACTTAGTTTTTTTTTTACCCATAGACTAACATATAAAAGACGCGCAATTTGGTATCCAATATCCAGCGCAAGGACTTACGTGGCGAAAATGGAGAAATCTTACTCCATTTTCACCTCGCCATAAAAAGCAGCCGTAGCAAGCCTTGCGCTGAGTTTTGGACCACCGAAACTCCCTAAAATGTCTTCCAAAAAAAAACTAACACCTAACGCATGCGCAATGTCTATCTACCTGTCAACCGCAATCCCCCACCGCAATTACTAATAAAGTGTATTAACCCCTAAACCACCGCTGCCGGAGCCCACCGCCACTTACATTATATGTATTAACCCCTAAACCGTCACTCCCGGACCCCGCCGCACCTAAATAAAGTGATTAAGCCCTAAACCACTGCTCCCGGACCCCGACGCCACCTACATTAAATTTATTAACCCCTAATCTGACCCCCCTACACTGCCGCCACCTACATTAAATTTATTAACCCCTAATCTCCCGCCCCCAACGCTGCCGCCACTATATTAAATGTATTAACCCCTAAACCTAAGTCTAACCCTAACACCCCCCTAACTTAGTTATTATTTAAATAAATCTAAATACTATAACTATTATTAACTAAATTATTCCTATTAAAAACTAAATACTTACCTATAAAATAAACCCTAAGATAGCTACAATATAACTAATAGTTACATTGTAGCTAGCTTAGGGTTTATTTTTATTTTACAGGCAACTTTGTATTTATTTTAACTAGGTACTATAGCTATTAAATAGTTAATAACTATTTAATAGCTACCTAGTAAAAATAATTACAAAATTACCTGTAAAATAAATCCTAACCTAAGTTACAAATACACCTAACACTACACTATCATTAAATTAATTAAATAAATTAACTACAATTATCTAAAATTAAATACAATTAAATAAACTAAACTATAGTACAAAAAACAAACACTAAATTACAAAAAATAAAAAAAATTACAAGAAGCTTAAACTAATTACACCTAATCTAAGCCCCCTAATAAAATAAAAAAGCCCCCCAAAATAATAAAATGCCCTACCCTATACTAAATTACAAATAGCCCTTAAAAGGGCCTTTTGCGGGGCATTGCCCCAAAGTAATCAGCTCTTTTACCTGTAAAAAAAAGAACAACCCCCCCAACATTACAACCAACCACCCACACACCCCTACTCTAAAACCCACCCGATCTCCCCTTAAAAAAACCTAACACTACCCCATTGAAGATCATCCTACCTTGAGCCGTCTTCACCCAGCCGGGCAGAAGTCTTCATCCGGCAGAAATCTTCATCCAAGCGGCATCTTCTATCTTCATCCTTCCGGCGAGGAGCGGCTCCATCTTGAAGACATCTGACGCGGAGCATCCTTCCTGCATGACGACTACCCGACGAATGCTGGTCCTTTAAATGACGTCATCCAAGATGGCGTCCCTCGAATTCCGATTGGCTGATAGGATTAAGGTAGGAAAAATCTGATTGGTTGATTTAATCAGCCAATCCGATTGAAGTTCAATCCGATTGGCTGATTGGATCAGCCAATAGAATTGACCTCGCATTCTATTGGCTGATCCAATCAGCCAATCGGATTGAACTTCAATCCAATTGGCTGATTAAATCAACCAATTGGATTTTTCCTACCTTAATTCCGATAGAATCCTATCAGCCATGCGGAATTCGAGGGACGCTATCTTGGATGACGTCATTTAAAGGACCAGCCATTCGTCGGGTAGTCGTCGTGCAGGAAGGATGCTCCACGTCAGATGTCTTCAAGATGGAGCCGCTCCTCGCCGGAAGGATGAAGATAGAAGATGCCTCTTGGATGAAGATTTCTGCCGGATGGAGGACCTCTTCTGCCCCGATCGGATAAATACTTCAGCCCGGCTGGAGGACAACTTGTGCCCGGATCGGATGAAGACTTCGGCCCGGTGGGTGATCTTCAATGGGGTAGTGTTAGTTTTTTTTAAAGGGGGATCGGGTGGGTTTTAGAGTAGGGGTGTGTGGGTGGTGGGTTGTAATGTTGTGGGGGGATTGTTCTTTTTTTTTACAAGTAAAAGAGATGATTATTTTGGGGCAATGCCCTGCAAAAGGCCCTTTTAAGGGCTATTTGTAATTTAGTATAGGGTAGGGCATTTTATTATTTTGGGGGGCTTTTTTATTTTATTAGGGAGCTTAGATTAGGTGTAATTAGTTTAAACTTCTTGTATTTTTTTTATTTTTTGTAATTTAGTGTTTGTTTGTTTTTGCACTATAGTTTAGTTTATTTAATTGTATTTTTATTTTTAGATAATTGTAGTTAATTTATTTAATTAATTTAATGATAGTGTAGTGTTAGGTGTATTTGTAACTTAGGTTAGGATTTATTTTACAGGTAATTTTGTAATTATTTTAACTAGGTAGCTATTAAATAGTTATTAACTATTTAATAGCTATTGTACCTAGTTAAAATAAATACAAAGTTGCCTGTAAAATAAAAATAAATCCTAAAATAGCTACAATGTAATTATTAATTATATTGTAGCTATCTTGGGGTTTATTTTATAGGTAAGTATTTAGTTTTAAATAGGAATACTTTAGTTAATCATAGTAATATTATTTAGATTTATTTAAATAATAATTAAGTTAGGGGGGTGTTAGGGTTAGGGTTAGACTTAGGTTTAGGGGTTAATAACTTTATTATAGTGGCGGCGACGTTGGCAGCGGCAGATTAGGGGTTAATAGATCTAATAGGCTATGTGGGCTATGGCGGTTTAGGGGTTAATACTTTAATAGGTGTATTGCGTTGTGGGCTAAGGCGGTTTAGGGGTTAATACTTTAATAGGTGTATTGCGTTGTGGGCTATGGCGGTTTAGGGGTTAATACATTTATAATTAGGAGTGAGAGGGGGGATTGCGGCTATAGGGGTATACATGTGGGGCTTATTTTTGGGAGGCGTGTTAGACAGTTACGGGACATTTAAAAGTTTAGTTAGTTTTCTTAGGCGCCGGCAGTTTCTAAAGTGCCGTAAGTCACTGGCGACTCCAGAAATTTGTACTTACGCTTATTTCTGGACATCGCTAGTTTATCCGACTTACGGCACTTAGGAAATGCCGGCGCCCTATATGTAATACCCTGATGTGCAAGGTGAAATTACGGGCGATGCAGGTTTCCCCGCTTGGGCCGAAACCTGCGCCATATATCAGATCGCACCCCTGTAATCTAGCTCATATTGTAGAGTTTACAGTTACTCTTAGAAATTATCTTTAACCCCTTCGTGACCAGAGCACTTTTCCATTTGTTGACCGTCTGTGACCAAGGCTATTTTTGCATTTCTGCAGTGTTTGTGTTTACCATTATATTCATCATATCTTATAATTTACTATAAAAAAATATATAAAATATGATGAAAAAATGGAAAAAACCCCCACTTTTTCTAACTTTGACCCCCAAAATCCGTTACACATCTACAACCACCAAAATAACTCCTATGCTAAATAGCTTCTAACTTTTGTCCTGAGTTTAGAAATACCCAATGTTTACATGTTCTTTGCTTTTTTTGTAAGTTATAGGGCAATAAATACAAGTAGCACTTTGGTATTTCCAAACCATTTTTTTTTAAAAAAAATTAGCGCTAGTTACATTGGAACACTCATATCTTTCAAGAATCCTTGAATATTCCTTGACATGTATATATTTTTTTTAGAAGACATCCCAAAGTATTGATCCAGGCCCATTATGGTATATTTCATGCCACCATTTCACCGCCAAATGCGATCAAATAAAAAAAATCGTTCACTTTTTCACAAACTTTTTCACAAACTTTAGGTTTCTCACTGAAATTCTTTACAAACAGCTTGTGCAATTATGGCACAAATGGTTGTAAATGCTTCTCTTGGATCCCCTTTGTTCAGAAATAGCAGACATATATGGCTTTGGCGTTGCTTTTTGGTAATTAGAATGCTGCTAAATGCCGCTTCGCACCACACGTGTATTATGCCCAGCAGTGAAAGAGTTAATTAGGTAGCTTGTAGGGAGTTTGCAGGGTTAATTTTAGCTTTAGTGTAGAGATCAGCCTCCCACCTGACACATCCCACCCCCTGATCCCTCCCAAACAGCTCTCTTCCCTCCCCCACCCCACAATTGTCCCCGCCATGTTGAGTACTGGCAGAAAGTCTGCCAGTACTGAAATAAAATGCTTTTTTTTTTCATTATTATTATAATTATTATTTTTATAATTATGTAGCTCTGATGGACCCCCCTAAGCCCCCAACCACCCTGATCTCCCCCAAACAGCTCTCTAACCCTCCCCCACTGCCTATTTGCCGCCATCTTGGGTACTGCCCCAAAAACAATTTTTTTTAATTTTTTTTAAATAAATATAATTTATCCGTAGTGTAGCAGGCCCCCCCCTCAAAATCACCCTCCCTCTCCCCCTCCCAGATCCTCCGATTTGTATTTCCCCCCTTCCTCTCCCTCCTTCTTATACTTTTTTATTGGTGGTAGTGGTTGCTGCGTGCACATGCGCGCATGCGCTTCCCACACAAGTCCCCCCCCCCCCCCCGGTAGTGATGGGCCGCCCACCGCCAATGCTCCCACCCACCAACAAATATCCGATCGGCACCATCGCTACCGGTGCAGAGAGGGCCACAGAGTGGCTCTCTCTGCATCGGTTTGTAAAAAAAGATATTGCAGGATGCCTCAATATTGAGACATCACTGTAATACCATAAAAGCGTCTGGAAGCGGTCAGGATCGCTTCCACCGCTTGAAAGACCAGAGGACGTGCCAGGAACGTCCTTGGTTGTTAAGGGTGTATTTCTGTAGGATGTTCCTGGCATGTCCTCTGTCATTAAGGGGTTAAATAAATGTTACATTCTCAACTATGAACTACAGAGGGGGCTTGAGATATTCTCTTTCTTTCTTTCTTTCTCTTTCTTTCTTTCTTTCTTTCTTTCTTTCCAGTGCCTGCTTTTTTTTATCTATTATCTATTTGATATTTGCAATTTTAAGACAG
This sequence comes from Bombina bombina, assembly GCF_027579735.1. Taxonomy (NCBI): domain Eukaryota; kingdom Metazoa; phylum Chordata; class Amphibia; order Anura; family Bombinatoridae; genus Bombina; species Bombina bombina. Next base: position 541,452,842 of record NC_069499.1, read on the forward strand.
TTTTAAAAAACACTTCTATTTTTAAATGCGCTTTGTTTTCTTGGTCTCCATTGTTGTAAATAAATAGTACGTACATATCCTACACTAGTGGTAGCTAGCTGCTGATTGGTGCCTGCACACATTTGTCTCTTGTGATTGGCTACCTAGATGTGTTCAACTAGCTGCCAGTAGTGCAATGCTGTTCCTTCAGCAAAGGATAACAAGAGAATGAAGCATATTTGATAATAACGTAAATTTGAAAGTTGTTTAAAATGGTATGTTTTATACAAATCATGAATGACATTTTTGGGATTTCCTGTCCCTTTAAGAATTTCATAGAATGATAAACTTAAAGCTAATATAGACGATTATAGATTCAGATTAAAAAAATGGCAACAATCTGCACTGTAGCTCAAAATGAAAACTTTAGCTTGAAACAAAAATTTCAATCGAAATTCGAAACAAATGAGCGTAAATTAACTAAAATTAAAATTTCAGAAGAAATTACATTTTTTATCGTGCACATCTCTATCTATTTATTTATCTGTCTGTCTGTCTATCTATAATCTATCTATCTATCTGTCTATCTATAATCTATCTATCTAGCTATCTGTCTATCTATATCATATATCTAGCAGGTTTTGGTTCTGAGAGTTGTCACATTCAAAGGCCTTTTTTCTAGTATATATCTATTCTATTACCTACTAGTCATGAGTAGCTACCTAGAGCAGTGATTTTTAACCTTTTTTTTGCCGTGGCACACTTTTTTACATTAAAAAATCCTGTGGCACACCACCATCCCAAAATTTTAAAAAAATCACACATTGTAGCCTAATACAGCATATATATACACACATACACACAAACACACACATACTGTATGTATTGTGCTGTTATACCATGCCTCCTACAAACTACCCCTGCACTGGGAGTAAAAAACAAGCAAAGTTTAAAAAATGTTACACTGTTGTCAGTCTGCCGTGGCACACCTGAGGATCTCTCACTGCACACTAGTGTGCCACGGCACACTGGTTGAAAAACACTGACCTAGAGGACTGGGGCCTGCACACAAAAATGCAGGAAGCATACAACATCTCTGCCAATGATCACAATTCAACCCCCACCCCTTATTGCAAAATTCACCCCCATTCCAATGCTTTACTTTAGAAGTTTGCACTTTTAAGTAGCAGTGACTACTGATAAAAGGCAGATGTGTCTTTCTGGCAGGAATTAAAAAAGAAAACTGGGACCGAGGAAGGTGGCAGAGCCCTATAGGGAGTGTACATGGGAGTAAAAAAAAACAACAATGTTGTATAGTTAAACTTGTGCAGGCCACAGACTGATATGCAGGCTCCTGGTGGTTAGTGGCCTTCCCAAAACGTTATAAGCTGTTGGATTGTATTAAGGGACTCTCATCAATAGTTTAATATTATTATTTTTTCTTTTTTTAAAGATTGGGTGGAAATTATATTTAATAAGTATTTCATCATTTATGGACGCTTATACATTCCCCCCCCAATAATTACTCTTAGACCGGACAGATCAAGCGCTTATATAAAAAGGATGCATTTCATTTCTCAACTGTGTCAATAGAAAAACTAGGAAACAATGTTAAATACACAAATATACAAACTACATTCAAATAAAATAAATATTTTTTATGCCTTAATGTAATATTAAAAAGGGATTTGGGCTTGTATACATTTTAAAGCGCCTTAAAATAATAATAAAATACTCATTAATTATTATTATTATTATATAATAATAATAATAATAATAATAATAATAATAATATTAATAATAATAATTCCTGTGCAGGAGACCGTTGGTGATTGGCAGCCATCTCAGTACATCATTATTGTTTGCCCAGTCACCATGTCCTGCTCAGAAGTAACAATTAATTAAGGCCCCTCAACTCAAGTTAAACTATGGGCCTGATTCTCTTAAGCTCTCTGGTCTGGTGAGATTCTATAAGATGCCTCCTCAGTATTACAAGGGCCCTCTCTCTCTCAAAAAAAAATGCTTGCAGAGGTATTGATTGTACAAAAAATTCGAAGTTTTTTCCACTAGTTGACGATCTTATGTAAATCACTATTGAACATTGTGTATCTCTAATAATAAATCCTTATCACTCACCCTGATCCTTTGCCTGGATTCAGTCCACGTCTACATCCTCTCTCAGGCGCCTCTCACAAGAATAGCAGCTGAATACAATTATGTTTAAGTAACATTTTTTAGGATATATATACAGTATATAAATAATGAACATGGTTTATGGAATTGCTGGTGTGTTATCTCCTGCTTTGATAAATGTTGTATTCTGTTTGTAATTGAATTTAAAAAAATTAGGACAGTTTGTAAACAATGTCATTCTCCATACTTTCACACGAGGGTCCACAGATATTTATCTGGGTGGGATGGACAAAGAAAATATGCCCAAGCAATAAAATGTTAATATGAGCAAATGTGAATATAAGACCTGCCCAATTCAAAAAATATTTCATAGTGTGCACTAATTCGCATATCTGGTGATGTCACCAAACATAAAGCCAGAGAAATTTTAGAAATTGGCTTCATCCATTCATATATATTTATATGAATCACTGAGGAGGATTTTTTTAAAACATATTTTTCCAACATATTGTTCAGTAAAGTAAACTGTATTCTTACTCTTACTTGATACTTAAAAAAATAATCCAAAACTGTAGTGCCTTAAAACTGATATCTGAAATATAGGTATAAAAATGATAATTTATTGTACTTTTGATAAAGTAATTTATTGTAGCAGGGTGCCTCAGTGTATGCCTGTGTTGGTTTTTTTGTCATTCTTAGATTCTCTTGCTCGGGCATGAGTACCGGTTTATCTAATTGATTTTAATGGAAATATATGTGGTGATGGGTGTGCTTGTTGTATGTTCTCACTTATCTTGCACTGTATAAATTTTGTTTTTTTCTCAGTTTTTTTGTATAGAGGTAAACTTGTCTTGAAGAAGGCTCATTGAAAGAGCCGAAACGTTGACTATGACTTTTCAGGTATAACATTGGATGTTTACAATTAAACATGATTTATTGTTCAAATTTCAAATCCTGTAAATGTGCCCTCTGCCTCCACTATTATTTATACTTGAACTTTGAGGATTGCAGCCATGTTCCTATTACACCACTGAGTTCGGAGTGCTGGGCCACCGGCTACTTGACATTATATATATATATATATATATATACACTGTATGTATATAGCAAAAAGAAAGTAGTGTGACCTAGGCACTGAGAAATAAGCGCTGAAAAACAAAAGTTTGTTGCCAAAATCCACCTATTGTGTTATCTGGATCCCCTCAAATCCAGAAGCACAATACAAAGGAAAAATACAAAAGAAAAAAAGATTTGTGGATTGGCGCAAAATCGCACAAATTTCAATGATTATGCTATGAGAACAATTTTGTGATAATAATATATCGCAAATAATATCATATAGAAATAAAAGGTTAAAACCATTAATGTATGTTCTAAATTCAGTTAGAATTGCAAAACAATAATTGTCCGGTATACTAGGAGTATATAAATGGCCGGACAATTAAAACATGAAATAATACATTTCATATAGAATCCCAACAAGTAATGGGTTGTATAACAAGAATAAATTGTATATAATCCACATTCAGTTCATAAAAGTGAAGAAAATAGGAGGCAGGAGTCCCGTTCCCTTTCAGGTATCTACTTACACTCTTCTACCTCAATCAATATAAGGTAAGGGCCGCACAGTATAGGTACAGTTCAATCACAGACACCAGGCATATCATGTCTCCTTATTATTGTTGTTTTTGCAATTCTAACTGAATTTAGAACATACATTAATGGTTTTAACCTTTTATTTCTATATGATATTATTTGCGATATATTATTATCACAAAATTGTTCTCATAGCATTATCATTTAAATTTGTGTGATTTTGTGATTTTGCGCCAATCCACAAACCTCTTTTTCTTTTATATATATACACACACACAATCACTTACATACCTATGTAGTAATTATTACCAGACAAGAATGACACATTATTTTAAAGTGTACAATTAAAAATAAAATCTGTTTTTTTTCCTTGATTATTAACAGGCTAAAATCCACAAGGTATTTTCCTGGGCTCATCACTGAATCAGAGATTTGCTGACTTCCTGGTTCATTGTTACCCCTTGACCCTTATTCTCAAAGCCCCATAGTCTGATTCCCTATATGTCAATACTGCCTAAAAATTGTGATTTCCTCCCTTAACGAACAGCTGCGAAGGAAGCAGGAAGCTGGAGGAAACTGCAAACGCACCTTTGGCCTACAAATACCAGGGGGTCATTAATAGGCGGTATGCACACGGCAGAGAGAGTTTAGGAAATACTAATTAAGCTGGGAAGTGTGTAAAATGTCAGCATTACGGCTGCAGCTGAGTTTAAGTTGTCATTTGAAAATTAGCTGGAGGGTGACTTGCTCACTTGACATCCCATCATTTGTGACTTCTCTACATCAAGGCAAAGACTGACACACAAGATAATACCACATCTGTTATTGGTGGCAGTGATTGATTTATATCCCTCACAGCGTCCTGTGTGCATGCCTTTGATATCTAACTTTTACTGTGTAGGATTCAAAGGACTTTTACTTTCTATAAGCTAAAAGTGTTGCACATATCTTACAGAAATATGTTTATATACTGTGTATTTTTATATATATAAAAATAAAGAAATGTTAAATTTTTTGTTGGTTTTCTTTTAATAGAAATATTTCAAATACTTATTTTATATATATATATATATATATATATATATATATATATATATATATATATACTGTATATACTGTATATACAGTATATATAAATAAATAAGTGAAGAACATAGGTATTTGAAGTATTTCTTAATGCCACCTCGGTTTTAGCTCAATTGACCTGTCAAGAAAATGATTGAAGTGCCCCCCATAGACTTTTATGGGGTAAGAGCGTTAGCACAGTCACCTCCAGATGTTAGCACGTCTGAGTCTTTCGCTCTCGCACTAACATTTTACTTTCACCTTGTAATACCGGCACAAACATAGGTGTGCTATTGATTTGACTTCAGCAGTGTCAGCACTCAACTGCACTAACATTTTTGCACCTGACTGTTGTCTGTTTCAAATATGGCCTATATGCCCTTCTAGTAAGCTCCACCTCAAGTGAAAATTTTGCATATTAATTGGAAGAATTTGGTTCTTAATGTCAGCAAATGTTTCTTAGATATTCTAAACTAAAATAACCCACTGTAATTTGTTACAGTTTATTATTTTTGTATAACTAACCCCACCTTACTTTTACCAGGATTAAAAGTGGAGGGCAAAAATACAATTAACGTTGATATTCCTGTGTTCATATTACAAGTTGAAAGTAGAAAGGTAGCGCTCTTACGGCTAGATTTAGAGTTCTGCGGCCAAAGGGGTGCGTTAGCTACGCTGGCTTTTTTTCTCCCTCACCTTTTAAATACCGCTGGTATTTAGAGTTCACAGAAGGGCTGCGTTAGGCTCCAAAAAGGGAGCGTGTAGCATATTTACCGCCACTGCAACTCTCGATACCAGCGGTGCTTAAGGACGCGGCCAGCTTCAAAAACGTGCTCGTGCACGATTCCCCCATAGGAAACAATGGGGCTGTTTGACCTGAAAAAAAACCTAACACCTGAAAAAAAGCAGCGTTCAGATCCTAACGCAGCTACATTGTTTCCTATGGGGAAACACTTCCTATGTCTGCACCTAACACCCTAACATGTACCCCGAGTCTAAACACCCCTAACCTTACACTTATTAACCCCTAATCTGCCGCCCCCGCTATCGCTGACCCCTGCATATTATTATTAACCCCTAATCTGCCGCTCCGTACACCGCCTCCAGCTACGTTATCCCTATGTACCCCTAATCTGCTGCCCCTAACATCGCCGACCACTATGTTATATTTATTAACCCCTTATCTGCCGCCCCTGCTATCGCTGACACCAGCATATTATTATTAACCCCTAATCTGCCGCTCCGTACACCGCCGCAACATACATTATAGTTATGTACCCCTAATCTGCTGCCCCTAACACCGCCGACCCCTATATTATATTTATTAACCCCTAATCTGCCCCCCACAACGTCGCCGCCAGCTACCTACAATAATTAACCCCTAATCTGCCGACCGGAGCTCACCGCTACTATAATAAATGTATTAACCCCTAAAGCTATGTCTAACACTAACACCCCCTAAATTAAATATAATTTAAATCTAACAAAATAAATTAACTCTTATTAAATAAATTATTCCTATTTAAAGCTAAATACATACCTGTAAAATAAATCCTAATATAGCTACAATATAAATTATAAACTAAAATAACCCACTGTAATTTGTTACAGTTTATTATTTTTGTATAACTAACCCCACCTTACTTTTACCAGGATTAAAAGTGGAGGGCAAAAATACAATTAATGTTGATATTCCTGTGTTCATATTACAAGTTGAAAGTAGAAAGGTAGCGCTCTTACGGCTAGATTTAGAGTTCTGCGGCCAAAGGGGTGCGTTAGCTACGCTGGCTTTTTTTCTCCCGCACCTTTTAAATACCGCTGGTATTTAGAGTTCACAGAAGGGCTGCGTTAGGCTCCAAAAAGGGAGCGTATAGCATATTTTCCTCCACTGCAACTCTCGATACCAGCGGTGCTTAAGGACGCGGCCAGCTTCAAAAACGTGCTCGTGCACGATTCCCCCATAGGAAACAATGGGGCTGTTTGACCTGAAAAAAAACCTAACACCTGAAAAAAAGCAGCGTTCAGCTCCTAACGCAGCTACATTGTTTCCTAGGGGGAAACACTTCCTATGTCTGCACCTAACACCCTAACATGTACCCCGAGTCTAAACACCCCTAACCTTACACTTATTAACCCCTAATCTGCCGCCCCCGCTATCACTGACCCCTGCATATTATTATTAACCCCTAATCTGCCGCTCCGTACACCGCCGCCAGCTACGTTATCCCTATGTACCCCTAATCTGCTGCCCCTAACATCGCCGACCACTATGTTATATTTATTAACCCCTTATCTGCCGCCCCTGCTATCGCTGACACCTGCATATTATTATTAACCCCTAATCTGCCGCTCCGTACACCGCCGCAACATACATTATAGTTATGTACCCCTAATCTGCTGCCCCTAACACCGCCGACCCCTATATTATATTTATTAACCCCTAATCTGCCCCCCACAACATCGCCGCCAGCTACCTACAATAATTAACGCCTAATCTGCCGACCGGAGCTCACCGCTACTATAATAAATGTATTAACCCCTAAAGCTAAGTCTAACACTAACACCCCCTAAGTTAAATATAATTTAAATCTAACGAAATAAATTAACTCTTATTAAATAAATTATTCCTATTTAATGCTAAATACATACCTGTAAAATAAATCCTAATATAGCTACAATATAAATTATAATTATATTGTAGCTATTTTAGGATTAATATTTATTTTACAGGCAACTTTGTATTTATTTTAACCAGGTACAATAGCTATTAAATAGTTAATAACTATTTAATAGTTTCCTAGTTAAAATAATTACAAAATTACCTGTAAAATAAATCCTAACCTAAGTTACAATTAAACCTAACACTACACTATCAATAAATTAATTAAATACAATACCTACAAATAACTACAATGAAATAAACTAACTAAAGTACAAAAAATAAAAAAGAACTAAGTTACAAAAAATAAAAAAATATTTACAAACATTAGAAAAATATTACAACAATTTTAAACTAATTACACCTACTCTAAGCCCCCTAATAAAATAACAAAGACCCCCGAAATAAAAAAAATGCCCTACCCTATTCTAAATTAAAAAAGTTCAAAGCTCTTTTACCTTACCAGCCCTGAAAAGGGCCATTTGCGGGGCATGCCCCAAATAATTCAGCTCTTTTGCCTGTAAAAAAAAACATACAATACCCCCCCCCAACATTACAACCCACCACCCACATACCCCTAATCTAACCCAAACCCCCCTTAAATAAACCTAACACTAAGCCCCTGAAGATCTTCCTACCTTATCTTCACCATGCCAGGTTCACCGATCCGTCCACCGAAGTCTTGATCCAAGCCTCCGAAATCTTGATCCAAGCCCAAGCGGGGGCTGAAGAGTGACGTCCATCCTCCGGCTGAAGTCTTGTTCCAAGCGGGCAGAAGAGGACATCCGGACCGGCAAACATCTTCATCCAAGCCGCATCTTCTATGTTCTTCAATCCGATGACGACCGGCTGATCTTCAAGACCTCCCGCGCGGATCCATCCATCTTCACCGACGACTTCCCGACGAATGACGGTTCCTTTAAGGGACGTCATCCAAGATAGCGTCCCTCGAATTCCAATTGGCTGATAGGATTCTATCAGCCAATTGGAAATAAGGTAGGAAAATTCTGATTGGCTGATGGAATCAGCCAATCAGAATCAAGTTCAATCCGATTGGCTGATCCGATCAGCCAATCAGATTGAGCTCGCATTCTATTGGCTGATCTATTGGCTGATCAGAATTTTCCTACCTTAATTCCGATTGGCTGATAGAATCCTATCTTAGATGACGTCCCTTAAAGGAACCGTCATTTGTCGGGAAGTCGTCGTTGAAGATGGATGTTCCGCGTCGGCGGGATGAACATGGATCAGGAAGAAAGAAGATTGAAGATTCCGTTGATAGAAGACTTCAGCCGGATCATGGACCTTTTCAGCTCCCACTTGGATGAAGACTTCAGCCGGATCATGGACATCTTCAGCCCCCCGCTTGGGCTTGGATCAAGACATCGGAGCCAGGACGGTTCGGTGTGGTACCCGGCGAGGTGGAGATAAGGTAGGAAGATCTTCAGGGGCTTAGTGTTAGGTTTATTTAAGGGGGGGTTTTGTTAGATTAGGGGTATGTGGGTGGTGGGTTGTAATGTTGGGGGGGGGTATTGTATGTTTTTTTTACAGGCAAAAGAGCTGAATTATTTGGGGCATGCCCCGCAAAGGGCCCTTTTCAGGGCTGGTAAGGTAAAAGAGCTTTGAACTTCTTAAATTTAGAATAGGGTAGGGCATTTTTTTATTTTGGGGGGCTTTGTTATTTTATGAGGGGGCTTAGAGTAGGTGTAATTAGTTTAAAATTGTTGTAATATTTTTCTAATGTTTGTAAATATTTTTTTATTTTTTGTAACAGTTCTTTTTTATTTTTTGTACTTTAGTTAGTTTATTTAATTGTATTTATTTGTAGGTATTGTATTTAATTAATTTATTGATAGTGTAGTGTTAGGTTTAATTGTAGATAATTGTAGGTATTGTATTTAATTAATTTATTGATAGTGTAGTGTTAGGTTTAATTGTAGATAATTGTAGGTATTGTATTTAATTAATTTATTGATAGTGTAGTGTTAGGTTTAATTGTAGATAATTGTAGGTATTGTATTTAATTAATTTATTGATAGTGTAGTGTTAGGTTTAATTGTAGATAATTGTAGGTATTTTATTTAATTAAGGTAATTTTGTAATTATTTTAACTAGGTAACTATTAAATAGTTATTAACTATTTAATAGCTATTGTACCTGGTTAATATAATTACAAAGTTGCCTGTAAAATAAATATTAATCCTAAAATAGCTACAATATAATTATAATTTATATTGTAGCTATATTAGGGTTTATTTTACAGGTAAGTATTTAGCTTTAAATAGGAATAATTTATTTAATAAGAGTTAATTTATTTCGTTAGATTTAAATTATATTTAACTTAGGGGGGTGTTAGGGTTAGGGTTAGACTTAGCTTTAGGGGTTAATACATTTATTAGAGTAGCGGTGATATCCGGTCGGCAGATTAGGGGTTAATAATTGTAGGTAGGTGGAGGCGACGTTGGGGGCGGCAGATTAGGGGTTAATAAATATAATATAGGGGTCGGCGGTGTTAGGGGCAGCAGATTAGGGGTACATAGGGATAATGTAGGTTGCGTCGGTGTACGGAGCGGAAGATTAGGGGTTAATAATAATATGCAGGTCTCAGCGATAGCGGGGGCGGCAGATTAGGGGTTAATAAATATAACATAGTGGTCGGCGATGTTAGGGGCAGCAGATTAGGGGTACATAGGGATAACGTAGCTGGCTACGGATTACGGATCGGCAGATTAGGGGTTAAACATTTTTAATCGAGTGGCGGCGATGTCGGGGGACCTCGGTTTAGGGGTGTATAGGTAGTTTATGGGTGTTAGTGTACTTTAGAGCACAGTAGTTAAGAGCTTTATAAACCGGCGTTAGCCCAGAAAGCTCTTAACTACTGACTTTTTTCTGCGGCTGGAGTTTTGTCGCTAGATTTCTAACGCTCACTTCAGCCACGACTCTAAATACCGGCATTAGAAAGATCCCATTGAAAAGATAGGATACGCAAATGGCGTAGGGGGATCTGCGGTATGGAAACGTTGCGGCTGCAAAGTGAGCGTTAGACCCTTTCCTGACTGACCCTCTAACGCTGGTTTTGACGGCTACTGCCCAACTCTAAATCTAGGCCTTAGAAAGCCTAACATCTGGAAGTTGGATAGTGCAACCCCGCTAAATCCCTCACCTCACAAACTTCTGTGAGGTGTGCTACAAAACTCTGTGCTAAGGTGTGCTAAGCTTAAAGTATACATGAATATAGATAGAAAGAAAGAAAGATAGAAAGAAAAAGATAGATAGATAGATAGATAGATAGATAGATAGATAGATAGATAGATAGATGATAGATAGACAGACTACATGTTTCTTTCACTCTGTATTTTCTCTCCTGCCATGTAATACAATGGAGCAGCAATGCATGTGCCTCCCAAGTGTTTAACCCTATATATATGTGGTTAAACACATATTAAAGGGACTTTAAACACTTTGAAATGGTAATATAAAATGATAAATTGTATATATAAAACAGCTCTGCAATATACTTTCATTATTTATTTTGTCCTCTTTGCCTGTAATTCCATTCTGAAATTGTGAGCTTTTCAGTTCCTGTTAGAAATGGAAGTGCAGAACACTGTTAAATCCAGCACAACCATTGGCTGCACACTCTAGTGACCTATTTACAACTGTCTCTAATTGGCCACAGCAGAGAAGGTAACACAAGTTACAACATGGCAGCTCCCAGTGTTTTATAGACACTAAAACTTTACACTTATTTTGTCACTTTTTAAACAACTAATGAAACTTTAAAAAATACATCTACATGTTAGTCATGGACTAATCTTTTCTTTGAATGTATCATTCTATCTAGCATGTATTTAGTGTTTAATGTAGTATCATTAGCACAAAATGACATGCTCTAACAATAAAGACCATTTAATTTTTGCCTTATAAAAAAACATGCACCTCATAAAATCTCAGACTAATTCCTTGTGTCAAAAACTCTAAGGAAAATATCAACAAATAACTGTGAGTAGGGAAATGCCTACAGTAGTCAGTTATGCACCACACACACAATACAATTAAGCTGTAAAGCCGTTTTCATTTCCAAAACTCCATCTGTTATCTACATTGCAGCGTATTGTTAAAATGACTTCTCACAATTGCTTGCTTTGCAAACCTACTTCACAACTGAAGAGGTTAATTGTAATTGCATTTCTCGCATATCATATATTATCATTAAGCTTTGCCAAAGTAGGCTTCCTAAGGATCTAACCCTCATATTAAATTCACCCTTCTGCAATTCTCTAAGCTAAAGCATCTATCCTCATACTGGCCTGATGACAACAACGCAGCATATCAGACCTAGACATGCTTTACTTCCGTAGAGTGGCCTCAGGCCAATTTGAGCAGCAATTGTAAATGTATGTGCAGCCAGCATGATCTGTTGTGATAATAGAAAGTTCCAAACGGGTGGAACAAGAGGAAAAATTAGGATCCTTGCTGAGAGGTAAGATATTAATTGCTTGTAACATGACAGATAGAGGAAGATGCACCCTGATGTGATTTATCAACACAGGAAACAAATGTTCGCCTGCGGAAAGTTCTCATGCAAAGAAGCTCTCAATAATTACTGTCTTTTTTTTCTGAAATTTTTTCTATTCTACTGACTTGTCTGTGACCTTGTAATTCTGGCCAAAAATATTATTGAATCTCAGACACTCAGTAATATCCTACTGACAATCACTCTGATTAAATGAGTGACTGAGGTACAGTACTTTTTCATATACCATAGAAAAAACAAACTTAAAAAGTTCGTAGTAGATGCGCTTCAAATTGTGAGGAATTCCAATCCCAAAACAATACACTGTGCATATTCTTGTGGTACTACACATGCGATCAGTCCAAAAGGGGATCGTCTAGCTGCCTAGTTTCCGAATAATTGTGGCATCACACCCACAGATGAAATCTTAAAGGCAAAGAGAAAAAGGCGCCCATATGATGTAGTACTGTCTGATAGACCGTTTTAAAAATGTAATCAAATATTACTCACAAGTATCCTAGCACTGCCAAAGTTCTATATGCACAGTCTGGACCTTAAATAAGCCGTCCAGTGAGCTCACTCCTCGAGATTTCAGCAAACTGAATGGTGGAAACACCAATAAGGAGTTCCCTATGAGATAAACAGGGGATTCATTTATTTATTATGATGATTCGAAATATTGTGCATTTTATATCAGAGCTTGTCAAATATTTGTAAATCTAAAATATAGTTATTTGTACCCCTGTCCAATCCCAGGTTTCCGGTTCTGAGAAGGTTCCCTCCAGGAAACATGTTTATTTGCTTCATTGCATAGCTCCAGATACAATTTCCCCCCCCCCCCCCACTATTTTGGCTTATTGCCATGGGATGCTAGTGATGTAGGCAATTCAAATATCAAAGTTGCGCACATAAGCGTATACTGTGTTTCTTTTCTTGCAATAATTCATTAGAGATGAAAGGCCCAGAAGTCACTAGCACCTAGATTCCAAGTTTTGCATTTGTGTTTTAACACTGAAAAAAAATGGCTATTTCAGCGTTAAAACAGCAACGCAGCCATTACGAGTCTTGTCGATATAACTGTACCACAAGCATTTTAGCCTGTAACGCAACGTCAGTCCCGCACTCAAAAAAATTGGGATTTCCATAGCGCTGGCATTACAAGTTGTGCGGTGAGGCTAAAAAGCTTGCGTTACAGCCTATACCGACACAATCCGTTCCGCAATCTGAGACCAGTAGTGATGAGTTTTATGCAACAAAACTGTTACACAAAACTCATAACTAAAGTGTTACAAAGTACACTAACACCCATAAACTACCTATTAACCCCTAAACCGAGTACCTCCTGCATCGCAAGCACTATATTAAACTTATTAACCCCTAATACCCCGCTCCCCGACATTGTCACCACTATAATAAAGTTATTAACCCCTATTCCCCCACACCCCAACATTGCCCACACTATAATAAAGATATTAACCCCTATTCCACTGCTCCCCGACATCGCCGCCACTAAATAAAGTTATTAAAATCCTAAACCTCTGGCCTCCCACATCACTGCCACTAAATAAACCTATTAACCCCTAAACCGCCAGCCCACCACATCAGAAAAAAAATAAATTTAACTATTAACCCCTAAACCTAACAACCCCTTAACTTTAAATTAAAATTACAAGATCCCTATCTTAAAATAAATAAAAACTTACCTTGGAAATTAAAAAAAACTAACACCGATATTACGAGTTTTGCGGTAACAGGGGTGCATTGCTAAGAAGCCTTTTTTTTCACTGCTCCCTTAAGACAACACTGGTATTACAGGTTTATTTAAACCTGGCGTTAGCCGCAAAAAGGTGAGCGTAGAGCAAACTTTAGCTCCACATCTCACCTCAATACCAGCGTTGCTTACGGTAGCGATAAACTGGCTAAACGTGCTCGTGCACGATTTCCCCATAGGAAACAATGGGGCAGATTCAGCTGGAAAAAACCTAACACCTGCAAAAAAGCAGCGTTTAGCTTCTAACGCAGCCCCATTGATTCCTATGGGGAAATAAAATTAATGTCTACACCTAACACCCTAACATGAACCCCGAGTCTAAACACCCCTAATCTTACACTTATTAACCCCTAATCTGCCGCCCCCGACACCTGCATAATATTATTAACCCCTAATCTGCCGCTCCGGACACCGCCGCCACCTACATTATCCCTATGAACCCCTAATCTGCTGCCCCCAACATCGCCGACACCTACATTATAGTTATTAACCACTAATCTGCCCCCCCAATGTTGCCACAACCTACCTACATTTATTAACCCCTAATCTGCTGCCCCCATCGTCGCCGCTACAATATTAAATTTAATATACTAAACCTAAGTTTAACACCCCCCTTAACTTAAAAATAATTTAAATAAAACAAAATAAAATTACTACAATTAAATAAATTAATTTTATTTTGTTTTATTTAAATTATATTTAAGTTCGGGGGGTTAGACTAAGGGTTAGACTTAGGTTTAGGGGTTAATAAATTTAATATAGTAGCGGCGACATTGGGGGCGGCAGATTAGGGGTTAATAAATGTAGATAGGTGTCGGCGATGTTAGGGACGGCAGATTAGGGGGTTAATAAAATTTAACTAGTGTTTGCGAGGCGGGGGTGCGGCGGTTTAAGGGTTAATATATTTATTACATTGGCAGCGATGTCCGGTCGGCAGATTAGGGGTTAAAAACTTTATTAAAGTGTTTCCGATGTGGGGGATGTGGGGGGGGGGCTTGGTTTAGGGGTTAATAGGTAGTTTATGGGTGTTAGTGTACTTTTTAGCACTTTAGTTAAGAGTTTTATGTTACAACTTTAGCCCATAAAACTCTTAACTACTGACTTTTAAATGCGGTAGGAGTCTTGACAGGAGAGGGTCTACTGCTCACTTCTTCCAAGACTCGTAATACCGCCGTTAGGCAAGTCCCATTAAAAAGATAGGATACGCAATTTATGTAAGTGGATTTGCGGTATGCTCGAGTCGTGGAAGAAAAGTGAGCGGTAGACCTGTACCTGCCAGACTCGTAATACCAGCGGGCGTTAAAAAGCAGCGTTGGGACCTCTCAATGCTGCTTTTAAACCCTAATGCAAGACTCGTAATCTAGCCATAAAAGAATTAAAAAAACCTAACACTACTAAAAAAATTAAATCTATAATTATAAAAAATAAAAAATACTAAATTACAAAAAATAACAAACAAAATTATCCAAAATAAAAACAATTACACCTAATCTAATAGCCCTATAAAAATAAAAACGCCCCCCAAAATAAAAAAACCCTAGTTGACAATAAACTACCAATAGCCCTTAAAAGGGCCTTTTGTAGGGCATTGCCCTAAAGAAATCCGCTCTTTTCCCTGAAAAAAATACAAAGACCCTCCCAACAGTAAAACCCACCACCCAACCAACCTCCCAAAATAAAAAACCTAACTCTAAAATAAAACCTAAGCTACCCATTGCCCTTAAAAGGGCATTTGTATGGGCATTGCACTTTAAAGGGCATTCAGCTCTTTTTCTTCCCCTGAAAAGGGCATTCAGCTCTTTTAAGAAAAGCCCAAAAGCTAATCTAAAAAAAAAAAAACACCCAAAAAAAGTTTTAAAAAACCTAACACTAACCCCCGACAATCCACCTACAGTTTCTGAAGTCCGGACATCCAGACGGGGAAGTCTTCATCCAGGTGACGAAGTCTTCATCCAGGCGTCTTCTATCTTCATCCAGACGGCATCTTCTATCATCCTGGCAGCGTTTTCTATCTTCATACCAGGGCGCGGAGCGGGTCCATCCTGAAGACATCCAGCTCGGAGCATCCTCTTCATACGGTCGACGCCATATACTGAATCTTCAATGCTAGGGAGCCTTTTCAAAATGGCATGATTTAAAAAATAAAATCAGCCAATAGGAATGCAAGGGATGCCATTTTGAAAAGGCTCCCTTGCATTGAAGATTCAGTATACGGCGGCTACCGTATAAAGAGGAAGCTCCACGCCAGATGTCTTCAGGATGGACCCGCTCCCCGCCCCTGGGATGAAGATAGAAGACGCTGCCAGGATGAAGATAGAAGATGCCGCCTGGATGAAGATAGAAGACGCTGCCTGGATAAAGATAGAAGACGCCGCCTGGATGAATACTTCGCCTCCTGGATGTCCGGACTTGAAAAACTGTAAGTGGATTATCGAGGTTAGTGTTAGGTTTTTTTAAACTTTTTTTGGGTGGGTTTTTTTTTTAGATAAGGGTTTGGGCTTTTCTTAAAAGAGCTGAATGCCTTTATCAGGGCAAGAAAAAGAGCTGAATGCCCTTTTAAGGGCAATGTCTATACAAATGCTCTTTTCAGGGCAATGGGTAGCTTAGATTTTTATTAGAGTTAGTTTTTTTATTTTGGGGGGTTGGTTGGGTGGTGGGTTTTACTTTTGGGGGGTCTTTGTATTTTTTTCAGGGAAAAGAGCTGATTTCTTTAGGGCAATACCCTACAAAAGACTCTTTTAATGGCTCTTGGTAGTTTATTGGAGGGTAGGGTTTTTTTTATTTTGGGGAGGCTTTTATATTTTTATTGGGCTATTAGATTAGGTGTAATTGTTTTTATTTTAGATAATTTTGTTTGTTATTTTAAGTAATTTAGTGTTTGTTATTTTTTGTACTTTAGTATTTTTTTTTATTTTTTGTAATTTAGTATATTTTATTTTTTGTAATTGTAGATTTAATTTTTTTAGTAGTGTTAGGGTTTTTTTTTTTTTTTTTTTCCAAAGTATTTTTATTAAGAATCAATGATACATAAACATTGACAATATGAACAAGAAAGAAAAATAAACAGGAATGTTATAATGCCAGTCAAAGGTTCAATTTTACATTGCAAATTTCCAAATAATTATCCTGCATCAAAGATTCTTGTTTTAACATTTTTAACAAAATAAACTAATAAAAATAAAATAAGACTAAAGATACCTCTATACTTGTCTCTTCGTATAGTAACGTCTACCTGTGTCAATTTCTAGAAATCATGGTTGTGTCTAATTAAGAACAGTTGATTTAATTGGCTTAATGGCTTGCAGCTATATCGAGTGGATCATGTATGGGCTCTATAGACTTGATATAGTTCTCCCATGTTATCCGCACTTCTATGAATTGTTCTCTTTTATCCTTTACCATGAAGCCATATTCTTCTAGTTCTATTAGATCTGTAACCTTATTACGCCACATAGCTAGTGTGGGGATCCCTGGTGATCTCCAGTTTTGAGCTATCAGGACTTTCAGGCTGTTTATCATGATTTTTAACAGATGCTTGAAATGAGATTGAGATAGTTTAAATGATTTATTTAGTAACCAGATAAGGGGGTCTAGAGGGATGGTTATTTGAAAGATATGTTCTATTTCCGAGATTATTATCCTCCATAGAGAATTTATCTGAGAGCACCACCACCACATGTGACCCATGCCACTGCCCACATGTCCGCATCTCCAACAGCGGTTGTTGGTATGTGAGAAAAGTCTATGAAGTCTTTTGGGTGTTAGGTACCATCCATGTAATATTTTATAATTGAGTTCTTTAATTGCTGCCGACATGGAGGTCGATTTAGTATTGTAAAAGATATTTGTCGCTGTCTGAGGTGTAATGGTGATCCCTAGTTCCCTCTCCCACATCTCCATAGAGCGGGGTAAGTTACCAGGGGGTGCCTGGGAGATGATATTATTGATGTATGAAAGACTATGTTTGATTGGTGGGGTCGACATGAGAAGTTTCTCAATGTTAGTTAGAGGTCGTAACATATTTAAATATTGTTGATGTGTGGTGATATAGTGGTGAACCTTTCTATATGTGAACCAATTATTGGCCCAATCGTGACCCGTTTCAATAAGTTCCTTTTGGGATTTTAATCGGTCATTGGTGCTTAAAGTCAGGAGTTGAATGTCCGAGTCAGTATATTGGGTTCTCATTCCTACTGTAAAGGTAAGCAGTGAAAATTCTGTGTTATGTAGAAGTGATGTAAGGGGGCTTGGGCAGGATGAGATGTATGGGTTTGTCTTGTTGGATGAGTCCCAAGTTCTTAGAGTTTCTAGGGTAATGGGGTTATCGATTCGTCTATGAAGTATCTGAAAACCTGGGTTCCAGCATATGGTGGGAAGGTGTAGGTTTGGGCTGAGTGCCTCTTCCAACGAGACCCATCTTTTATGTTCCCTATGGATTCTCCAATCGAGTATCCTTTGGAAGAATATAGATCTACGATATGAATCGATGTTCGGGACACCCAAACCTCCTTGTGAGGTAGAGCAGGACATTGTGAGTTTGTTAATCCTAGGAGGGCGTCTATTCCAAATGAACGAACTGAATAGCCGTTGCATTTGTGGGATGTATGTATTAGGGAGTTGGATCGGGAGGGTCTGCATAATGTAAAGCAGCCTGGGGAAGATATTCATTTTGATTGTGTTTATCCTTCCCAGCCAAGACAGATGTTTCCTGGTCCAGGATGAAAGATCTCGTATTAAATCATTTCTTATATTCAAGTAATTCAGCCTATACAATAGGTCAGAGTTACTAGAAAGATGGATCCCTAAATATTTTATTGATTCTTTACTCCATTTAAATGGGCAATTTTTAGTGATTAGGTCTTCAGTTGAGGAGTCAATAGCTACCCCTAGCATCTCAGATTTATTTTGGTTAATTTTATAGTTTGCTAAGTTGTGAAATGTCTCTAGTTCCTTAAGGATATGGGGAATGGATTCCACTGGAGATGTCACAGTGAAAAGGACATCATCTGCAAAAAGTGATAATTTGTACTCCTCCCCTCCTACCTTCAGGCCCTGGATATTATTATTGGACCTGATTTTAATGGCTAATGTCTCAATGAGGCACGTGAAAAGCAGGGGGGACAAGGGGCAACCCTGCCTAGTACCATTGGATATCTGAAATGAGGGAGAGAGGATTCCGTTAAGTGTTATTCTGGCGTTAGGTTTGTTATATAACGCAAAAATCATTTGCAATATTTTATTGCCAAATCCAAAGGCCTGTAAGGTTGCATGTAGAAAAGGCCATCCGACTCTGTCGAAGGCCTTTTCTGCGTCAGTGGAAATCCATAGTGTTGGAATACGGTTCGTCTTAGCGTGCCACAGCAAGTGTAGGTTACGTACTGTATTGTCTCTAGCTTCTCGATATGGTACAAAGCCAACTTGGTCACGATGTATAATTGTGGGTAGAATGAGATTGAGTCTATTAGCAATGATTTTGGCAAAAATCTTGATGTCTGAATTCAGTAAGGAAATTGGTCTGTAATTTGATATAGATAGGGGGGATTTGTTGGGCTTTGGAATTAACGAAATGTTGGCTTGTAGGGCTATGGGAGGGAAGGGCTTGTCAGTATCTATGCTTTGGAAGTATGCTAGTAGGTGTGGGGTTAGTGTCTCTCGGAAGGTTGTGTAATAAGTGTTACTAAGGCCATCAGGGCCTGGGGATTTTCCTGTTTTGAGTGTTTTTATGGCTAATTTGATCTCCTCAACCGATATTGGGGCTTCTAGACTAGTTCTCTGTTCGACACTAATTTGAGGCAACTGAAGTTGTGACAAATAACCTTGGATGGTCTCTAGAGTTGGAGGGTGTGCAGTGGTCGATAGGTTATATAATGAATTGAAATATGTCCTAAAACTGTCAGCTATATCTTTTGACGAATGCCAGTTTTTCCCCTTCTCATCTTTAATTTGGAGGATATATCTGCTAAGAGTTTTTTTCTTAAGCTGTCTAGCTAAAAACCGGCCCTGCTTGTTGGCACCTTCAAAGTAGGTCCTCTTAAGGAAGAGAGCATTGCGTTTAGCTTCCCTCCCTAGGTAGCAGTTAAGTTGCTGTCGTTTATGCTCGAGGCTATCTAAGAGAGATCGGTCTTTCGGGTATGCTTTATGTATTTCTTGGAGTTTATTTAAGTCAGCAAGTAGGGACTTAAGGTATTGTTGCTGTTGCTTTGAATTAGCTATTTTTAGGGCAATTAGCTCACCTCTTATAACGCACTTGTGGGCATTCCATATATGTTGCTGGCACATGTCTGGTGTATTGTTGATTTCAAAATAATTCTCTATGGCCTTAATGATGCGTATCTTTATTAATGGATCCCTCAGAAGGGATTCGTCCATTCTCCAGGAACGTGGCTGTGTTGTGTCTATTGGTAGATCAAATGTGCAGCTGATCATTGCATGGTCAGACCAAGTTATAGGGTGTATTTTGGAGTGACGTGCATGGGCCAGGTTATTAACGTCTGTAAGTATATAGTCTATCCTTGAATAGTTTTGGTGTGGATGTGAGTAGAAGGTGAAGTCCCTTTCACATGGGTGGTGGAGCCTCCAGATATCATGAATGGCAAGTGTGGTCAGCTTAGACCTAATTAGTTTCAGGGTTCTGGCTGGGGTAGCTGATTTGCCAGCTGAGCAATCTATTGTGGGATCTAATGCTACATTAAAGTCTCCTCCCACCACCAACCTTCCTTTTGAGAACTCTAGGAGTTTGTTACATAGTTGGTGGAAGAAATTGGAGGCGTCTAGACTGGGGGCGTAAATATTGGCTAGGGTTAAGGGTTTGCGGTTTAGTAGTCCTGAAATGAATAAGTATCTGCCCTGTTTGTCTTTATCTATCGAGGTTACCTGAAAGGGAAAATTCTTGCTTATAACTATGCAAACACCATTATGTTTGGAATTATTGGAGGAGAAATATGGTGTACCGAATTTTTTAAAAGAAGCACGTGGCTCTTTTCCTTTTTTAAAATGGGTCTCCTGTAACATCACAATATCACATTTAAGTCTTTTATAATCTTTAAAGGCAATGGATCTCTTTTGGGGAATATTGAGCCCTTTCACATTATGGGAGATTAGTTTAAAATAACACTTATCTATCAACATTAAAATATTTTAGCTTGTAAGACATTACAAATAGTAGACACATTTCAAGGTTGCATAGCAGAGCATAATTGAACATTTGCTTATAGACAGCATGAGGTATCTTAATAAAAATCTGTGTAAACATAGTTAAGAAAAATAAACAAAAACAACACACTAAACCAACATAGAGTGTATTCGTGTGTTTGTACACCTTATTTGGGGAAGGATTGGTGTTGCCTGAAGCTCATAGTCGATAGCTAAATAGTATTTGGAGTTTCAGGTGGGGACCTGAAAAGAGGGTATAGGTATGAGAAGATAGAGAAGAGGTAGGTGGGTATAAAAGAGGTCTGAGGAAGATGTAAGGGGGGAAAGGTTATCAGTGAGAGTAAGTGAGGGTCATACAGATCATAAACACATTGTCATTAATACTCTACTAACATTAAAGTCCAGTTCAAACTTAGATAATATATTAGGAGCTGAACTCCAATCCGGCAAAGGTACTTAGGATTAGTTCTAGTGGCAACAAAATAGTCTATTGGTAATAGAACAATGTGCCAGAAGCCACGTATAACTGGGCCACAGCAGTGATAGTCTCGTGTGTTAATTTACAATTATTTTAGTAAAATGTTAATCTTACCACACCTCTTACGTCCGGGGACAGTCCTGTATCTGCTACTGTGGGGAAAAAAAAAAACACTTTCACCTGGCATTGATTACCAGATAGTATAAAGGCTAGGGGTCCTGAGATCTTGAGGGTCCTGAAACTGTATTGTCAGTCTTTCTTCTCTTAGATTGAACTTTGCTCCATTGTGATCGTTGCTCCTTGGGTGTGTCTTTAATTTTGTCTGTAGGTCTTTTTGAGGTTTCAAGAACATCTTCGTCGGGGGGTTCAATATTAATGTTCAGTTTCTTGGATACTTCATCCAGATCTTGAAATGTTTTATAGATGATCTGTGAGCCATTGTGATTGATAATCAGGCTAAATGGGAATCCCCAGCGGTATCTAATATTATGATCCTGAAGGGCTTTAGTAAGGAACCTGATTTCTCTTCTCCTCTGAATGGTCTGTGGGCATAGATCTTGAAAAATTTGTATAGTATGGTCCTTATAGCTTATAGATCTTCTAGTTCTCGCTATTTGCCAAATTTCTTCCTTAATGGTGTACCGCAGGAATCTGAGAATCACATCCCTAGGTGGAGCCGGAGGCTTAGGTAGAGGTCTTAGGGCTCTGTGTATCCGTTCTATTTCGTCATTTAGTAGCGGAGATGCTCTAGGATTTAGGAAATGGAAAAGTTCTGTGACATATGATTTTAGTTGCTCCGTTGAGATCTCCTCAGGTATACCTCTAATCCTGAGGTTATTTCGTCTCCCACGATTATCCAGGTCCTCAAGTTTTTCTTGTAAGGCCTGGACCATTGAGTCCTGAATGGAGAGTTGTTGGGAATTAGAGCTAACCATGGTATTGAGGGCCTCCTGGCCTTCTTCAATATAGTCAAGCCTTGAACTCATGTCATTCAAGTCCTTTTTCAGGTCTCTCATTTCACCTTTTATGAAGGACTTCAGTGATTCAAAGTCTGATTTAGAGGGTAAATCTGCAATTTGTGATGGCAAAGTCAATAAAGATTTATATTGTGAGGGGGTATATTCTTTTGGCACATCAGTTGGGGATTGCTCTTGTGATTGTGTGAGCTCTGCTGGGTTAACCTCAGAAGATTGAAAGAATGTAGATACTGATGGGGTAGTTGCCATAACTTTGTTACATTTATCTGGTTTGGGCCCTTTGCGTTGCGACATCTTTTACTGTTCAGTTTAATCAATGTAGGGGTTGCAGGGCTTTTAGTTCCACCCAAATGATTTTTTGCAAGTTGTTTAGAGTATGTTAGGTATTAACTTTTGTGTGAAAAGTCAGCTGGAGTTAATTAACTGTGTTCTTGAAATTCAAGGGTATTACAGATGTATAGGAACTGTGCATAAGTCTGTATGCTCTTGTATTCGTGTTTATTATGTATACACCAGTTAGGGTATGATGGATGAGGAAGATCTAATATGGTTCGTAAGTAACTTGTAATGAGCAGCTACTTATAACAGTCCTGTATTTGAATAAATGTCTCTTTTTCCTCAGCGAATCAGTTCAGGGCTGCAGGGACAACACAGCTTTTTTAAGTATTAACAATACGTGGGTTAGGGTCTTACAGATACCTCTAGTTTTGTCAGATCGCTTTATAAAACTTGATGCAGTTTGCCCTGTGTAGAGATCGTTAATTTTGTAGGCCCATAAGTGTTTCAGGCCACTCTGTTTAATGCCCTCAGGCTTGTTTACGTGCGTGTAAAAAGTTCAGATCCCCCTCTCTCCCAGCCCGTTTAATAGAATGGTACCTGTAGGCAGTGTCGCTATTCAGATGATCCGATGGCTGCAGCTTGGATCTTTATGTTACCGTTCGGTCTTTCAGGCTAACGGCCCGCCACGTGGGAATGACGCGGCTCAGACAGCGGCATGCTCCGCCAGAATATAGAGGGTAAGTGATAGTGATTTTCAGCGTGCGGCCTCCTAGATTGGAGGTATCGGGTCCGGTATCTTAGTTCTGTTGATGGGTGTTGGGCTTGTCTCCCTTGAAGGCAGTAATGCAGGTTGAGATTGAAGTGCGATCCGGCCCAAGATGGCGACCGGGCTGATCTGGTCCTCTGAAGTTTGCCGGGAGAGGGTCGGATGGGAGAGAGAGGAGGGATTGAAGAAGGGGGCCAGGATCACCCCTTGTCTAACACAGGTTGTTAAGGTTAGGAATAAGAGGCGAATTAGGTCCCCACCATATCAGCTCCTAGAATTTGAGCAGCAACAGCTCCGGAGCTTCACAGAAAAGCAGCCATGTCCCAGCAAGGCTTGGCTCCGCCCCCCAGTGTTAGGGTTTTTTAATGAGTAATTTAATTTATTTAATTGATAGTTATTTTAATTTTAATATAATAGTAATGTTATTTTAATTTATAGTTTAACCTTAGTTTTTTTTTAATTTCACAGGTATGTTTTTATTTATTTTAAGATAGGGATCTTGTAATTTTAATTTAAAGTTAGGGGGTTGTTAGGTTTAGGGGTTAATAGTTTAATTTAGTTTCTTGCAATGTGGGAGGCCAGAGGTTTAGGGGTTAATAACTTTATTTAGTGGTGGCGATGTCGGGGAGCGGTGGAATAGGGGTTAATATCTTTATTATAGTGTGGGTGATGTTGGGGTGTGGGGGAATAGGGGTTAATATCTTTATTATAGTGTGGGCAATGTTGGGGTGCGGGGGAATAGGGGTTAATAACTTTATTATAGTGGTGGATATATAGAGACGGCAGATTAGGGGTTAATAACATTATGTAGATGTCGGCGATATTGGGAGCAGCAGATTAGGGGTTAATAATAATAATGTAGGTGTCAGCAATGTCGGGGGCAGCAGATTAGGGGTGTTTAGACGTGAGGTTTATGTTAGGGTAATCCAAAATGAACGATAATGCAGAAGAGTAATCAGCTTAAAACGGACTTTATTGGCTTCATTAAAAACAGGTATAATGGTGTATCAGAACAGCCCTATCAGCTGTAATCAAGGCTTACGCGTTTCAGTATTTGTGCCATATTCATAGCCCTCTAATGTTTCCTGTAGCTTCTGAGCTTAAAAAGGAAGTAAAAACAAACTATTCGCTAATGGGCAGGTGTATACTAATCATTAAAGAGACAATTGACTTAAAGTGATACTGCCTTTGATACATGCTCCAATACACTATGATAATTGCTGCATATCAGAACCTGTTACAAAAAATACATTTTATAAAAAATATTGATTAACACCATGTACTTGTTAAGTGCTGTCAAATATAAAATCCTAAACAAATAAACTAGAAACAGTAAAGCCATAAGTATGTCAATAAGATACTAATTACATACATACTGGTCTGCATAGGTCTTTTTACATATTCATACATATTCTAACTTATTACTTGTCATTAATCATTATATCCTTTATTGAATAAAGCTATCTCTTATTAATGTCATGTACTCAATACATAATTCCTTCTCAAAAAGTAGTAATAAGAGTGCACAGCCTTTTCATTAGGATGTACTGACAAACCCCTTCCTCACATACCATGTAATGAACAATTTTGAATCTCACAGAAAGACTGCAGTAATATTTGTTTATATATGACTATACCAAAATAATAATATGTTTAGCAATATTTAATTTCTTAAAGGGACCTTGATATTACATGGGAAGTCATTAGTTTAAACCCATGTATACGTGTATATGTGCACCTAGTACTTAAACAAATACACATGCACCCCATGTGGTCATAAAATCGTTGAACTGTGGTTAGATTATCTGATACTAAATAACCATAGACATTGAATTATACCACTACAAGCACCAGTAAGAGAACAATACCCTATCTGCTGTTCAACCAAACAGTCAGGATTATTTTACTTTTAATTTTTTACTTATAATTTTTAATTCCAATGATTAATTAAATCATAGGAAGAATTAAGTCCTTTCGGGAATCTCGTCTGTAAATGAAAAATCCAAAACACCTCTCTTTTGGCTAGTGCTAAATCCCTATTTATGTTAGGGTGTTAGGCTTAAACGTAACTTTTTTTCCCCCATAGACATCAATGGGGTTGCGTTACGGAGCTTTTCATTCTGCGATCGCAGGTGTTAGTTTTTTTCCTAACACTCTCTCCCCATTGATATCTATGGGGAAACCGTGCACGAGCACCTTAAAGCAGCGCTTGGATTTTGTGCGGTATGGAGCTTATCGCCACCGTATCGCATGCACAAGGCGGCTTTTCCAAAACTCGTAATGGCAGCGCTATGGGGGTGAAATAACACAACTTTTGTTCATTTCACACCCTCTATAGCGCAAAACTTGTAATCAAGGTGTAGGTGACTAAAGAAACATATTGCTGAGTTTGCTTTGCTGCTTCTATCCTTTAAGGTTCAACCTCAGTTGAAGGCTTTTCCCCCACCTATGCTATAGGACTGCCCTGTCATGTTTGTATTATTTTAAGGTCTCCCTTTTCAGCCATTAGAGGTAGAGTGTTCTGCTTTCTTTTTAAACTGTTTTTCAGCAGCTGTTAAGGCCTCCTTGCTATCTGTAATAATCTATATTTTTTCTCTCATCCTACTTTTCTGTTAATTTAATGTATCTAAGCACAACTCACATATGTATTTATGTATGGGATATTAAAATTCTTAAAACCGTGGCTATTTTCTATAGAGTTATTGAGGGGCTGGTCTGGTTTTATTGTAGTCACTAATGAAAGTTTTACTCATCTTTGAGGAAAGGTTTTTGCAATTGAGCTCTTCAGAAGGTTGTTGTCAGGTTTGTCTAAAGAGTAGGGCACTATGTTGTAATTTGAGTAGCAATTGTAACAGTTCTCTGTTACTGTTACAATAATCTCTAACTAGCCCTTGGGAATCTGAGCAGAAGGATTTGTATACTAAGCATAACGTTGCTTATCCTATCTAGGAGCTCAATGGGACACTCATGAAAGCAAGTGCAATTGTGTAAATTAGTATATATACCATTATATGTCAGACTCTTTCCTTTCTCAAGACTACTGTAGGTATACTTAAAAGTGAAAATTATCTCAATGCATTAAATAGTAATGTATGAATGTCTGAATTAATAGACTGGTCTTATCCTGTTTAGCTAAATTTGTGAACCTTAGGTTTTACATTAAACTAAATTGTATTATTGTTGTGTCCTCCTAGTTCACCTCATACATGAACTCCTACCATAACAATAGCTCACATGTTTTTATTGATTTATATTGTAACAGAAGTCTCTGTTACTTTTGTAATTAGAGAGGACTGCAGGCCAGCCTCCTCCCAACCGACTATGGAACCTGGCTTTTGAGGGGATTCTGTGTTTTGGGAGGCGGGTGCCCGGTCAGACATTTGGAGTACTTTTACCCTGGATTCAGGTTTCCCCTATTTCCCTTAATTTCCCAGAGACTCTGAGAACTTGAGGACCCTGACACAGTTAGGATTCCTGTGTTTTATTGGGGTACAAGGTGACAGTCCAAACTAGCATTGCCTGCTCTAACCCCCCCTCCCTAAACTCAGAGACTCAGAGTGGGAGATTGCAATCAGCACAAACATCCTGATACTGGGGCCTCCTGCTGTTATGTGTACATGTGTTTATATATCCAGTCTATGGCCTCTAGTTATCAAGCTCCGTACGTACCTGCCTTTGCGGACCTGAATACGCTCGCCAAAGTTATCAATAAATCTGTCAAAATGCCGCGCACCAAGTACGGGGCGATGAGCAGCGGACTGTGATAGTTATCAATCATCAATCTCGCTGCTCTTCGGCTTTTTAACAGCTTTATTGATACCCCTGTCACTAAGCACTCACACTATACTATACTGTTCTACCCCCTATACCTAAACCGCCGCTCCTAGACCCCGCTGCAACTATAATAAATATATTAACCCCTAAACCGCCGCTCCCGGACCCCGCCACAACCATAATAAATATGTTAACCCCTAAACCGCCGCTCCTAGACCCCGCCGCAACTATAATAAATATGTTAACCCCTAAACCACAGCTCCTGGACCCCGCCGCCACCTACATAATACCTATTAACCCCTATCTTGCCCCCCCTATACCGCCGCCACCTATAAAAAATGTATTAACCCCAATCCTGCCCCCCCTACACCACCACCACTATAATAAAATTATTAACCCCTAAACCTAAGTCTAACACTAACCCTAACACCCCCTAACTTAAATATTAATTAAATAAATCTAAATAATAGTACTCTTATTAAATAAATTAATCCTATTTAAAACTAAATACTTACCTATAAAATAAACCCTAATATAGCTACAATATAACTAATAATTACATTGTAACTATTTTAGGATTTATATTTATTTTACAGGTATATTTGTATTTATTTTAACTAGGTGCAATAGCTATTAAATAGTTATTAACTATTTAATAGCTACCTAGTTAAAATAATTTCAAAATTACCTGTAAAATAAATCCTAACCTAAGTTACAATTAAACCTAACACTACACTATCATTAAATTAATTAAATATATTAGCTACCAATACCTACAATTAAATACAATTAAATAAACTAAACTAAATTACAAATAAACAAACACTAAATTACAGAAAATAAAAAATATTACAAAATTTTAAACTAAATACACCTAATCAAAGCCCCCTAAAAAAATAAAAAAATAATAAAAGTCCCTACCCTATTCTACATTACAAGGTAATCAGCTCTTTTACCAGCCATTAGAAGGGCTTTTTGCGGGGCATGCCCCAAAGTAATCAGCTCTTTTGCCTGTAAAAAAACACACAACCCCCCCAACATTAAAACCCACCACCCACATACCCCTACTCTAACCCACCCAAACCCCCCTTAAAAAACCTAACACTAACCCCCTGAAGATCTCCCTACCTTGAGTCGTCTTCACCCAGCCGGGCCGAAGTCTTCATCCGATGGGGCAGAAGAGGACATCCAGACCGGCAGAAGTCTTCATCCTATCCGGGCAGAAGAGGACATCCGGACCGGCAGAAGTCTTCATCCTATCCGGGCAGAAGAGGACATCCATTAAGGTAGGAAAAATCTGATTGGCTGATGCAATCAGCCAATCAGATTGAAGTTCAATCCGATTGGCTGATCCAATGAGCTAATCAGATTGAACTTCAATCTGATTGGCTGATAGCATTAGCCAATTAGATTTTTCCTACCTTAATTCCAATTGGCTGATAGAATCCTATCAGCCAATCGGAATTCGAGGGATGCCATCTTGGATGACGTCATTTAAAAGACCAGCCATTCGTCGGGTAGTCGTTGTGCAAGAAGGATGTTCCGTGCCGGAGGTCTTGAAGATGGAGCCGCTCCTCATCGGATGGATGAAGATAGAAGATGCCGCTTGGATGAAGATGTCTGCCGGTCCAGATGTCCTCTTCTGCCCGGATAGGATGAAGACTTCTGCCGGTCTGGATGTCCTCTTCGGCCCGGATAGGTTGAAGACTTCTGCCCGTCTGGATGTCCTCTTCTGCCCCATCGGATGAAGACTTCGGCCCGGCTGGGTGAAGACGACTCAAGGTAGGGAGATCTTCAGGGGGTTAGTGTTAGGTTTTTTTAAGGGGGGTTTGGGTGGGTTAGAGTAGGGGTATGTGGGTGGTGGGTTTTAATGTTGGGGGGGGTTGTGTGTTTTTTTACAGGCAAAAGAGCTGATAACTTTGGGGCATGCCCCGCAAAAAGCCCTTTTAAGGGCTGGTAAAAGAGCTGATTACCTTGTAATGTAGAATAGGGTAGGGACTTTTAATATTTTTTTATTTTTTTATTTTATTAGGGGGCTTAGATTAGGTGTAATTAGTTTAAAATTCTTGTAATATTTTTTGTAATTTAGTTTAGTTTATTTAATTGTATTTAATTGTAGGTATTAGTAGCTAATTTATTTAATTAATTTAATGATAGTGTAGTGTTAGGTTTAATTGTAACTTAGGTTAGGATTTATTTTACAGGTAATTTTGTAATTATTTTAACTAGGTAGCTATTAAATAGTTAATAACTATTTAATAGCTATTGTACCTAGTTAAAATAAATACAAAGTTGCCTGTAAAATAAATATAAATCCTAAAATAACTACAATGTAATTATTAGTTATATTGTAGCTATATTAGGGTTTATTTTATAGGTAAGTATTTAGTTTTACATAGGATTAATTTAGTTAATAAGAGTAATATTATTTAGATTTATTTAATTAATATTTAAGTTAGGGGGGTGTTAGGGCTAGTGTTAGACTTAGGTTTAGGGGTTAATAATTTTATTATAGTGGTGGTGGTGTAGGGGGGCAGGATAGGGGTTAATAAATTTATTATAGGTGGCGGCGGTATAGGGGGGGCAGGATAGGGGTTAATAGGTATTATGTAGGTCGCGGCGGGGTCCAGGAGCGGCGGTTTATGGATTAACATATTTATTATAGTTGCGGTTTGCTCCGGGAGCGGTGGTTTAGGGGTCAACATATTTATTATAGTTGCGGCGGGGTCCAGGAGCAGCGGTTTAGGGGTTAACATATTTATTATAGTTGCGGTGGGCTCCGGGAGCGGCGGTTTAGGGGGTAATACATTTATTTAGTTGCGGCGGTGTAGGGGGGACAGATTAGGGGTGTTTATACTCGGGGTACATGTTAGGGTGTTAGGTGCAGACATCTCCCATAAGAATCAATGGGATATCGGGCAGCAGCGAACATTAGCTTTCGCTATGGTCAGACTCCCATTGATTCCTATGGGATCCTCCGCCTCCAGGGCGGCGGATTGAAATCCAGGTACGCTGGCCCGGAATAGTGGTGAGCGTACCTGGTAGTAGTTTGATAACTACCAAAAGTAATCAGATTGTGCCGAACTTGCATTCGGAACATCTGGAGTGATGTAAGCATCGATCTGTGTCGGACTGAGTCCGGCGGATCGAAGCTTATGTCACTATATTCTACTTTTGCTGGGCAGTAGGGCTTGATAACTAAGGCGAATCAGCCTTGCCACAAATACGCTGTGGAATTCCAGCGTATTTGCGGTTGATGGCTTGATAACTAGAGGCCATTGTGTGAAGTGTCTTTCTGTCATTGTGAATCATCCATTGATATTTTGTAAGTCAGGATGTGATATTAGAGCCTTATGTCAACTTCCCTTCGTTAACTAACCATTGTCAGATGTTTGCCCCATTGTATAATATTTGTTTCTATTGTGCATGTGGTGACTGTGCCCCTTTTTAGAAATGTATAAAAGCTGTGTTTATGTGCAATAAAGTTAGTTCCTGTAGGACTTTCAAGCATTCCGTTTCGGCTAACATTCTTTGGGGTAGCTATAACAACTTGTAGCAGCTTGTATCCAGTGGAGATTCATTGGTCGGTGTTTGGCGGGTGTAAACTGACTTTAGTGGGTATACACAGTCCGGGATACCAAGACTCTCTAGAATTGGTGGCAGCGGTGTGATCTGCTTCCTCCTTACAAAGCAGTTCCAAACCACCACTGGGAACTCGACAGAGACATTGTGCATTATGCTGCATCAGCTGAAAACATTGAACGGGAACCAATGAACAGCAGACAGAGGAGATTACGGAGGGCAATCGAGTCAGCACTCATACAGCGACCTCATCCATGGAGGAGTGCCAGAAACAAGGATAATACAAACTAGTTTTCTTCTGGACCAACCCTTTGACCGAAGATGTCACAGGCAAATTTGGAGGTTTTTAAAGTATTTTAATATAACAATGTCGGTTATGCAAACCTGGAAATGGGTAGTAAAGGCGTTATCTGTCTTTTTAAACAGTAAAATAAAAAATTCAAGTAGACTGTCCCTTTAAAAACATTTCTATCTTACATACAAAATAGAAAAAATATTTAAAGGTACACTAAACACCTTAATTACAATATATTTCTCTTGACTTGACACTGTATAGCATATCAGTCAAGTCTAAACTAAGACAAATAAAGTGAATTGCAAAGTTGTTTTGCTATGCATAATTAAACATTTATATTGTATTCTAACAGGAAGCATATGTATGTAAACAGCTGGCCATAAGTTATACAGTTGTGTGTATCACAAATATAAAGACAAGTACAGGAACATCTATTTAAAATAATTATATACATACATATATATTATACATACATATACATATTTAAATGCCCAATTTTAGGATGAACAAAGATGTTTAATTTCTAGTGTATTTACTAATCAATATGCATCTTGGAAGATGTTCAAGGCAAGTATAGTTTTCTGAAAATAGAGATAGAGAATTACTAAGTGTTAATGCAGTAAAATAATGGCTTAATACAATAAATCTAGTTATTTCAGCATTGGTGTCTATTTACAACACATACATTTTTAATTTACTTAAATCAAGGTATCTGTTATAGCATCACAGAAGTAAGTAAATGTTCCTTAGTGTTAGCTTATGCCACATCAAAGGGATTGTGGTCTTACTTCCCCGATGATAGACAGTAGACACCTTTGTCCAACACAATGGCAACTCTCCATTAATATGTCCAATCTCTTCATAATTAACACCTTTCTCTGCCATCTATGCTCTGTATCCATTAAAATTCTCATTAAGGCTTTATATGAATAAAAATGGTGATCTCGCTAAAGATGGGAAAAGCTGCTCATCTTTGAGTGATGAATACAGCTGTCTTTAAATGTCAATTTTCTCATTAACTTATTCATTAATTGCAGCATCTGTTTGGTACCATTATGAAGCACATGGGAAGATCATCAGAAATGAAACAGAAGGTTTTAATGTGGCAATTCATTTTAATATTTTATGCTTAATATACCAACGAGGTGTTGAGATATTTTTGAATCAGCAGCCAGTGAATCAATATTATTATTATTTTTTGTTGTTGTTATTCATTACATATTACACTGTAAACATATTCCAGATGATACTTAAAAAATACTTCCCTTATTCAATAAGAAAAACTTATTTACGTTTTGTAATAATTATCAATCAACAATAATATTTTTGTATTAATAGTGTATGATAATCATCAACAAACAAAATGAATCTAGTATAAAAACACTTTACCTATGAAAAAAAAAATCTCAACGCCCCAAAGCTTCTTGGGTGCTTGGTCCTCATTCTGTACCAAGCATATATTGAATAAGTCCCATTTAGTAACATATTAATAGTATTTCACTCATAAACTTAGCAGAATGTCCTTCTGGACTATTGTTTTCCATTTTATCAGTTGATTGTATTTACACTATTAAAAACTAGTAGTACTAATGCTGTTGACATTAGTGCAATTATTAGGGCTTTTATTATGTTGGTACACATGTTCAAATACACAAGGAATTAAAAAAAAAAAACTACACTATAGACAACCCAGGTAAATTAAATGGCTTTGTATTTGAAACTGGAATATAGGTAACCATGATCTCACCTGAACTACAAGACTCCAGCCCAACAAGCATCCATGAATTTAGCCCATTGTCTGGTAAGTTTTTATTGTTTGATCCATGATTTAAAATAATAAAAATAAAATGATGGGGACGGAGCCAGCAGCCGGAGAGAGCAGTTGCATATGCCCTGTGCTCTA
This sequence comes from Bombina bombina, assembly GCF_027579735.1. NCBI lineage: Eukaryota > Metazoa > Chordata > Amphibia > Anura > Bombinatoridae > Bombina > Bombina bombina. The sequence goes on from NC_069499.1 coordinate 541,485,767, forward strand.
GCTATGGATTACATATAAAATGCCAAAAAAGCCAAACTACCTTATTTTTTTAATGGATACCCTCTTTATTCACGAACAGAGCGGAGGGGGGTAAAAACTTTGATGTACTTTTTGGGACCAAATACCCCCTATATTCTTCATATGAGGGCATTGATCTCTGGGGCCTAGGCGATACCCATGCGGACAGCTGCTGGTGGCTAGCCGAGTTCCTGCCACATGCTTTGCACTTTACAGTTAAGTTGGGGTTCTATTGAGCTTTTGCAGCTTCAGGTGACTGAGAAGTCTAAAACCCATATACCACCGGCCACTACTGCACCTCTATCAGGCTTAACTAAGCTGACACCGCAACATGGCGGACTCTCATAATACCGCATGCCCAACAAGCACTTAGAAGCTAATCACATCCCTTTTGACAGATATGTCCACTCGCCTAGATCATCATCATGTGAGCTGTATAGCTATCCTGAGGACTGCAGTCAGCTCACCCACCCTTCCGCCCACTGAAACCTGCCTTGCTAATAGCCCATCAGGCACTCTGTGGCCCGGGCAAATGCAGCAGAGAGAACGTGGGCGCACTGAGGTCTCGAGGAGGAATCTATGGCCAGGAGTTGGAGCGCATCCTACTACACACCCAGTGAACACCCGGGCAGAACCAAAGAAGTTTCGAAAGACTGTAGGAACGCAGACATCAGTGAAGGCGGCTGGTGCAGATGGGAAAACATTAACGATTAGCGACACACATACTTCTCCTGCTTTGAAACCGAGGGGCTGCAGAAATGATATCCTTGAGATGGCAAGATTGAGATTGTAAATAAAACAAAACAATTGCCCAGCACTCACAGTAAGCATCAAGGTGCACGCAGCAAGGATCCTGCACAAATCCTTCAAAGTAATAGCTAATCCAAGAAAGAGCCACAGCACCTGCTTATGCATCAAACATGTGGATTTATTGTGGAGACATCACCATGTACAGAAACAACGTTTCGGTCAACAATAGACGTTAATCATGTTAATATGATTAAGGTCTATTGTTGACGGAAATGTTGTTTCTGTACATGGTGATGTCTCCACAATAAATCCACATGTTTGATGCATAAGCAGGTGCTGTGGCTCTTTCTTGGATTAGCTAAGATTGAGATTGTGGCAGAGATCCAAAATACTGATCTATACGGAACTTGCTAGATGGTTGGGGAACCCTTTTGACCCAGGCGGTTGGCTTTGCCTCTGCTCTCCCTGCTTGTCTGCACGGAGCATACAAGGGACGCTAGCACAGTGGTACTTGGCTGGTGTCACGCATGATAGATTAGACTGAAGTATGGAATTAGGGCAACCAGAATAGATCTTAATAAGCCTGTGTTAAGTGTGTTATATACAGTTTTATGCTACATGCTATGTTACATGCTATTATATATTGCTTGTCTATATACACTGTTACTACAGGGTTTTAAAATTGCGCTTCATGCATGCCCGGTATAAATCAGAGTTAATTTTCTTGTTAGCGTGTACAGGGTAACATTCCTTTTGTATCTTATACCTAAATACATAGTATATACAGTCAGTTTATTAAAAGAAGTTGGATTAGCTGTATAAATTGTTGTCTTACAGTTATTTGTTGAACACCAATGCACTCTATTTCTTTTAGAGCTCTATTGACCATACGCAGCACTGCTACATTTTATAGCCAAGCAGCAGGCCTGCCTCAGGCACACAGTTTATATAAAGCTGTTATATAATGAAGTTCTATAGTATAGTATCCCATGTTCATTTTCATGATGTTATTTGAGTAGGTAATCATACAGTATGTGCAGCCAATTCATAAACAGTTTACTACATATCCTTTCTACTACAGTCAGAGGGAGTCCCATCTAATATTGCATCAAATTGAGCTTTATTTTCTCCTTTCGTGTATATACTAAGACACGGATCTTCTTTTTCCCCTAGCCGGCAGGGGGGGGGGGGGTAGGGGTGTTGCTGTAGACAGGGGTGATAGATGCTAGTTTTGTCTGATTGCCAGTCTGATGCTATATAAACAGTTATCATTGCGCTGTGGTTATACCTTCAGAGAGGATTTGGATGACTGTACAGTATATGCATCTTCATGCACTTATGATTTGGAACTTACATATTTGTAACTGTAGCACATACAGTATGTTGCATGAGATAACCCAAATATGTTAGAGTTTTCAGTGAGTGGAAGTGTTGTGCTATTCTGTATCATTAGCATGTAGGTATATATCCTGGCTTAGTGGCAATAATTATAGTCATCTGTTCTAGGTGCACATCCTCCCCTTTCGAGCAAATGTTTGTAAAATACCACATCTATGGTATGATTATACATCTTGTAATTCTGAAGTGACAGGGCGTAGTTGATATAGCCATTTAGGACTAATTACTACCCTTTATAGGAGATATAGAAGCCCACTTAGTACTCTTTTAATAGACAAAGCTCTATAGCATATTATAACGTATAATTTTCATCAGATGCACATATGTTGAAAGTTAGTTTTATATATAGGTAATACTCATTACTTAATGCTAATTGTTTATGTTATTCATGTATATATTTATGTATGTATGGAAATATTTATCTGAATTAAGCTAGCCCATTTATTTTAGTTCTTTCACCACCCAGTTCCACTAAGATTGCTCCTCCCATCCCGGGTAAACTCTTTTACTTCAATTGATAATCTCCCCCCCCCCCCTCCACATCCCATCTTATATCATATCATCTCACCCTATACGGTCATATATTGGATGTTGTCCACCTATGGTCCATATGTGACCACTTCATTTCAAGCGGTACTTACCCGCTGAAAAATTATCCTGAAAATGTCATTAGGCCCTGTAGGGTCTTCAATATGACTACCATATTCCAGCGTTTATTTACCTATATTAATGGGTACATGAGTGGCCAGATAACTAGTCATTTATAGAAATTACTGTATATATACAATGTAGGTTTCAGTTAATGTTGTGATACTTCTTATGTCTGTAAATCTTTTCTTTTAAAAAAATTGCATTGTATTGTGCCCTATGTCAGGCTGTTGTTATTTACAATATGAACCATACATTGTATGTTTTATTTTATTTTTTCTTGCAAAACCTCAATAAAAGATTATTAAAAATAAAATAAATAAAATAAAGTGATATGCAGCTGAAATGTCAGTATGACTTTGTGAACTGGTAATCCTTTTGTGCCTGCACTGAGCAGTTTTGCTCATCAGTAGGGAAGTAGCAGTATTCTTCCCCTTGAGTTTATTGGGTGGAGCTCAACAGCAACGCCTACTTTGCCCCTTTTGTGGCTTTAATTTTTGACTGAGATAGTGAGTACCTCCTGTGAAGAATAGTTAAGGAGTGGACTGTGTTGTGTTGTGAAAAGAGTCGGTAATTTATCTGGTGTGTAAAAATAAAACACCTCTGGCGGTAACTTCTTGTTGAAAATGTTGTAAATGTAGTTTTTTTAGTAAACAAAGAATTGCAGCCTTTATTACCCAATAAAGAAGGTGTTCTGTAATCTTAGACCACAAGTGCAATCAATATGACCTCTTATTTTAAAGGGACAATAAAGTCAAAAACAAAATGTAGGCTCACCTGATAATTTAATTTATTTTATGATTTGAGAGTCCACTGGGCTGGACTTAAATCCTACATGTGATGGCTCATGGAATCTCACTATCTTATTAAAGAAATTACACTTTTATGATTGAGATAGAGAATACAATTTTAAACTACTATTCATTTTGCTTTCATTATCTAATTTTCTTTGTTCCCTTGGTATTCTGTGTTGAAAAACACACCTAGGTAGGCTCAGGGGCAGCAATACACTACTAGGAGTTAGCTGCTGATTTGTGGCTAAATATATATATTCCTCTTGTCACCCTGTGTGTTCAGCTAACTCCCAGTAGTGCATTGCAGCTCCATAAACAAAGGATACAATACAATGAAGCAAATTTGATAAAAGAAGTGAAATGTAAAGTTATTTAAAATTGTATGCTCTATCTGAATCAGGAATCAGGAAAGAAAACATTTGGGATTTTATGATACTTTAAGCCTAATTTCACATTGAAGCTGAAAAGTAGGAGGGATTGTGTAAAGGCCGGATGGTGCACTGGGCCAGGAGGCTCTAAAAGGAATGAAGGAAGAGGAGCTAGTATGGACCATCTTGTTTAAGAATTGGAATTCCTTATGTTCCATGTTTTTGTTCAATTATGTTGCCATAGTTGCAGCTGCAATGCTGATGACTTACCTCTTGTGTGGTTTGTGGGTTGGTAGGTACATCCTCTTAAGGATGGGACAAAAGTTTAGGGGCATGCTGTTCATCAATCTAAAGGGCAGTTGTTTGTGGAAGGGAGTAGGCACCCCTGGTGTTTCTATATTATTGAAAATGTAGCAAGTAATGGTTATTTAAACAGCAAAGAGTTATTGCTTTTATAACCTAATCAGACATCCATAACATTTATCATTTATTTAAACAGGCTCAGTAACTTAATGCCCTATAGGGTCCTTTCAGATATTTGTGAGTGAATGCTTTGCATTTTACATATTTATTTAAACATGATGCAGAAGTTTCTGATCATGTATGTTAGGGATTTTATTGTATATTTAACCACTGTTATTGTTATATGACATAAATAAAATGGTAATGGGTATCTACCCATCATGAATATTTTTGGTGAATCGTGAAGTATTAGAAAACAAATCAGCTCTCAATAATATCCTATAACACTAGCGGGTCTATTTAACAAGGGCTGAATGGCCCCTGTTCCCCCTGTTTCCGCTCGAGTAATCTGGCTTGCCAGAAACAGGAGTTAAGAAGCAGCGTTCTTAAGACCGCTGCTCCTAAACTGATACGCCGCCTCTGAGGCAGCGTATAGCAATCCGCCCGATCATGTACGATCGAGCTGATTGACACCCCTGCTAGTGGCCGATTGGCCGTGAATCTGCAGGGGGCGGCGTTGCACCAGCATTTCACAAGAACTGCTGGTGCCATGATAAATGCCGACAGCGTATACTGTCGGCATTTATCATTGTGCGGCGGACATGGTTCGCTATAGTGGATCATGTCTGTCCGCACAATGATAAATGGGGGCCTAGGAGAGGTTTTATATCATTCAGCATATTATATATACCTTATGATCTTGCTGTCATATATCTTAATTTCTGAGTGGAAAATGCTTAGGCCTATATTTAACAAGGTCTGGCGGACCTGATCCGACAGTGCGGATCAGGTCCGCCAGACCTCGCTGAATACGGAGAACAATACGCTCTCCATATTCAGCATTGCACCAGCAGCTCACAAGAGCCCCTGCTGACTCGCGGCCAATCGTACTCGATCGGGTTGATTTGCGGCGATGTCTGTCCGCCTGCTCAGAGCAGGCAGACAGGGTTATGGAGCAGCGGTCTTTAAACTGCTGCTTCATAACTGGTGTTTCTGGCGAGTCTGAAGACTCGCCACAAACACGGGCCCACAAGCTCCCTACGGAGCTTGTTAAACGGGCCTCTTAGACTCAAGTTTAAAGGGACATGACACCCACATTTTTTCTTTTATGATTTAGAAAGAGAATGCAATTTTAAACATCTTTCTAATTTACTTCTATTATCTAATTTGTTTTATTCTCTTGATATTCTTTGCTGAAAAGCATATCTAGATATGCTCAGTAGCTGCTGATTGGTTGCTGCACATAGAAGCCTCATGTGATTGGCTCACTATGTGCATTGCTTTTTCTTCAACTAAGGATATCTAAAAAATGAAGCAAAATATATAATGGAAGTAAATTGTAATGTTGTTTAAATTTCTATTCTCTATCTGAATCATGAAAGAAAGATTTTGGGTTTACTGGCCCTTTAATGTGTTGAAGAACATAATTATTTAGAATGGATATCTTTCTCCATTTGTATAACATAAATGTTTTCAGTAAAAAAAAATTAAGAATGACTTAAAGTAATAAAATATCTTCTCCATGTATTATGCTATTATACCAATAAAACTGGAACCCTACTGATTTCTTTATATATTAGGCAATAATTTAAATAAACTGCACATTTTTAACTTTAAAATATAGAAAAGCGAATCAAACATTTATATTTTTTAAGATTAGCACAGTTATAAATTTAAATCTTCTTTAAAATATGTGTTTTATGCATTATTGTACAATGAAAATAGATATATACATTTATGTCTATTAAAATTCTATATAAACACCTTTGTTTGCAAAAAATAATGTACCAGTTCTGTTATATACATACATTTGCATTGTTAACCTAATTCAATAGATTGATTATGTTTTTGGTAACAGGGGCTATTCTTATTACCAATATGAAACTTGCTTAGGCCAGATTTCATGTAGACCTTTACAATTCATCTTGACATCTCAGTATTGTGTTAGCTGACTCTAGAGTATTAGTAGCTATGGACTATTGAGCAAAAGAAGCAATATTCTAAAAAAAAAAAAATTGAACATGAGAATCTTATTTTGCCACCATATTAATAGAATGATGAAAAAAATGTGACTGGGTAAAGTATAGGACGATATTGAGTTCAACTGAAATAAAATACAAGCTGAATTTAAAAATAAATAAATAAATAAATTATATATATATATATATATATATATATATATATATATATATATATATATTTTATATTTTTTCATAAATGCCATTTGTATTTTATTTTGGCTGAACATATGATTGTTAGGCAATTGGAACTTTTAAGTTGTAATAACATAAATAACGATAATTTTATTATTTTGTGTGAAAAATATAGAAAACAAAACCATGTAATTCATGTTTACACTGAAAGGAACAATGTACTCCAATTCTTTTATTAGCCATATGAAAATACCTAAAAAAAATTATCTTTTTGTATGAAAAAAAATGTGAAGTAAAAGCTTTTTAATTGTAAACAGCAGCTAATGCAACTGTACCTGTTTTGTACTTCCTATCAATCGTCATTGGATGATAGGCACTTCCTGTTAATGCTCATTTGTTACTATTTACTTCTGCCAATGTTCATTGAGCATTAGTAAGAAGTATCTATACACCAGTAAGCATGAATTGGTGGGCAATGGATACTGTTATATTAATTACATTTAAATTTAAAAAACTTTTGTCCCTTTAAAATCAAATGCCTTCTTGTGAAACATGGATTTTTATTTTGCTGTTCATAAGATTCTATAATTTTAGTGGTCATTACCACAGCTGAATGTTATGTTGATGACCAACAAACCTATGATCCATGCCCACTATTTCATTAATGAGATGTACATTGTCAGTACTATGTGATAACAGGGAGCAAACACCCAAAGGGCTAGATTACAAGAAATGTTACAATTTAAGAATATTATGGGATGCACTTGTATTACAAGTCGAAAGTGAACACGCGAGTGCAATCGTATTTAACAAGAGTCAGGTTAGCGCAACTGAAAACCTAGGGGCTGATTTATCAAGCTCCATATTGAGCTTGATGCCCCTGTTTCCGCGCAAGCCTTCAGGTTCGCCGGAAACAGAAGTTATGAAGCAGCGATCTAAAGACTGCTGCTCCATAACTTGTCTGCCTGCTCTGAGGCCGCGGACAGAAATCAACCTGATCGAATATGATCAGGTTGATTGACACCCCTGTTAGTGACCGATTGTCCGCGAATCTGCAGGAGGCGGTATTGTACAAGCAGTTCACAAATGCTGTGGCATTTATCAATGTGCAGCAAACATGATACACTACATCGTATCATGTCTGCTCGCTCTATGATAAATTGGCCCCCTAATGTAAAGGGTTAGGGATAAAATAAAACACAACATTAGTACATTACAATATACTGTTACACTCATATAAACACTATGATAAAAATTATTCACATAAATATTGATAAAAAGGGTTTATACGGATTCAAAAGTATATGGTATATGTTATTTTTATTATTATTGTTATTGCAAATACATATTTCTATATATATATTTGTATATACCCATACCTGTATATCTATTTATATAGATATATAGGTATAGATATATATTTTACATTAACTGTATCCGATATATATACTGTATAGATATATCTGTTGGGATAAAAGACAAGCACAACCCTGATTCAAAGTAGTATATTTATTAAAAAAACAGTGGTATACACACTCTTTCAAAACACTCTAAGGGCTAGATTTATCAAAGCTGAGGCGTACAGGGGCATGTATACGCGCCCCTGTATGCCTCAGCTTGCCTGTGGCAGTGCGAAATTACCCGTAGGTAATTAACATTGCACATGAGCGCAGTTTTGCGCTGGCGTGCAATCTCGCCCCCTGCCCGCGCACTGCCAATCACGCATGGGCAGGAGCTGTCAATCTCCTCGGTCGGACTCATCTGCGGAGATTGAATTTTGCCACTTTAGAGGTGGCGAAGAGCTTAGGGAAGCAGCGGTCTGGTGACTGCTGCTTCATAAATTACGGCGAGCAAGTTCTTATGAGAACTTGCAGCCGTAGGGGCTTGATAAATCTAGCCCTAAGTCTGCTTAGTGAAGAGGAAATGCATAGAGTAAGAAGAAGCCAGTTTTATCAGCTGGAGAGACAGTCCTCCTTTTTGCCTGATCCAGGCTAGTGATTCAGGCCAGTACTTTTATCGGTATAATCTAACAGAAGGCTGTTATTATATCAGGAAGGACATCAGTGATCAGAGAAAGCCAAAAGATTGTATTGAAGTGCATTTTTAAATCTTCCCTCTTGTAAGTGCATATATATGCACAGTGGGTTTTTAATAAATATTTCTACTACCTTGAATCTGGGTTGTGCTTGTCTTTTATCCCAACAGATATCAACCAACATAGAGAAACGTTAGCAACTTGTTTTAAATTCAAACAGCACCTAGGATTTTCTACGTTCCTAACTTCACCAACTTCACCATCTTTTAACAGAAGGAATACTAACCTCACAAGATCTACTGGGATTTGACATCTGCACAATGCCCTGTTGTAGTGGCTCCATATTGGTGACTATGATATATGTTTGCTAAGTCCAGCAAGTTTATTCAGAGGTTATTTATCTAAGTAATTTTATTACTGCACCTTGCATTCCACAAGGGTGTGTCTTACTATTTATTGTTATATTTTATTATTATTTAAATCTTTGATTTATTATTTTATGCTCTTACTGTGAAATGTTTTTAGCCATTTTTAGCACTGTGAATTATATATATATATATATATATATATATATATAATAATAAAAAAGAAAATCTATGTGAAGAACATAGGAATATAAAATATTAACATTATTAATAATAATTATGAAAAATTATTTTAGATACTGTAAAAAAATCTAAATAATCCATAGAATTAATATATACATTTGTGATAGTATCTATATTTTTTTATAATTATTATAAATATATTTTAATATTTTATATTTCATTTTTCAAACATATTAATAATTATTATTAAAATTATTATAGATACTGTAGAAAAATCTAAATAATCCATATTTTACATTCTTATGATTTTTTTTAATTTTTATTATTAAATAAATATTTCCATATATATGTGATAATGTTAAAGGGACATTAAACACTAAATACATGCTAGATAAAATTATACATTCACAGAAAAGATTAGTCCATGAGTAACATGTAGATGTATTTTTTAAAGTTTCATTAGTTGTTTAAAAAGTGACAAAATAAGTGTAAAGTTTTAGTGTCTATAAAACACTGGGAGCTGCCATGTTGTAACTTGTGTTACCTTCTCTGCTGTGGCCAATTAGAGACAGTTATAAATAGGCCACTAGAGTGTGCAGCCAATGGTTGTGCTGGATTTAACAGTGTTCTGCACTTCCATTTCTAACAGGAACTGAAAAGCTCACAATTTCAGAATGGAATTACAGGCAAATAGGACAAAATAAATAATGAAAGTATATTGCAGAGCTGTTTTATATATACAATTTATCATTTTATATTACCATCTCAAAGTGTTTAATGTCCCTTTAATGTAAAAAATATATTTATACCTATATATCTATAAGAATAGATATACAGGTATAGGTATATACAGATATACAGAGTAATATGCATTTACAATAAAAATATCATATTCTTGCATGTGAAGAACATTGGAATGTTAAATATTTTACTCCTGTCGGGTAAGCGTGCAAGCAATAAGTGTTACTTTTTTTCTTCTATGCTCCCCATCCAAGTCTATGGGGCTAATGCGTTCGAGCGGTCATGATATATGAAGTCCCCAAGTTAACATGTGTCAGGTTTTGCTTGCAGGCAAACTTTTTACTTTCAACTTGTAAGATGCAGGCAACCCTACCAGTATAAAAATCCTACTTCTAGCAAAGTTTATGCTCGAGTGGGAGCGCTAAATAATGCGCCCCTTGTAATCTAGCCCAAATTTGGCTATTTTAACAAAGCAACTATTTTGATGGAATCTATGAAGTTCTATCATTTTATATATCACTATCCAGGATAACTGATGTTAACTATTGAATGACACTATAAAACATAATTTCTGTTCTTCTCTAAACAACATGTAGTTTTATATGTTATAAAGTATCTTTATTAAGGTTATTGTCACAATATAAAATGGCAACAAGATTCACTTAAAGGATGAATAATTATATAACCTTAAAACCAGTTAGTCTCATGATACATGTGTTATATTGCCTCATAATAATAACTAGTATTTATATAGCGCCTTTCTCCCAGTGGGAATCAAAGTGCTTTTTCAGCGCTTGCTCTCGGAATTAACCAAATCAGCAACTGAATAGTAATAGTTGTTATTATTACCCAATTTAATGGTACTCATTTTATCGACCTCGGAAGGATGAAGGGCTGCGGGGATTTGAACCTGTGAACTTGGATCTTTTTTTAAACAGACTTTCTTTGTAGTCAGGGAATTTACCAACTGAGCTACCTCACCAGCCTCATGATACATGGTTTATATTGCCTCTTGATAGATGGGTTATATTGCCTCATGAGATTTGGGTTATATTGCCTCATGAGACATGGATTATATTACTTCATAATACATGGTTCATATTGCCTCATGATAAATGGTTTATATTGCCTCATAATACATGGGTTATAGTGCCTCATAAAACATGGGTTATATTGCCTCATGATGCATGGTTTATATTGCTTCTCGATACATGGGTTATATTGCCACATGAGACATGGGTTATATTGCCTCATGATACATGGTTCATATTGCCTCATGATACATGGGTTATATTGACTCATGATACATGGGTTATAGTGCCTCATGAGACATGGGTTATATTGCCTCATGAGACATAGTTTATATTGCCTCAAAATACATGGGTTATATTGCCTCATGATACATGATTTATATTGCTTCTTGATACATAGGTTACATTGAATCATGAGACATGGTTTATATTGCCTCATGATTCATGGGTTATAGTGCCTCATGAGACATGGGTTATATTGCCCCATGAGACATGGGTTAAATTGCCCCATGAGACATGGGTTATATTGCTTCATGAGACATGGGTTATAATGCCTCATGATACATGGGTTATATTGCCACATGAGCAATGGTATATATTGCCTTATGAGACATTGGTTATATTGCCTCGTGAGACATTGGTTATATTGCCCCATGAGACATGGGTTATATTGCCCCATGAGACATGGGTGATATTGCCACATGGTACATGGGTTATATTGCCACATGAGACATGGGCTATATTGCAACATGAGACATGGGTTATATTGTCCCATGGGACATAGGTTATATTGCCCCATGAGACATGGGTTATATTGCCCTATGAGACATGGTTTATATTGCCACATGATACATGGGTTATATTGCCACATGAGACATGGGTTATATTGCCACATGAGACATGGGTTATATTGCCTCATGATACATGGGTTATATTGCCACATGATACATGGGTTATATTGCCTCATGATACATGGGTTATATTGCCTCATGATACATGGGTTATATTGCCTCATGATACATGGGTTATATTGCCACATGAGACATGGGTTATATTTCCCCATGACACATGGGTTATATTGCCTCAAGATACATAGGTTATATTGCCTCATGAGACATAGGTTATATTGCCTTACAGGTCTTGACAAAACATTATGTCTGCACAATGATTCCTGTGCTTTTGGCGTAAGTAATTTAAGAAAGCTAAAAGATTGCAATCATTTAGAGTAATCAAATACTGTTGATTAATGATTTAGTGACTACAGCTAGAAATAATATTGAATGTTATGTTTTGATGCTTGATTTTCTTTAAGGGTGCTTAATTTGGTGACATGCACTTGAACATTTGTCTGTAGTGCTCAACTTGTATACAATTTAACATCTGTGAAGGGCTCTGTGGGGCACATAGCACAAACCTTGAATGCTTCTAATCTTTGAAGAGGGGTGGACTTGGCAACTGCAAGTATTTGTCATATTCCTTATGAAATTCTGAAGAAGGAGCAACTGGTATAATTCACAACAATGGATGCATCTGATCTCAAGAGATCTCTTCCCTTTCAAATAGTGCAGAGTAAGCTATAAATAATATACACTTACATTGTTCTGAACGTGAAATGAATTTATCTTTATATCCCTTGTTACCCCTGTAACTCACATTTGTATACTAGAAAAAACAGTAGTAACTAACATTTGTGCCTTTGGCAATAAAACCACAGGCCTCACAAACCCCACATGGCAAAAAGACATTTTCATTCCAATCCCAGTTTTAAATTAAACTGTAATGAAAAATCAGAAGAGGCAGCTGGGACCGGAGACAGTGATCGTAGACAGGAACGCACATAACGAAGAAAAAAAAGGAAAAAAGAAAGATTGCGAAGGAAGGCTCAGTAGAGTAATAAAGCAGCTGGCAAACATAAAAGTAAGGAGAAATTAGAAAAACAAATCTAGGATGGAGACAAGCAAAGATGTCGATGTTGCCAAATAAATACATTCTGGGAGGGCTGCAAGACATACTCAAAGAATGAGAATGTGATGATGGAAGAGTTAAGTAGTCTAAGAGTGACCCCTACAGGAGGATGATTGCATTGGAAATCAATTTAAATTTTTAGTAGTCAGTAAATGAGAGGAAAATTATCAAGAATAAAAAAAGAACAAATGAATGAGAGTAAAATGCATTTGATTATAAAGGTTAACGCTACCTCAAAGTAATTATTTCATGTTTGAATATACAGTTTTAAAAGGAATTTATTTTTCTATTTTAGGAAAGGGAAAAGGATGTCTGAAGAATGTAGGAAGTTGTTTGAGTTGTAGGAGCATGTCTAATTTAGTTAACCCACTCTTCATAATTTATTATGTGCTAGTTTACAAGTGGAATGCTAATTTATTGTGCGCCCGTAAACGAGCAAATTCACCCATTTACGGGTTTTGCTATAAATAACCAGCGATTACAAACACTCTAAAAATTAACCAGAGATCAGATTTCTGGTAACTTTTCTAAATGTGCCCCAAATTGCCCCAAAAAACAGTGTAGTGTTGGTGTCATAAATTTAAAAATGTAATTTTTAGTTTTTATTAAAATAACTGCAACAAGCAGTTATGAGGGATTAAAGTTGGCGGGTGTGGGTTGTTTGAAAAAATAAAACGGCACTGAAAAGTGCATTTACATCGGGGTCTATGGGGACTGTGGTATTCCTATAAATATATATGTCTATGCTTGTATACATATATATTTATGTGTTAATATGTGTATATACACATATAAACTCATAAATATATATGTATATATTCATATACATACATATTTTAATCTGCTGCCCATGGCTGTGCGACTTACCCCCATCTCTGCGGCAGGTTCTCTTGGTGTGTCTCACGGTAAGAGAACGAGGCTTCCATTGGAGCCTATGGAAGCACGCTCTATTGAGCTCAAAGCTTCCATGAAATGCGAGGTCACGTTCGCATTGCGGGCCACTTCAAATACTAGCACACAATTGCGTGCACTGGTATTACGAGTGGAGTGCAAATATCTCATTTGCGAAAACGCAATTGTGTACTCCACTCGTAATCTGGCCCTATATCGTGTTTTACTTATTGCTTCCAGTCACAGAGACATATCCAGCAGTGCACCGCTGTAGTTTGCTTACAATATGCCAATGTTAACATATTGACATTTAAAATAAAGCTTTTCAACACCAAAGGGGTTAAAAATCTATGTAGGACTGAGGACCAGATTAAGGGAAACTGTTCAACATGAGTCCAAAGCAAATGTTCTGTTGATTCCAAAACAATCGCAAAGTTGCCAACATTTGAAAAAGAATTCCAGGCACACTTTGAAGCAGAGCGATGCTCATTTATGGTTGTCATAGCTCTGCCCACTTAGATCGACCCCAAATCTACCATATAAAATACTAGATTATAATTTAGCCTTTCTAATTGCTTATTGCAGGTTAAATCATCAAGCTCCTCATCTCCCTTACCCCCTTCTCAAGAACATCATTGGCATAGGAAGAAAATAAAATCTCCAGGTCTGCTATGGCCTTCCATGAATGTCAGCACTCTTTCCCCACTCTCTCACTTCAACAACTTCCTACTTCTATCGAGCTGTTGTCTGTTGACTTCACAATGTGTTTCACAATGGCTAAACATATGCAAGGAGTGGGCAGGTAGTGGGTAGGATCAGACTTGGCGAGTAACATTTTGCCCTGGCTAGTAGCTTACGACCTTAAATTTTGAGCCATATATATATACAGTATATATACAGTATATATATATATATATATATATAATAAGGATATATATATATATATATATATATATATATATATATAAGGGCTCAGGCAGTGTAAGGTGCACTATATAGATCAGGGTTCAGGCAGTGTGAGGTGCATTATAAATTTATATCAGGGCTCAGGCAGTGTGATGTGCACTATATATATTAGCGCTTGGGCAGTGTGAGGTGCACTATATATATATATATATATATATATATATATATATATATATATATATAAAACAGTGTTCAGACAGTGTGAAGTGCACTATATAAATACCAGGGTTCAGGCAGTGTGAGGTGCACTATATATATCAGGGCTCAGGCAGTATAAGGTGCACTATATATTTATATATCATAGCTTAGGCAGTGTGAGGTGCACTATATACATACATAAATATATATATATATATATATATATATATATATATATATATATATATATATATATAAATAGACAGATAATAGATAGATGATAGATAGATAGATCTGCTTAGAGAACCAACAAGGTTTGCATAAAGAGCCTAATAGGGTATAAAGAGATTACTCTCGAGCATATTTGTCAAACAACTTGCAAGCAACTAGACTATTTAAATAAATGATCTACTCATTATTGAGGAAACAAATACTGTAATGAACATACTTCAAGCAAACAAACGATGGCAGCTATATTATCAGTCTACAATGCCATTTTATAAAGCACCTTAACTAACTCAGGGCCTGATATTCAAAACCTCGTCAGCAATCTTTGGGATTTTTTTTACACTTTGTATTGTAATGTAGAAGGCTCTGTTTCATATAAAGAACAATATATTTATCAAGAGGCGAGCAGACATGATTTGCTACAGCGAATAATGTTCGCCTGACCTTGTTAAATGCTGACAGTGTATCTTACGACCGCTGCTTCAGAAACTTCAGCGTTAGAAAGCAGCATCCGCTGTTTTTTTAACTCTACCCCCTACATATCAACATTAATGTCTCAAGATAAAAAAAAAAAACAATAGATAACTTGAAAATCACAGTAAGCAATATAAGTGAACAAAAAATGGCATATAGTACACTATCAACGGATATTCTGTTGTTTTAAGACAGAATATGAAGATGTTGTTTTAAGACTTTCAACTTCCAAGAGAGTAAGTAAAATAATAGTGAAGTTATATTATTGCAATTTGATATTACTGCAACACTGGAAACATACTCACATATTTCTCAGCTTATGACCCAGCTCAGAGTTGCAGCTTGGTGGGCTTTAAAAGCATAATTCTCCACTCCCAGACAACAAACAAGGGACCATAGGACCCTCAATTGAAAGAGGTGTACCCCTTGTGAGGTGTAACTGATCTCCATAAAATGGTCAGAAGCTGTAGCAGGACATAAAGTAGTGAATTCCATGATGGTAGGGAGCCCTAATTGGAGCCCCTATCTTTCCCCTGTAGTGGGACAATTTCCCTTATTTGAAAGGGGAGAATGACCTATTCTAAAAGGGGTAAAAACCCTCTTTCAAATGAGAGGGTCACTTGTCAAAAAAAGTAATCACCTGTCCTTCTAGAAACAAGTTAATTTCTAATAGTTGAGAAGAGGTCTATTACAAAGTGCCTATTTCCCTCTTTTAAATGGGGGGTTACATCATTGTCGGATTGTTGGGTGATCACTTTGGTAGAGCCCCTATCACCCTCATAAAACACAGACTGATATGAACCCCCAAGTTCTAATGAGGGTTTTTATTACCTAATGTAGCTTCTGTATGGTGGACAGTGGCTCCAATGGAACCTCTACCCCTAATGACAGCATAGTATGCACACAATAGCTATAAAATGAAACAGGGAATTACCCAATTTTAATTGAGGGGTCTTTTGCCTGTTAGCTAGCAGCTGTTACATATTAAAGCTACAATTACCCATTTTCTATGTGACTTTTGCAGTTCTCTGGGCTAGTGCCACAAAATAAGCACTAAAATGGGGAAGCTATACCTCTTTTAAAAGGGGAGAGGCCCACTATATCTAGTAGTAAGGAAGTATATAAACTTGTAGCAAAAGGGAAATCATAAATAGTTTACACAAGTTACTTACTATTGCTTGCAATAAAAGCTTGTCCTACACGATTAATTAAATTTATTTCCTAAATTTGCCAAAGACTTATCACTGGATATTTATAAAGGTTTTGAAAGTGTGGGCTTGAAATTTCTTAGAAAAGAAGCAGTCCAGCTGATTTTCATATTTTACAGTAAATAGAGTTGCCAGCTGTCCTCCACAAAAATACAGGTCAATCTGTCAGTGACTGGGCACAATGCTAGATCGGGGAACACACTGCCCCCTCCCAAAAGCACTATCTTAGCCCTCACTCTTGATCCCATCATGCATGTTTCTTTTATAAGATGGTACCAGCCCATGAGCCAGTATTCCGGGTATTCAACTCCTGGCCACTAGGAAGAGGCAAAGAGCATGTAATCACCTCAACCTTTCTGGTATTCCAGTTTTTTCTTTGCCTCACAGGAGAAAGAATTGAGATGTTCCAGATTCTTTGCTGAGAAGGTCCTCAGACCCATTTTCCCATCAGAACACTTTTCATTTTATCCATTGGCTGCCAGTAATATTCAAAAAAATATTTTTACCTCTTTGGCTGACAGTAACACACATAAACAGAAGTGATTTCACCTTTTGACTGCCCCTCACTTCTTCCTGCTTCTTCTGTGTTGAGACATAGGAGGGCTTTTACATTTAGCTAACACTCAAAGCTAACACTCAAAGACTTTTAAAAAAATGGACATTTAAGTGTCACCTCGCAACCCTAACAGTAAACCATAAATTAGATTAAGAAGGTTCCAACTAACAGTACATAACATAACTGCTTTCTCTTTTCTTTTTTTTCATATCTTTTATTAAAAGAAAGAAATGCAACATATAAGATACAATCTTACTTACCCTCACTAACAAACACAAGATCCATTATATTATACTAGCCACTAGCTATAGATGTTATGTGAAATCTTCAATTTTTTATCTAATAAATATTATAAACAAGATTGCATAATTCAGCTGACACCTAACCAATTTTACATCAGAGAAATATGTTTATTAGTAATGCTCTAATCCCATTTATGGCCATAGGCAAATCTAGAACATGAAGTAGATATAATAAATTAATTTGCATTGTACATATCAATGGCACTAAATTAAGGATCTAGTTAGAGCAAGGTTTATCATTGATTTTCTACTATATTTGTGCCTCAATATACACTTGAGAATTAATGCCCTTAATTATCATTAAAAAATGGGCCTAAAATGGCCTGGCCACGCTAGCTGATGGCTGCACATTAAACGGGCTCCGAAATCCTTAAACCTCACATAGCTGATTAAAACCACTTACAGTTAAATAGACCACATCTTTTTCACCAAGAATTGATCTGGAAAAGTTCTAGCAGCAGTTTGACACCCTGAAAGATTTGGGGACATAGCACGGAGATGTTTCCCTGAGCTGCGTAGGCAAGAACACTGAGGCCTGGCAGACCGGCCTGACTGAGGCCGCTCCACCACTTGCGGGACTCAAGGCATCATAAAAAAAGACACCTGTCCGGACATAGTCAGAATCAGACCCTTTCCATGACACTAAGAGGAGAAAGTACCAAAAAAGAGGAGGTTGCGCAGTTCCGGGTGTAAAGCGCAAGGCCCTCTGTAAACCCCCAACGGATAGTGCAGTGAGGAGATTACTTATCGGCTGTTGAGCCTTCGCAAGTAAAGCGCAAGGGACCACGCAGGTAGCTCAGGCAACGGAGAAGGTCTAAGATACGTCTTTATGTCAGCGGAACTGGTGAGTGAAGGGCCTTAAGGCGGATCTGCTCTGGTGGGTAGAAGTAATTTGAAAGCAACTCAAAGTTACAATCGCTGCTGACAGCTGCACTAGGTAATATAGCCAGAGTGGTTATCTGGGGCAGGAAAGTCCTGTAATGAGATCGGAATACGGTGGAGGACTCTCACTGGGACTAAGTCACAAACAGGGCCCTCAGGACAGTTATGCACGCCATTTTGATTATCGGGCGATACAGCATATGAGCGGGTAATTGCTCAGCAACAATCCTTAGAGAGTAGCATTGTCATAACATTGCGCAGAGTATAAGATTGGCCAGCTAAAGAAAGGAAGCCCAGAGTCATCATTGTCCTATACCCAGTAGATGAGAATATAAATATTTAATATTAGCTAGTAGCATTTAGGAGAAATACCCGGTACAGTCAGAAGGGGTAACATATAAGTAGCTATGCAGCAGACATTAAGAATCACAACCCCCTGTGTACAAGGCCTGCAGTACATAAGTATCCGCACAGTATCCCAGCAGCCAAGCCTAAAACGATGTCAGCAAGAAGACTAACAAAACAAGGCAAAAGCTCTCAGTCTTCAAACATGGAAAGTTATCTGATTACCTCCGACGCTGCACATAATTCCAATAGGAATGCTGTAGATAGCACTAGACAGGAGGTCTTGAAGTCAACTCCTCAAAGAGCACCTATATCACCAAAGAGGACATTAAGCATCTATCCTCTAAGGCTGACATTAAGGAAGCCATGATGGACGTGAAACACATGTTCAGCGAGCTCAGGAAAGATACCGTAGTGATAGATCAGAGGGTCACGCTCATTGAGGAAACTCAGGAGGCTCTGCGGTCCGATTTGCAGCACTAAACCAGCTGTGTACAGTCGAAGGAAGTGGTGGTACAAGGTCTAACTGACTGCATAGAAGATCTAGAAAACTGGAGCAGACGAAACAACCTCCGTCTCCGGGGTATTCCTGAGGCGGTAAATCCACCTGACATTAGCAGCAGAAGATGTACAAATTGAAAGGGTGCACAGGGCATTGCGGCCCAAGCCGCCAGCAAGGGCCCCACCAAGGGACATAATTGTAAAACTTTTGTCCTACAAGGACAAAGAAGATATCCTCAGGCACTCGACATCCACTGACGTATAAGGGATCTGACATACAAGTTTTCACTGACCTGTGCCGGCAACCTTACAAAAGAGAAGGGATCTTCGCTATTTCACGTCCACACTCAAGGAGAAAAAAATCCAATATAGATGGGGGTTCCCCACCTGTATTATAGCCTCCAAGGATGGAACATCAGCCATATTCAGGACTGTAGCGGACCTGCCAGGCTTTAATCAAGCACTGGATCTACACATTAGACCCCTAAACGCAGCAGCGAGACTGGTCCCTGAGGAAGTAGGATCAGGTCGGAACGAGGGAGAAAATCGCCCTGTCTGAAAAGAGTCTCACTGCAAGGCCCAACAGACTTTGACTGTTGGCCTATAAAGAAATGGACGGAACTAGCTATCCGCTCATTAAGTTGAACTGTTGTCTGTAACCTCTAAAGGATTCACCCACAGATAAGTTTTTGTTCTATAATATAGTCAATGTCCTATGTAGTAATATGTTTTCTTTTCCTTCCATAAGATCAACCTCATACATAGTGTTTGATGTTACTGTTTGTTCCATATAAGTGGGTGGTCCTGTCTTGAGTTATTGTTTTCCATTTCAACATCGCAGTATTTTACACGCGCTCATTCCCAATAGGACACATTTTGTTAGGAGAGTTCACTACAGTGCTCTCTGGAAGGCCCAGGTAGCGTATAATTAGTTAAAACTCAGTCATATACAGGGGTGGTGACAAAGGGCCCCAACCTGCATAGGGCTAATTGGACAGTCAAATTCCAGGTGTAATGCATAGGGAAACAGAGATATAAGGAGAAAATGGCGTCAAAGCGCTTAACATACAAGCAGTCTGACAGGTGCTAGAATATCAGAGAGAGGCTGGAGCGCCTCTAGTCCATTGTGTCCTTGCACACTAATCTGCAAAAGACATGCCTAGAGGATCTGTGGGGATTCCCTCGGTAATAGATATACTGGCTTAGGGACGGTCACCACGAATACTAGAGCGCATCACACAGGGCTTAGTATGGATATAGAGGGATGGGCACTTAACTACATCGGATGACATAACAGTTGATGTGATGGTTAAAGATTTGCACGGAGACAGAAGTACCTTTGGGTTTTTTCATCTGCAAAAGAATGATGTATATTGATATGTATTGTGATTGTGTTGCTCCTCTATGTACCATGCATCCTCATGTTTAATATTTCTAATGCCCCTTTTGCATGAATATCACTACTCCCTCAGAGGTTCATTTCCCTGGACAGGGGGGCGGAAGCATCCTATGAACAGCACACACAGGCTAATCCTAGCTAACTCCCCAGTAGAGACATGACATACACCTCTGTTATCATGGGAAACATATGATAAATTGATATAAAGAGCGCTGCTTGGGGGATAGATGGGGTGGGCCTCGTACAGTATTGATCATATAGCATTTCAGTAAGTCAGAAGGGTAATAGAGGGTCTGGTGTGTAGCGAGAGTATTGCACCCTAGTGCAGCGACACTCAGGTGTCGAGACCAGAAAGGGAACTGTTGTCAGCAGACACTCTGGTTAGAAATCCAGGTAGTAGACTAACTAAGCCACCACAGGAACATCTGATCGTTCAGCGCCAACTAATTGATAGGCATCACCCAATTGGCCAGGTGCACGATCTGTGGGGTCCCAAGGGCAGATAGGGATATGGACCCTGACCGATATTAGTTCCTGTTAGTATATACACAAACCAAAACAGAAGAGGTCAGAGTTTGCAATCTAGATACCCCTTTGCAGCCAACTCTATTCATCAGAGACTGAGCCCATACAAATATCTTGACAAGGGGGTCTGGACGGATACGTAATACTCCCAGTGCTGATGGTGCTTGGAGAAGGTAAACCAGGGGTACTGTATAGGGGCATGGGAAAACTTACCTGGGTGACTTAGCCATGATCCCTAAATTAAAAGGCAGAATGTTGTCCAGCCGCATAGAAGGTAGGGATGTTGAAATCAATCTGGAAATTAGTGTAAATTATCATAAAGGTTCTGGTATTGTTATTTATATGGCTTTCTAAAGTTTAAGTGGTTTTAATCTACAAATAGAAATATTATTATTTTTTAAATACTTTTTTAATGAGGACAGAGAAATTGACATACAGAGCATATTTTGATACATCAGATGAGATACAATAGTTCAAATATTAAATATTCATACCAGGGTGAATTCACTTTTTTCAGAATAATAATAACATAAACCCAACTACACCGTATCATATATCAACATTCCTGGTACTTGTTTTCAGTTTCTTGGTGGTAATTAGTAGCTTAATGCCACTGGTCTCTTTTAAATTAGTTGCCACCTTTCTCTAGTATACTTAGTCCTCTCTTATTTTTTATAAACTATTCCAACTAAATAATCAAAACTAATAAACTTTCAACAAGTTGTCAACCCAACAACATGACACATGTGCATTATTTTGTGGTTACCCAAATTAGACCATTGTGGTGCCTAAGGGGAAAAGGGAAAAAAAAAATTCAAACAGTTCCCCCCGCCCTCTCTTGTACTGCCAAACATTTGATACAAAAATCCCCACTCACCCCTCATAGAGGCTGCCAGCATGAGCTCGGTGTGAGCGAATGGGGCAAGAATTTGTCTCTGTGATTTGTCTCTGTGACTCAAGGCTCAGCGTAAAAAAAGTGTTTTAGTCGTTTAGTAGTGTCCATCTTAGTGTCTAATTGTTCTATAAGCAGTTGTCTATGTAGGCTATGTTTGAATGATATACAGGAGGGGGCTGTTTTCACCTTCCAATCCTTCAAGATGACCTTTCTTGCAGTCAGGATTATCGTAGTGAGCAGAGGGCCATGCGCAGGGCTCTGCTCTCTCCAGTCCAGAAAGCAAATTTGTTCAATTCCAATTTTAACACTAATTGCTAAGGTGTTGGTAATCCCGTAGGCAAATTTTCCCCATAACTGTCTAACCCGAGGGCATGTTTGGAAGTAGTGCAGGAAGTCTGGGTCAGTCAGTCTGCACTTACTGCATTCATTCATTACGTTTGGATTCCACACAGATAACCTTCAAGGAATAATATAATCCCTATGTAACAATCTGAACTGAGATTCCCTAAGGGTCATGGATAAAGTTGCCCTCCTCATTGTTTCTATGCTATGCTGAATAATTTCCGTCAAGTCTTCCCTTTACAGGTCCCTATTCCATAAGCACTCTAATGTGTTCAAATTTTTAGATTCACCCTTACTTAGCAGGGTTCTATAAAGTCCTGAAATTGTAAAGTTGCCCAATTTGAATGAAGCTACAGAGATGTTGAGAGCATGCGGCTCCCAGAAGTGTGAATCTGTTTTGATTAACTAGTTTATACAGTGCCTCACTTGTAAGTAAGCATAAAAATGTATTTGTGGTATCCTAAACTGGTTTTGCAAGTCAGTAAATGTTTTCACACCCTGTGTTCTCATTCTCGTTACCTCCTCTGAGGAGATAGGGGAATTTAAAGAGGCCAACTGTTCCGGGCTGATCTGTGAAAGGTCAAGATCTCTCCAGAAGGATGTAATAACCTCTTGAAGAGGAACTCTCTGGCTGGAATATAAGTCAGAGTAATATTCCGCCAAAGCCCCCACTATAGACTCAGGAGTCTTGTGGGTTTGGTTGCGGTATTTGAGGGCAGCAATCAGTCTGCGGGCTGCCTTCTGATTTATTAACAAGGCTAATAATCTGCCTGATCTGTCTCCCTCCCTATAGTATTTGGTGCTAGTTTTGAGAATTTGTGTAACTGCCTGGTGATGCAGGAAGGCATCCAGCTCTCCTTTACTAGTGAGATACCTGTCTTTCATGAGAGGGCAAGGATCACTGCAGTATGCTTGGTAAGACTCTGTCATGGTATCCTGCAGCTTCTGCAACTTAGTCTGCATCTTCCTGCGCAGCGCGGCCACATATGAAATATTTCATGTCAGGACTGCCTTGGCCGTATTCCAGAACAATTCTGGAGTGTCCGAATGGATTTGATTATCCATGTAGTAATCATTCCATGCATGAGTTAAATGTTTGGAGAAGGCGTCCGAGGTGTAAAGATATCCGGGGAATCTTAGTGTGTGTTTGTTAGAGACTAAAGCGCCCAGAGAAACTACCAGCTCAATTGGTGCATGGTCAGAGACCACCACATTATGAATCCTAGCATTGGTTACTCTCGGGATTAGGTTAGGGGAGATCATAAAAAGATCAATACGAGAGAGCATTGGTGTTGCTCTAGAGATGCATGTAAAGTCCCTGCTCTCAGTATTCCGTAATCTCCAGATATCCACCAGCTGTAGAGAGTCTGAGAGCCTAGCAAACACCCTTTTTTCAAAAGTGCCCTTGCCCCTAGGTCTTTCCCCCGCATAAGGACGCTCCGGATCTCGCATTCTATCACATATAGGGCTAGGGGCTAAGTTAAAGTCCCCCCCAAGCACCATGTCCATTCCCGAATATGGGGTCAGTGTTTGAATAAGTTTAGTCCAGACAGCTATGGACTTACAGTTTGGGGCGTAAATGTTACAAAGTACTAGTATCTTCTGATTTAGTCTGACCTGCATCACCAAATATCTCCCTTCTATATCTTTATGAGTTGCTAAAACCTCTACCCTCCATCGTTTCCCAAAAAGGATTGCTATACCTCTACTAGAATTAGTGTGCGAAACATACTCCACCGATCCCACCCAGTCTCTCTTTAATTTTTCATGCTCCACCTCAGAGAGATCGGTCTCTTGCAATAGTGCAATGTCTGCCCCTAAACGTTGTAAGTGAGTCAGTATAGTGCTTCTCTTGATGGGAGAGTTAATCCCCCCACATTCCAAGACATAAACCTTACCGCCATTTAGATGTCAATATGTGAGACGGAATAGTCTCCATCCCCGGGGGAGAGAGAGGGAGAGGGAAAAAAAATGATTACAAAAGTAATTCAAAGGGAAGTGTCCACAAACTAGGGTCACAGTAAATGCCTTTTTTTAAATCAGTCATATACATTATCAAAAAACATGCCACAACTATTATAGGGACCCAAGGAGACTGTGTCTTCAAATGGTTGGGTTCAACATTTTTCCAAAACATCAATATAACAGTAATTACACACGTACTGAAAATCCGCAACTCTAACTGAGAAAGTAATAGTATCTGGTACTCTCTAAATTGAGGAATTTTTTCCTCATCAATTTTGTTATGAATATCTAAACTAATGATCTCCAGATGCTCTGCACCTAAATACAGAGCTTTTGTCCCAATTTTATGAGAGTAGAGTATTTGTAGAGTTGCAGCATAAGTAATCAGCAATCCAACACAAAAAAAGAACCTTGACACAAACAAAATTAACTTTATAACTGTATATAAATTGTTGACACATCAGTACATATCATTCGAGGCCAAAGTTAGCCACATTAATTAAGTAAACTATTAACCAGCCACATGTTCCCAACGCTACCTTTCAGCCTGGGTCTATCTAGGTGAACCTGCTGTGGATCTACTCCGATTACTCCTCAGGTACTCTGTGACCTCCTGTGGAGTATCAAAGAATTTCCTCCACCTCTGTGAATCTAACAGAAAATTGCTTCATTTCCCCCGTTAAGTGGTCAAGGCCCTTCTGCAGACATTCTATCTTTGGGAGAAAGATGGAGGAAAGCTGGTAGCACCACCACATGTGTGTCCATGGGTAGTGCATTTATATCCTGTATAATGGAAGGTGTTTCTTGCGAGTGGTCAGCAGCTCCCCTGGTCTTCCCCAAACCTTTAATTTTCCCTGACATCTTGCTTCCAGCCAGGAATTTATCCATGTACTAACACAGTTGATCACAATAACCGTTTACCTATGAAGTTGGTTAACACTGTAGAGGCAGAAAATAAACATACAAAGCTCCTAATAATAAATAAACCAGTAACACAACACCACTGACAGCATATCACGTCTGCCACTAACAATCGTGTGCCCTGGGCTAATTGGAGAGAGTCTTAGATAATGTCCCCAATATATGGCAGTAATAAGTGTCCATTTAAAGTATATGGTATATGTAAACAAACTCCAGCAGACTACAGATAGCTCAGAAGTATCACCATGAAACAGCCAGTGAGTGATCCGGAGCTGATCAGATCCTTGCCAGAGTCACACTTTATATCTTTACCCCAAGGCAATGGTGTGTAGGCCAAAAGTTTAATTGCGTGTTCAGGCCTAGGTTCCCTAGGCAGGGTGCAGTGTCAAAAGTAACAGCTGTAATGAAACTGCAACAGTCTCTCCTCCCTCCCTTCTTTTAATCCCTAGTGTCTGTGTGAGAATGTTGAGGCAGGGACGTTTCCTACCCGTTCCGTTTTTTTTAAGTCAACCTCCCTCCCGTCAGAGGAGGAGAGACCTAGCCAGATCCGCTGATCCGTGTGTGTGGTACCTAAATCCCCTGGCACCTGCGGCTGCTCCTTTTGGATTCTTACTTTCCAGTGTCTTGGAACCGCTCCTCTCTCCGGGTTAACACGGGGCAAGATGGCGTCTGCTGTTTTCGCGCCACTGAAGAGCGTCCATCTTTTCCTGCTAGAATCTAGGTGGCGATGCTCCCGGGGGTCCATTTCCACTCCTCCAATCAATCTATGCACGGTCTCAGCTGAGGCTCCTGTAGAAGGTGAAACGCTGGCCTTCTTCGCTTCAAGGTGGCTCTTGGCGGCAAACTCTAAGACCTGGACAACACACACTGGCCAATCCACTGCAGCATGTAAGTTAGGACACCAGACCACTACTTGTTCTCTAGGTCCATTGATCACGTAGTTCTGTTCGGCTGCTAATGTGGGGCTACTGTTCAAAATCACAGTCCATACATATGCACTTCTCTGTGCTGTGTTGCTTGCGGTGAGGGCGGGATGACCTCCGCCTGTGCTAGAAATACCAGACATCTTGTGTGTCAAGGCTAGGGCGCACTCGGGCTATTCTGGGAGCCAATGCTAGTTGGTGTAGGCACAATTCCCCCAAAAATACACCTCTAGTTAGGGGTACAGCTCCGGAGCTGTTAACTTCGGCTTTTTGCTCCCTAGCTCGCCCACTGGAAGTCCTTACAAATAGAATTTATCTTTAAACAGTTTTGCAAGTGAGGGAATAGGAATACTACTCCCTAAAGTGTATTTTGGTATATTGCATATGGATCGCAGATCCAAGACAGATACTCCATTGTTAACAGTAGCATTGTTTGCTACTCAATACCCCCACCCGCACTTTTCAGTTCTTAATCTTTGCTCGAATACCTCCGCTCCCCCCCTCTGCTTCTCTTAGACTAACTTACCTCTCGTTCCCCTCCTTCCCATCTCCTTTTTCCCCACCCCTGTTTTTTTTTTTTCTTAATGGCAAACTTACATGCCGAAGGGAGGCATCTTCCCATAGGCGTAATAACTATAAATGTCAAAGGTCTTAACAGCCCTGGGAAAAGGTCCATGATCACTAGAGATTTGCACAGAATGGGCGGTGACATTGTCTACATACAGGAAACTCACTTCCTCAGGTCTGGGTAACCCAGATGGTATAGTTGCCAATACCCAGAAGCCCACTTTGCTTCAGGTCCCTCAAAAAAGAATGGGGTGGCCATACTGATTCTCACCAAAGTGCCTTTCTGGCTCGAGCAGACCCATTTGATACTGGTTGGTACATTGTATGGTAGACCAATCACGCTGGCAAATCTATACTTTCCAGGCACTCCTAGGATTCCTTTCTTAAAAAGTTCTTGCAAATATTATTGAAGGTACAAAAGGGAATCCTAATTCTAGGAGGAGACTTTGTCTAGGCTGAATCCCAGCCTAGACACCTCAGATGGTGTTTCCAACACTCCACATAGGGTTCTCAAGTGTTTCTCCAGATCCCTAAGAGATCTTGTTCTCCACAATGTGTGGCGCACGCTGCACCCAAAAATGAAAAATTATACATTTTATTCCTACCCGCTTAGGAAATATACAAGAATTGACTACTTTTTTACAGATCCTGCGGGCTGTAATATAAGATCATGGTCAGATCATGCGCCAGTGTGCTGCTCGATCCGGTGGCCCAATATCCCTGAAACCCCTTTTGTGTGGAGGCTGGAGGATTCCATGTTGGATGACCCTCTGCTGAAACAAAAGCTATAGAAAGACCTTGAGGAGTATTTCTGCCTCAACGCGGATGATTCCATGAGTAACACCACGATAAGGGAGGCACACAAAAGTGTGATCAGGGGAGTTTTGATCAAACATAAATCTGCAATAAACAGAAAGAGAAGAGAACAATATTCTGTGCTTCTTGAGCGAGTCTCACAAGTGGAATCGGCACACAAGGAGCAACCTAGAGATGAGGTCCTGCAGAAAGACTTGGAGCAAGTCAGGTCTGCACTTCTAAAATATTTATAGGAGGAACAACAAAAACAGGCACTGATCTTGAGACAACATTTCTTTGAACATGGCAATAGTGCAGGTAAGCTCCTGGCTCGAGCAATAGCATGAAAACGTTTAAAGGCTTATGTATTTGAGATCATAGATCGGGTTGAAACCAGGCATACAGATGGCTCCTAGAAAAAATAATAAAATAGCTACCTTAGAAAAGATAAGATATTTTAAAACCTCTGGCGCTGCAGAAATTGCTGCTAGAATTGGAAAATAGAAAATTGGATGAAAGTGATATAACTTACTTTATTTAAAAGTGGATCTCAATAAAAAGTTTTTGTAAAAAACTTCATTAAAATATTATTCATTTAAAAATTGAGAAATTCTCAGGCACACTTTGGTCTTAATGATAACATATGAACGTTTGCTAAATGTGCAAAAATATTTATTAGACAAAAAATTAGGTAAATAAATAAACAAATAGCTGATAAGCTAATACAATTAAAAATAAGAATAAAAAATAAATAGATAAGTGCAGTATCAATAAACAAAATAACATAAACACAACAGAAATATACGATAAAACTTTATCCAAAGAAAGTCCATAGGCCTTCAAGGGTTAATATTGTGGGTTTGATCCAGAGCGGAATGAATTCAGAAACTCCTTCAACAGCTGAGATGTTGAATGCCAATTGTAGCTGGGAGGGAGACCGTGTTTTGGTCTCTGCAGCAGCGGTCAATCACTATAGTAATAGCAGAGGAAGCGAATGTTTCTTTAGTGTAGAAGACGATGTCGGATAACTGCTCCACTCAGGGATTCTCACAGTATCGAAGCCGATCTGTAATGACTACGTCACGTAGCGTCAAAATGGGCGGAGCAACGCGTTTCAGCCCGTTCAGGGCCTTTGTCAAGCTCCAGAAGAGAGTGTGGTAGGTTCTTTTATACCTATAACTTTTATGTTGATTGGTTGAGTGCCATAAGTAGGAGTGTCTTGCAATTAAAGACAAGGTTAGTGATGGCATTGTGTGATCAAACAGTTACAAATAATGATACGTTATTCATAAGTGCAAATTTGTTACCATATTGCGATACAATATATTGCCTTGTCTGTCTCAATCAGTTTTTTAGATACAATAATGGCGATCACACTTAAGCAGGTTAGCTGCAAAAAGCAGAAAAGAAGGTTTCCATATTTAAGGCAGAGATATGCAGTAATGTATAATCATAACTTAAAACAAAAGAGATACATAATTTGTTATCACCAAGACCAAAGAGCAACATTGTTCTAAAATAAATAAATAAATAAATCAATCACAGTCCATCCAATTAATCATAATAAAACTTTTATAAAGAAAAAATATAAAAAGATATATATTAAATTACTAAAGCACTCTATTATAAAAACACTAATTAAAAGTGTATATATAAGAGTTATTATCTTACATGTGCATATATTTTCAGACATTTGTTGGATTTTCTTATTTTTATATTAAAACGTAAAAAAATATATATAAAAAATATATAAAAAATCTAAAAAAATCTAAAAAATCTAAAAAATCTATTATGTTAGAAAATGGAGAGTTGAAGTAGAAAAAGGGAATGAGAATAAATTAACCTAATTAATTCTAATCTCTCAGAAAGTAACCTATATCAAAGTCAATGTTTAAACCATTGGGTTGTAATGTCTTTAAATCAAAAATCCATTTTGTTTCTTTTTTTATTAAATCAGACTGGATATTGCCACCCCTCCAATGTGGTTTAACTTTCTCTATTCCTATATATGAGAAATGGGCTAAATTCCCATTGTTACATGCAGCAAAATGCTTTGGTACAGGGAGGTCTTTATTCCTGTCTAAATCATATTTTTCAATGGACCATATATGCTCCCGTATACGGTCACGTAATGGTCTTTCCGATTCGGCTATGTACTGTTTGCCACATCGGCATTGTATTAGGTAAACTACATATCTATCAGAGCATCTTATAGTATCTTTGATTTTAAAGGACTTTCCTGTTGTATTAGATGTAAACTCCTTTTGTTTCCTAGAATGTTTGCAGGACTTGCATGTTAAGCAGGGAAAGAAGCCATTCATTTTCTTACCTGTTAGGTCCTGCTGTGATTTATTTTTATTCTTATTTCTGTTTTCAGTAGGTGCTAAAATTGTTTTCAGGTTGCGAGCCCTTTTATAAACAATTTGCGGTTTAGCTGGTAAAATAGAACCCAATTGTTCATCATTCTTTAAAATCCCCCAATGTTTTTTTAGAATTTTTTCTATTAGATATTTGTTGCTGCAGTATCCAGTAATGAAAGGAATAAAAGTATTATCATTCCTTCTTTGAATTTTATTTTGGGATCTCGTATTGTTTTGAACTAAATCCTGTCTGCTAACTTCTCTTACTTCCATACGTACTTTTTCTATTTTATTAGCATTATAACCTCTCTCTATAAATTTTTGTTTCAGCTTATCTGATTGGGCATCAAAATCAGTTAAATTTGAACAATTTTTCTTTACACGTAAAAACTGACCTTTAGGAATATTCTCAATCCACCTTGGGTGGTGACAGCTGGTATAATGAATATAACTGTTAGCATCTACACTTTTAAAGTGCGTTTTAGAGAGAATTTTACTATTAACGGGAAATAATTCTAAGTCCAGAAAACTAATGTTTTGTCTACTTTTTTCGTATGTAAACTTCAGATTTACTTCATTATTGTTCATCGAAGCAACAAATTCTTCTAGTATACTTTCTTCCCCTCTCCAAATAATGAGGATATCGTCTATATAACGTTTGTATGACACCCGGTTTGCTCCAAAGGGGGTAGTGGATAAAAATGTTTGTTCCCAGTATCCCATAAATAAATTAGCGTAACTTGGAGCAAACCTGGTGCCCATAGCCGTTCCTCTTTCCTGATTATAAAATTGATCCATATAACTAAAAAAATTATGTGTTAAAATAAATTCTATTGAGTCTATTAAAAAGGATTTTTGTTCACTTTTGATAGTATTATCAGTGTCTAAAAAGTGTCTAACTGCTCGTAGGCCATCTGCATGGTTAATGCACGTATATAACGACGTAACACCACCTGCCGGGTGGGTTTGCCAAACTCTTATGAATCTTTGGCAAACAATAAAGTAAGATAATAAAGCCTGCCGACAAGGGCGGAGGCATAGTAATTTTAGATTCTATTGATTACCATAAAATCTGTGATAATCTTCTTAAAGATAATGAAACCTATAAGAAATTAGCAAATGACCCCACTAAGAGATATTCTGACATTCTAAAAACACTTTTAAATGAAGCACTAAATAAGGGCATACTTAATGCTAAAGAAATGAATTACTTACTTCCAAAATTTCCTAAAATCTCCTTACTTTATTGTTTGCCAAAGATTCATAAGAGTTTGGCAAACCCACCCGGCAGGCCGATTATATCAGGAATAGGATCCCTTACAGCTAACCTTTCCGAATACTTAGATATTTTCCTCCAGAAATATGTTAGATCTCTGTCCTCTTATCTAAAAGACTCAACGGATGTATTAAAATTAATAGAAAACATCCCGTGGCAAGAAGATTTTCTTCTTGTCACGTGTGATGTTACGTCGTTATATACGTGCATTAACCATGCAGATGGCCTACGAGCAGTTAGACACTTTTTAGACACTGATAATACTATCAAAAGTGAACAAAAATCCTTTTTAATAGACTCAATAGAATTTATTTTAACACATAATTTTTTTAGTTATATGGATCAATTTTATAATCAGGAAAGAGGAACGGCTATGGGCACCAGGTTTGCTCCAAGTTACGCTAATTTATTTATGGGATACTGGGAACAAACATTTTTATCCACTACCCCCTTTGGAGCAAACCTGGTGTCATACAAACGTTATATAGACGATATCCTCATTATTTGGAGAGGGGAAGAAAGTATACTAGAAGAATTTGTTGCTTCGATGAACAATAATGAAGTAAATCTGAAGTTTACATACGAAAAAAGTAGACAAAACATTAGTTTTCTGGACTTAGAATGATTTCCTGTTAATAGTAAAATTCTCTCTAAAACGCACTTTAAAAGTGTAGATGCTAACAGTTATATTCATTATACCAGCTGTCACCACCCAAGGTGGATTGAGAATATTCCTAAAGGTCAGTTTTTACGTATAAAGAAAAATTGTTCAAATTTAAATGATTTTGATGCCCAATCAGATAAGCTGAAACAAAAATTTATAGAGAGAGGTTATAATGCTAATAAAATAGAAAAAGTACGTATGGAAGTAAGAGAAGTTAGCAGACAGGATTTAGTTCAAAACAATACGAGATCCCAAAATAAAATTCAAAGAAGGAATGATAATACTTTTATTCCTTTCATTACTGGATACTGCAGCAACAAATATCTAATAGAAAAAATTCTAAAAAAACATTGGGGATTTTAAAGAATGATGAACAATTGGGTTCTATTTTACCAGCTAAACCGCAAATTGTTTATAAAAGGGCTCGCAACCTGAAAACAATTTTAGCACCTACTGAAAACAGAAATAAGAATAAAAATAAATCACAGCAGGACCTAACAGGTAAGAAAATTAATGGCTTCTTTCCCTGCTTAACATGCAAGTCCTGCAAACATTCTAGGAAACAAAAGGAGTTTACATCTAATACAACAGGAAAGTCCTTTAAAATCAAAGATACTATAAGATGCTCTGATAGATATGTAGTTTACCTAATACAATGCCGATGTGGCAAACAGTACATAGGCGAATCGGAAAGACCATTACGTGACCGTATACGGGAGCATATATGGTCCATTTAAAAATATGATTTAGACAGGAATAAAGACCTCCCTGTACCAAAGCATTTTGCTGCATGTAACAATGGGAATTTAGCCCATTTCTCATATATAGGAATAGAGAAAGTTAAACCACATTGGAGGGGTGGCAATATCCAGTCTGATTTAATAAAAAAAGAAACAAAATGGATTTTTGATTTAAAGACATTACAACCCAATGGTTTAAACATTGACTTTGATATAGGTTACTTTCTGAGAGATTAGAATTAATTAGGTTCATTTATTCTCATTCCCTTTTTCTACTTCAACTCTCCATTTTCTAACATAAAAGATTTTTTAGGTATTTTTTAGATTTTTTAGATTTTTTTAGATTTTTTATATATTTTTTATATATTTTTTTTACGTTTTAATATAAAAATAAGAAAATCCAACAAATGTCTGAAAATATATGCACATGTAAGATAATAACTCTTATATATACACTTTTAATTAGTGTTTTTATAATAGAGTGCTTTAGTAATTTAATATATATCTTTTTATATTTTTTCTTTATAAAAGTTTTATTATGATTAATTGGATGGACTGTGATTTATTTATTTATTTATTTATTTTAGAACAATGTTGCTCTTTGGTCTTGGTGATAACAAATTATGTATCTCTTTTGTTTTAAGTTATGATTATACATTACTGCATATCTCTGCCTTAAATATGGAAACCTTCTTTTCTGCTTTTTGCAGCTAACCTGCTTAAGTGTGATCACCATTATTGTATCTAAAAAACTGATTGAGACAGACAAGGCAATATATTGTATCGCAATATGGTAACAAATTTGCACTTATGAATAACGTATCATTATTTGTAACTGTTTGATCGCACAATGCCATCACTAACCTTGTCTTTAATTGCAAGACACTCCTACTTATGGCACTCAACCAATCAACATAAAAGTTATAGGTATAAAAGAACCTACCACACTCTCTTCTGGAGCTTGACAAAGGCCCTGAACGGGCTGAAACGCATTGCTCTGCCCATTTTGACGCTACGTGACGTAGTCATTACAGACCGGCTTCGATACTGTGAGAATCCCTGAGTGGAGCAGTTATCCGACATCGGCTTCTACACTAAAGAAACATTCGCTTCCACTGCTATTACTATAGTGATTGACCGCTGCTGCAGAGACCGAAACACTGTCTCCCTCCCAGCTACAATTGGCATTCAACATCTCAGCTGTTGAAGGAGTTTCTGAATTCATTCCGCTCTGGATCAAACCCACAATATTAACCCTTGAAGTCCTATGGACTTTCTTTGGATCAAGTTTTATCGTATATTTCTGTTGTGTTTATGTTATTTTGTTTATTGATACTGCACTTATCTATTTATTTTTTATTCTTATTTTTAATTGTATTAGCTGATCAGCTATTTGTTTATTTATTTACCTAATTTTGTGTCTAATAAATATTTTTGCACATTTAGCAAACGTTCATATGTTATCATTAAGACCAAAGTGTGCCTGAGAATTTCTCAATTTTTAAATGAATAATATTTTAATGAAGTTTTTTACAAAAACTTTTTATTGAGATCCACTTTTAAATAAAGTAAGTTATATCACTTTCATCCAGTTTTCTATTTTCCAATTTTAGCAGCAATTTTTGCAGCGCCAGAGGTTTTAAAATATCTTATCTTTTCTAAGGTAGCTATTTTATTATTTTTTCTATTTTATCTGTGGAGACAGGGGTTCTCCATTACCTACTGGCATATTGGTATTTTAGAAACATAGAAACATAGAAACATAGATATTGACGGCAGATAAGAGCCATAGGCCCAGCAAGTCTGCCCGACCTTACCTAACAGTATCAACTTATCTAGTTCGTAGGATAGCCCTATGCTTGTCCCATGCATTTTTAAAGTCCCCCACAGTGTTTGTTGCTACTACCTCTTGAGGAAGTTTATTCCATAAATCAATCACTCTTTCTGTAAAGAAGTGCTTCCTCAAATTACTCCTGAATCTACTACCCTTTAGCTTGAGCTCATGACCCCTTGTTCTTGAATTTTCCATTTTATGTAAAATACCCACAGCCTCAGTTTTACTAAACCCTTTAATGTACTTGAAAGTTGCTATCATATCACCTCTTTCCCTTCTCTCCTCTAAGCTATACATATTTAGGTCATTGAGCCTATCCTGGTAAGTTTTATTTTTTAGACCATGTACCATTTTGGTAGCCCTCCTTTGCACAGATTCAAGTTTGTTAATATCCTTCTGAAAATATGGCCTCCAGAACTGCACACAATACTCAAGATGAGGCCTAACTAATGATCTATAAAGTGGCATAAGAACCTTACTATTTCTGCTGCAAATACCTCTACCAATACATCCAAGCATTCTGCTAGCCTTACTCGCTGCATTACTACATTGTTTACTAAGTTTTAAATCATCTGAAATAATAATTCCCAAGTCCTGTTCCTCGTCTGTAACAGTCAGTAAAGTGTCATTGAGTCTGTAATTAACATTTGGATTTTTCTTCCCTAAATGCATTATTTTACACTTTGCTGTGTTAAACTTTAGATCCCAGTCGTTTGTCCAATCCTCCAATTGTTGTATATCACTTCTCATTTTGTCTACCCCCCCCTGGAACATCCACTCTGTTGCAAATTTTTGTATCATCTGCAAAGAGACATACTTTCCCCTGTAGCCCTTTGCTGATATCGCAGATAAATATGTTAAACAAAACAGGCCCCAGAACTGACCCCTGAGGAACACCACTAGTAACAGCCCCCTCTGCTGAATGAACTCCATTTACTAAGACACTTTGTTTTCTGTCCTTAAGCCAGCATTCCACCCAGTTCACAATTTTTGAATCTAGACCAAGGAGATATAGTTTGTGAATCAGTTTATTGTGTGGGACGGTGTCAAATGCTTTGCTGAAATCTAGATATGCTACATCAACTGCTCCTCCCTTGTCTAATACTTTTGTTACATAATCAAAGAAGTCAATTAGATTAGTCTGACATGATCTCCCTGCAATAAAACCATGCTGATTTTGGTCCTCTAAATTGTTTGTGTTTATGTAAGTCATAATTCTTTCTTTTAAGAGGCTTTCCATTAATTTCCCTACTACTGAAGTTAAACTAACTGGCCTGTAGTTGCCAGATTCTTCTCTACTGCCCTTTTTATGAAGAGGTATTACATTTGCTATTTTCCAATCATCTTTAGAAAATCCTGCGCAGGGTTACACACAATTTTATCTAACCATACAGATGGCTCCTCCATTGCTAATGTCTTTGGGAGCTTCTATGAAACTCTCTACAATCTGCATCCTCCCGCGGACAGGCAAGATGGGCTTCCTCACACGTCTCCCACTGAGCAATCTATTGCTGATTATTTGGCTGTTGTGAAATTGCCGAAGCTCACAAAGGAAGAATCGGAGCAACTAGAGGCCCCTTTCATGGCAGAGGAGATATCACTGGCCATCAAAGAACTCCCAGCAGGAAAAAGTCCAGGCCCGGATGGGTTCGGGACTAGGTACTACAAGACATTCTCAAGTGTTCTGGTACCATACTTCCTTCAAACCTTTAACCAACTATCTGAAATGCCGGTTTTGCCAAATACAATGTTGGAGGCATTTATTACGGTAATACCTAAACTGGAAAAACCTGAGAACCAGCCAAGTAGCTACAGACCAATTTCGCTGCTTAACTCCGAGGTCAAAATACTGGCCAAGATCTTGGCCACCCGATTGAATATATATGTGCCCCGACTCGTCTCCACGGATCAAGTGGGATTTATTCCCTCACGATAGGGGCAAGATAATACCTGTAGGGTCATACAGCTCATATCGCATCCACACGTCAGCTCGGTACCGCTGGCACTTGTGTCAACAGATGCCAAGAAAGCATTTGATCGGGTCAATTGGCTGTTTATGCGTCTGACCCTGCAGAGGATGGGACTTGGTCAGAGCCTTGTGAATAGGATATTCTCATTATACTCTTTGCCGATTGCAAAAGTTTGAGTGAACGGCATGTTTTCCAGAACATTTCAGATCACCAATGGTACGAGGCAGGGGTGCCCACTGTCACCCCTCATATTCGCGCTTACAATGGAGGTTGTGGCTTGCAAAATCTGTTCCAATATTAACATCAAAGGCATAAAGATAGGGAACAGAGAGCACAAATTAGCAATGTACGTTGATGATGTCTTGTTTACCCTGACTGACATCATCCCATCTCTTCAGGCCTGTCTGGTGGAGATAGAGGCATACAGCAAGGTGTCCAATTTTCTCTTAAATCCCACTAAATCGGAAATATTGAGCATCATGGAATCGGCTAATGTAATGGATGTCTTAAGGCTGCAGTGCCAATAAAGATAGCACTGTCCCCCTCAGTCACGGAGATAGTCAATTTGAACTACAAGTGTATCAGAGGAGAGGTCCTGGGGGACTTGGTGAACTGGAAGAATAAAACCATATCGTGGCTGGGACGAATGCATGTGGTGAAAATGAATATTCTACCCAGGGTGTTATACATAATGCAGACTATCCCCCTTGCATCGGCATCTCACTACATCTGTTAAAAACAGTCTGCAATTGAGTCCTACATTTGGAATGGGCAGAGACCAAGAATTTGTAAGAGAACCGTCTACCTCCCCAGGTGTAGGGTGGGCCTGGGAGTCCCCCAGCTCAATGTATACCGCAGAGCCATTGGCATGCAGAGACTGGTGGAATTATGTCACTGCTAAGCTGATAAGGCATGGATAGAAATGGACAATGAGATCCTACAGAGGGGAAATTTGGGCTCCCTCGCATGGGTTTCCTCTGCGAACCGACCAAGAGAGCTGCAGTTTTACCCACTGCTCAAAGACGTCTTCCAAAACTGGGACAGAGTGGTCTGCCTGGAGTGTCACATCTCATCTGCTCAGTCGCCCAATACCCCAGTGCGTGAGAACCCAGATTTGGGCATAGCGACTAAAGCACACATTCCAGGCTCTTCTTATCCCCTATCAGAAGCAATTTTAGCAAATACTCTTCATAGGGGAAGGATGAAGACTCAGGATGAGTTGGCTGAGTGGGATACTTGGCTGTTCTCCTCCTGGTTTTGAGTAGCTCAGTTCCACCATTTCTTTTACACACACAAAGCGAAAGACTCCTTCATAAGACAAAAATCTTTCTTTGAGGCACTATGTACATCGGAGAGCACTCCGAATCACTTGATCTCAATCACTTACAAGATGTTGATTGTAAAAAATGAAACAGAACTTTCGACATATGCAGACACATGGACCAGGGACCTACAATTGGAGATTGATGCCAAAGATTGGCTTAAAATTTTTGATAAAGCCAAAAAAGCATCGGTCTCAGCCAGACTCCAGGAGATGCATTATAAATTCCTTAGCCGATGGTACTTGACTCTAAAAAGGCTGAAAAGAATTTACCCTAGTGTCAGCAGGGAATGCTGGAGAGGATGCAGAGAGGAGGGACGCCTCCTGCACATCTGGTGGACTTGCCTTTGAATGAGCCCTCTTTGGGATAACATATTTAGAAAGAGCAGCAGACTCCTGAATATCATCATACCTCCCAATCCACATTATTTAATATATCATAATCTCCCCAAAATTAAGGAGGAGGCTAAGCAGCGTTTATTCCTCCTAATGCTGAATTGTGCCAATGGTCTCATACCCCAACACTGGAAGAAACAACAAGTCCCGAGTTTGGAGGAGTGGAGGACTCGGACCAGGACCTGCACGGGCTGGAGAGATATCACTACCTGAAAACTGGAAAAGTGGTTACACACGAATACATGCAATTAATATGGGAGGGTAGAGGCCCTTAGATGCTGTATGGGGGCTCATGGACCTGACATATCTGAATAGCTTTCCCAATTATGATGGTTCAGATATCTGCGGGACTCTGCAGATGACTGACCTTCCTTTATTTATATATTTTTTTTTTATACCCCTTCCCTGTCCTAGTCCCAGACTTTCTCCTTCTCTTTTCCTTTCATACTGGCACTCGAAACAGGCCTCCAAAGCTCCATATTGAGTGAGTCAACAATAGGTATGTAAGAAAATGTTGATAAGCCTTATTGATATTCCAGGCCTGATAGGGTGCTTACTTAATTTTTCATTCATGTACTATACTTCAGTTAGTACAAAAGTATGGATGCAGTTGCAAGCTTCATAATTAATATTTGAATATACCTCAGCCGTGTCAACAGACTACTAGATGCAATGTAAGGTATCAATTAAAGCAGCACAAACACAAATATGTGTAAACATGATCTATGTATTTTGATGTATTGAAATCTGTTGTTTACTGATCATCTGTGACATACAGCTGCATAATTCTGTTTAATAAAGCTTGTTAGAAATTAAAAAAAAAAAATGGGCCTAAAATTGGGCAAGTTCGACTGTAAAATTCTCCTACTCGGTTCACACTTGGATAGAGTGCCAAAAAAGGGTTAAATTAGATTGTCTAAGTCATATTTTCTATAGTACACCTTCTAAAATTCTCTAGTTACATATTTATCATTTTTTGTGACTATAGAGAACTTAAATGCATGCACTTAAGTTCTCCTTAAGTACTGTGAAAAACAGCATTAGAAATAAAAACTTTTGAGCTTGTGTTGTGTGCATATCATGGAATGTTTCTTGGTGTACCCCATTGGGGCCTGGATGCATTGGCAGATTATGAAATCAAGCAAAGATTTTGGGTCCTATTTATCAACCCGTCAACGGTGCTGCATTCGCCGGCACCTATACGCTCGCCTGACATCGCCTAAAATTGCGGCCGTGGACCTGAATACGCTCTCCATATTTATATAAAAAGTTGTCAAAAAGCCGTGCACCAAGTGCGGGGTGATGAGCAGCGGACTGTTTTTAACTAACAGTCATCGATCTTGCTGCTCTTCGGCTTTTTCCCAGCTTTATTTATATACTGTCACTAAACACCCACACTATCCTAAACTGTTTAACCCCTATCCCGCTGCTCCGGGACCCCGCCACAACTAAATAAACTTATTAACCCTTAAACCGCCGCTCCTGGAGCCAATCCGATTGAACTTGAATCTGATTGGCTGATTCAATCAGCCAATCAGATTTTTCCTACCTTAATT
Organism: Bombina bombina; assembly: GCF_027579735.1. NCBI lineage: Eukaryota > Metazoa > Chordata > Amphibia > Anura > Bombinatoridae > Bombina > Bombina bombina. Next base: position 541,525,618 of record NC_069499.1, read on the forward strand.
CCAATTGGCTGATAGAATCCTATCAGCCAATCGGAATTCGAGGGACGTCATCTTGGATGACGTCACTTAAAGGAACCTTCATTCGTCGGGAGTTGCCGGAAGTCGCCGGAAGAAGAGGATGGATCCACGTCAGCTGCTTCAAGATGGTCCCGCTCCGCGCTGGACCGGTCCGGATCTCCTCTTCTTGCCGGATAGGATGAAGACTTCGGACCCTCTTCTGGACCTCTTCTTGCCGGATAGGATGAAGACTTCGGACCCTCTTCTGGACGGGTCGGTCCCGGCGTGGTGAAGATAAGGTAGGGAGATCTTCAGGGGCTTAGTGTTAGGTTTTTTAAGGGGTGTTTGGGTTAGATTAGGGGTATGTGGGTGGTGGGTTGTAATGTTGGAGGGGGTATTGTATGTTTATTTAAATGCAAAAGAGCTGTTTTCTTTGGGGCATGCCCCGCAAAAGGTCCTTTTAAGGGCTGGTAAGGTAAAAGATCTGTTAACTTTTTATTTTAGAATAGGGTAGGGCATTTTTTTATTTTGGGGGGCTTTGTTACTTTTTTAGGGGGCTTAGAGTAGGTGTAATTAGTTTAAAATTCTTGTAATCCTTTTTTATTTTTTGTAATTTAGGGTTTGTTTTTTTTTGCAATTTAGTGTAGTTGATTTAATTGTAGATAATTGTAGATAGTTTAGTTAATTCATTTATTGATAGTGTAGTGTTAGGTTTAATTGTAACTTAGGTTAGGATTTATTTTACAGGTAATTTTGTAATTATTTTAACTAGGTAGCTATTAAATAGTTATTAACTATCTAATAGCTATTGTACCTAGTTAAAATAAATACAAAGTTGCCTGTAAAATAAATATAAATCCTAAAATAGCTATAATTATTCGTTATATTGTAGCTATATTAGGGTTTATTTTACAGGTAAGTATTTAGCTTTAAATAGGATTAATTTATTTAATAAGAGTTAATTTATTTCGTTAGATAAAAATTATATTTAACTTAGTGGGGTGTTAGTGTTAGGATTAGACTTAGCTTTAGGGGTTAATACATTTATTAGAGTAGCGGCGAGGTACGGTCGGCAGATTAGGGGTTAATAAGTGTAGGTAAGGTAGCAGTGACGTTGGGGGGGCAGATTAGGGGTTAATAAATATAATATAGGGGTCGGCGATGTTAGGGGCAGCAGATTAGGGGTACATAGGGATAATGTAGGTTGCGGCGGTGTACGGAGCAGCAGATTAGGGGTTAATAATAAAATGCAGGTGTCAGCTATAGCAGGGGCGGCAGATTAGGGGTTAATAAGTGTAAGGTTAGGGGTGTTTAGACTCGGGGTACATGTTAGGGTGTTAGGTGCAGACTTAGGAAGCGTTTCCTCATAGGAAACAATGGGGCTGCGTTAGGAGCTGAACGCTGCTTTTTTGCAGGTGTTAGGGCTTTTTTCAGCTCAAACTGCCCATTGTTTCCTATGAGGATATCGTGCACGAGTAAGTTTTTGAAGCTGGCCGCGTCCGTAAGTACACCGCTGGTATTGAGAGTTGCAGTGGCGGTAAATACGCCTGTACGCTCCCTTTTTGGAGCCTAATGCAGCCCTTCAGAGAACTCTAAATACCAGCGTTGTTTAAAAGGTGCGGGGGGGAAAAAACATGCGTAGCTAACGCACCCCTTCTAACGCAAAACTCTAAATCTAGGTGTTAGTTTTTTGTAACTTTGTCATTTTTTAGTGTAGATTTAAATTATTTGAGTAGGGTTAGGGGTTTAAATATATAATATAGTTATTTTAATTTGTAATTTTAGTATAAAGGTTAGGTTGGATTAATCATTAATTTAATATAGTTTAATGTAATTTTATTTTAATAGGGTAGGTTCATTAATAGTTTAATATAGTTTAATGTAATTTTAGTATAACATTCAGGGAAGATTAATTCATAGTTTAATATAGTTTAATGTAATTTTAGTATAATAGTTAGTGTAGGTTAATTATTAGTTTAATATAGTTTAATATAGTTTAACTTAAATATAAAGGTAAGTTTAAATTTATTATAAGATAGGGATGAGTTAATATTTAATATAAAGTTAGCAGGTTGTTAGGTTTAGGGGTTAATAGTTTAATTTAGTTTATGGAGATGTGGGGGGCTGGCGGTTTAGGGGTTAATAGGTTTAGTAAGTGCTAGTGATGTGGAAGGCCAGGGGTTTAGGGGTTAATAACTTTATTTAGTTGCGGTGGGCTCTGGGAGCGGCAGGATAGGGGTTAATAACTTTTATTAAGGTTGCGGCGGTGGCGGGGCAGCAGATTAGGGGTTAATAACTATAATGTAGGTGGTGGCGGTGTAGGGGGCAGCAGATTAGGGGTGTTTAGACTCGGGATACATGTTAGGGTGTTAGGTGTAAACATAACTTTTATTCTCCCATAGGAATCAATGAGATATCGGGCAGCAGCGAACATAAGCTTTTGCTGCTTTCAGACTCCCACTGATTACTATGGCATCTGCGGCCTCCAGGGCGGCGGATTGAAAACCAGGTATGCTGGGCCGGAATAGTGGCGAGCGTACCTGGTAGGTATTTGTTAACTTGCAAAAGTAGTCAGATAGTGCCGAATTTGCATTCGGAACATCTGTAGTGACGTAAGCATCGATTTGTGTTGGACTGAGACCGGTGGATAGTATGTTACGTCACAAAATTCGCAATGTTACGTCACAAAACCACAAGCCCCCCCCACAACGAAATATACTACAATAAACTATTAACCCCTAAACCTAATGACCCCCTAACTTTATATTAAAATTACAGTTTCCCTATCTTAAATTAAATTTAAACTTACCTGTCAAATTAAATAAATTAATTACAAAAACAAACACTAAATTATGAAAAATAAGAAACAAGTTATCAAAAATAAAAAAGAATTACACCTAATCTAATAGCACTTTTAAGGGCAATTGGTATTTTATTGTAGACTAGGTTTTTTTTTTTTTTTTGGGGGTGCTTTTTTATTTTGATAGGGCTATTAGATAAGGTGTAATTCTTTTTTATTTTTGTTAATTTGTTTCTTATTTTTTGTACTTGAGTGTTTGTTTTTTATGTAATTTAGTTGTTTTTATTTTTAGTAATTTTAGTGTTTACTTTTTTTGTAATGTTAGGTTTTAGTGTAAAGCAGGTTAGGTGTTATCTCACAGGTAAGTTTGTATTTATTTTAACTAGGTAGTTAGTAAATAGTTAATAACTATTTACTAACTAGTCTACCTATTTAAAATAAATACAAACTTACCTGTGAAATAAAAATAAAACCTAAGCCAGCTACAATATAACTAATAGTTATATTATAGCTAGCTTAGGTTTTATTTCACAGGTAAGTTTGTACTTAGTTTAAAATAGTTATTATTTAGTTAATAATTGTAACTTTAGTTTTGCTGTATTTTAATTATTTTAAAGTTAGGGAGTGTTAGGCTTAGGGTTACGTTAGGGTTAGGGTTATGTTAGGGTCAGGTTTAGGGGTTAATCAATTTATTTAGTGGTAGTGATGTGGGAGGCCAGAGGTTTAGGGGTTAATAACTTTAGTATAGTGGCGGCGACATCGGGAGCAGCAGATTAGGGGTTAATAGTTTTATCTAGGTGGCAGCGATGTTGGGGCAGCAAATTAGGGGTTAATAACTGTATGTAGGTGGCGGTGATGTTGGGGGTGGCAGATTAGGGGTGTTTAGACTCGGGGTTTATGTTAGGGTGTTAGGTTTAAACATAACTTTTTATTTCCCCATAGACATCAATGGGGCTGCGTTACGGAGCTTTTCATTCTGCGATCGCCGGTGTTAGGTGTTTTTTTTGCTGGCTTTCCCATTGATGTCTATGGGGAAATTGTGCACAAGCCCGTCAAAGCAGCGCTTGTTTTCGGTGTGGTATGGAGCTCAACGCAACCATTTTGCACGCACAAGCCTGCTTTTTTAAAACTTGTAATACCAGCGCTATAGGGAGGTGAAATAACGCTGCTTTTGTGGCGGTCGTTAAAATCCCTATAGCGCTCAAAACTCGTAATCGAGCTGAATGTCCCTATAATAAAATATGTTAATACCTTTCTCAGCTCTAACACTTAGCTTCCTCAGGTATATTGTAATATGTAATACATACAGCTCAGAAATCAAATAATAGCATAACCAAGATTATTTTCATTATATGACAATGACAGTCAACAAATTTAAATTGAAAGAGATTATATCTCCAAATCCAATCTACAGAAAGGATACAGAGAAACAGAAAATATTGTGTGTGCGTGTGTGTAGGGGGCATTTTGTGGACAAAATAGGCAGAACTGGAGATTTGGGTAAATATATTATGTTTTCTGTGACATAAACACTTTAAGGGAACTCATAAACTGCTTGTCATCCAGGAGCAATTAAATGTGATCCTGTAACTAACAAACTGGGACTAATTTTGAAATCTAAAATAGTATATGTTGCAGTGAATATGTATTAGGTACACTGAGATAGCTAATTTAAACTGTATTATAGATGCATTTCATATAAAAGTGTTTATCATTGCTTAGATGATTAGTCAACTGTTAAGTAAGCAGAAATGTTTCCTCTAATGTAATGACATACCTTCATTTGACTGACATTATCTTTAACATCACTTACAGTTCCTCATTAACAATTTCAAATCACTCTTAAGTAGCTATTTGCATAGATTCATGTTGTGAATATCTTCCGCTTTTATGCATGTCTTATTTCATAAAATATTTATATATAGGATTATAGGAGCTTTGATGAAGTAACATGACAAAATGGTTGCCTTGGATACTGATTTTTATCAACTTGTCGAGTGTTCCAGCTTTGGAACAGATGTCACCCCTGACTCAGGTACATTTGCACTTTTTTTGATATAGTAAATTATATTAGTGTCATTCACTATGGACAAATTTCTACTTAAGTGAAAACTTCAGAAGAGGATCTAATAATTGGCCAGATTACGAGAGGAGTGAAAACATTTGCAAGCAAACAATAACGGATTTATCACAGGTTTTGTGCTCATCAGGCTTCCGCTGGTATTACAACAAGTTGAAAGTAAACGCGATTGCTTGAGCGCAATCTTGATTTATGCTATAATGATTACCGTGTCTTCAGAGCTCTGGTTAACCGTTTTGCTAAATTAAAATGTTTCCCAAAACACATACAAAATACATTACAATGTATAGTTACACCCATAATAACACTATCTAATAAAAATGATTTTTAGAGCATATTGCACAAAAAAGTTATAAGGGCTCAATGATATAAGGTCTCAGGTGTTAGGAAAAAAAGGCAAAAGGGCTTTAACATAGACATATACTTATATATGTCTAAAGATTATATGTATATACAGTCTATGTATATGTATTTATATGTGTATAAATGTATTTACAGACAAATATACACATAAAAACACATAAATACAAATATATATATATACAGTGGGGCAAAAAAGTATTTAGTCAGCCACCAATTGTGCAAGTTCTCCCACTTAAGAAGATGAGAGAGGCCTGTCATTTTCATCATAGGTTTACCTCAACTAAGAGAGACAAAATGTGGAAACAAATCCAGACAATCACATTGTCTGATTTGGAAAGAATTTATTTGCTTATTATGGTGGAAAAAAAGTACTTGGTCACCTACAAACAAGCAAGATTTCTGGCTCTCACAGACCTGTATCTTCTTATTTAAGAGGCTCCTCTGTCCTCCACTCATTACCTGTATTAATGGCACCTGTTTGAACTTGTTATCAGTATAAAAGACACCTGTCCACAACCTCAAACAGTCACACTCCAAACTCAACTATGGTGAAGACCAAAGAGCTGTCGAAGGACACCAGAAACAAAATTGTAGACCTGCAGAAGGCTAGGAAGACTGAATCTGCAATAGGCAAGCAGCTTGGTGTGAAGAAATCAACTGTGGGAGCAATAATTAGAAAATGGAAGACATACAAGACCACAGATAATCTCCCTCGATCTGGGGCTTCACGCAAGATCTCACCCCGTGAGGTCAAAATGATCACAAGAACAATGAGCAAACATCCCAGAACCACACAGGGGGACCTAGTGAATGACCTGCAGAGAGCTGGGACCAACGTAACAAAGGCTACCATCAGTAACACACTACGCTGCCAGGGACTCAGATCCTGCTTTGCCAGACGTGTCCCCCTGCTTAAGCCAGTACATGTCCGGGCCCATTTGAAGTATGTTAGAGAGCATTTGGATGATCCAGAAGCGGATTGGGAGAATGTCATATGGTCAGATGAAACCAAAGTAGAACTGTTTGATAGAAACACAACTCGTCGTGTTTGGAGGAGAGAGAAAGCTGAGTTGCAACCAAAGAACACCATACCTACTGTAAAGCATGGGGGTGGCAACATCATGCTTTGGGGCTGTTTCTCTGCAAAGGGAACAGGATGACTGATTTGTGTACCTGAAAGAATGAATGGGGCCATGTATTGTGAGATTTTGAGTGCAAACCTCCTTCCATCAGCAAGGGCATTGAAGATGAAACATGGCTGGGTCTTTCAGCATGACAATGATCCCAAACACAGTGCCTGGGCAACAAAGGAGTGGCTTCGTAAGAAGCATTTCAAGGTCCTGGAGTGGCCTAGCCAGTCTCCAGATCTCAACCCCATAGAAAACCTTTGGAGGGAGTTGAAAGTCTGTGTTGCCCAGCGACAGCCCCAAAACATCACTGCTCTAGAGGAAATCTGCATGCAGGAATGGGCCAACTTACCAGCAACAGTGTGTGATAACCTTGTGAAGACTTACAGAAAACGTTTGACCTCTGTCATTGCCAACAAAGGATATATAACAAAGTATTGAGATTAACTTTTGATATTGACCAAATACTTATTTTCCACCATAATTTGCAAATAAATTCTTTCCAAATCAGACAATGTGATTGTCTGGATTTGTTTCCACATTTTGTCTCTCATAGTTGAGGTATACCTATGATGAAAATTACAGGCCTCTCTCATCTTCTTAAGTGGGAGAACTTGCACAATTGGTGGCTGACTAAATACTTTTTTGCCCCACTGTATATATATATATATATATAGAGAGAGAGAGAGAGAGAGAGAGCGAGAGAGAGAGCACGAGAGAGAGAGAGAGAGAGAGAGAGAGACATACATTATATATAAGTGCATTGGTGCCCTTTGCAGTTAACCCCTTAATGACAACTGACGTACCAGGTACGTCATGCATTAACAAGCAGTTAATGACAATGGACGTACCTGGTACGTCAGTTGTCTAACAGAGTGCTGGAAGTGATCACAATCACTTCCAGCAGCTCTGAGGGTATTGCAGTGATGCCTCGATATGGAGGCATCCTGCAATACCCCTTTACAAGACTCCGATGCAGAGAGAGCCACTCTGTGGCCCTCTCTGCACCGGTAGTGATGGTGCCGATGGTGCCTTTGTCTGGTGGGAGGAGGGAGCGTGTGCGCATTAGCCACACTGACACCAATGAAAAAGGAAGGGGAAAAAAAGTTTTTTTTTCTTTTTTTACATTTAAAAGGATCTGGGAGGGGGAGGGGTGGGAGTATTGTGGGGGGGCTGCTACACTACAGAAATAATTAAACATACAAATAAAAGTTATTAATAAAATTAAAATAGTTTGGTTTGTGGGGCCAAACTGGGTACTGGCAGACAGCTGCCAGTACCCAAGATGGCGGTAATTAGGTAGGGGAGAGGGTTAGAGAGCTGGAGGGGGGGATCAGGGAGGTTGGTGCTAAGGCAGGGGTCCATCACAACTAAAATATTTTATAATTTTTATTTAAAAAAAAAACAACTCTTTTATTTAGTACTTTCTGCCAGTACTTAAGATGGCGGTAACAATTGTGGGGTGGGGGAGGGAAGAGAGCTGTTTGGGAGGGATCAGGGGGTGGGATGTGTCAGGTGGGAGGCTGATCTCTAAAATTAACCCTGCAAGCTCCCTACAAGCTACCTAATTTAACCCCTTCACTGCTGGGCATAATTCACGTGTGGTGCGCAGCAGCATTTAGCGGCCTTCTAATTACCAAAAAGCAACGCCAAAGCCATATAAATCTGCTATTTCTGAACAAAGGGGATCCCAGAGAAGCTTTTACAACAATTTCTGCCATAATAGCACAAGCTGTTTGTAAATAATTTCAGTGAGAAACCTAAAATTGTGAAAAATGTAAAGTTTTTTTTTTATTTGCTCGCATTTGGCGGTGAAATGGTGGCATAAAATATACCAAAATGGGCCTAGATCAATACTTGGGGTTGTCTACTACACTACACTAAAGCTAAAATTAACCCTACAAGCTCCCTAATTAACCCCTTCACTCCTGGGCATAAAACATGTGTGGTGCGCAGCGGCATTAAGCGGCCTTCTAATTACCAAAAAGCAACCACAAAGCCATATAAGTCTGTTATTTCTGAAAAAGGGGATCCCAGAGAAGCATTTACAACCATTTGTGCCATAATTGCAGAAGCTGTTTGTAAATAATTTTAGTGGGAAACCTAAAGTTTGTGACAAAATTTGTGAAAAAGTGAACTTTTTTTTTTTTTTTATCGCATTTGGCGGTGAAATGGTGGCATGAAAAATACCAAAATGGGCCTAGATCAATACTTTGGGATGTCTTCTAAAACAAAATATATACATGTCAAGGGATATTCAGGTATTCCTGACAGATATCAGGGTTCCAAAGTAACTAGCGCTAATTTTGAAAAAAAGTGGTTTGGAAATAGCAAAGTGCTACTTGTATTTATTGCCCCATAAATTGCAAAAAAAGCAAAGAACATGTAAACATTGGGTATTTCTAAACTCAGGACAAAATTTATAAGCTATTTAGCATGGGTGTTTTTTGGTGATTGTAGATGTGTAACAGATTTTGGGGGTCAAAGTTAGAAAAAGTGTGTTTTTTTTCCATTTTTTCATCATATTTTATCATTTTTTTTTAGTAAATTATAAGATATGATGAAAATAAGGATATCTTTAGAAAGTCCATTTAATGACGAGAAAAACGGTATATAATATGTGTGGGTACAGTAAACGAGTAAGAGGAAAATTACAGCTAAATGCAAACACTGCAGAAATGTAAAAATAGCCATTGTCATTAAGGGTAAGAAAATTGAAAAAATGGTCCGGTCATTAAGGGGTTAAAGGGACATGAAACCCAAATTTCTTCTTTCATGATTTAGAAAGAGCATGCTATTTTAAACAACTTTTTAATTTACTTCTATTATCTAATTTGTTTTATTCTCTTAATATTCTTTGCTGAAAAGCATATCTAGATAGACTCAGTAGCTGCTGATTGGTTGATGCACATAGAAGCTTCATGTGATTGGCTCACCCATGTGCATTGCTTTTTCTTCAACTAAGGATATCTAAAAAATGAAGCAAAATAAATAAAAGAAGTTAATTGGATTGTTGTTTAAATTTGTATTATCTGTCTGAATCATGAAAGAAAAATTTTGGGTTTAGTGTCCCTTTAAGTAGATGAAAACATGAAAAAACATTTATGCAATATTCATTTTTTTAATAAAGGTTTATTTACCGTAAATATTTCACATTCCAATGTTTTCCACATAGCAGAATATGTTCTATATATTCATAAATAGATATTCCTATATAGTGTAACAAAAAACTTGTACAAAGTATCCCCTTCCTCAGACGTCTGAGGAAGGGGATACTTTGTCCCTGAAACGTCACTATTTTTCACAGTAAAAGTTTGTTTAAAAAGGACCAGCGAGTGCAAGTTTTTTGTTACACCATACGTATTTTGTACTAGAACCCTGGCAGTTGTGCTATTAAGTGAGAGTGCTCTCCATTGCGATATATATATTGTACCAAAAAAACATCAGATATATGTAGAAATATGTATTTATTTAATTATGAATAAATAGAACATATTCTTCTATATGAAGAACATTAGAATGTGATATATTCATATTTTCATGTCGGGTTAGCACACATAAGAATATGCAATTCGGGTTTGCACGAGAGTACGATGTTAGGTTTTTTTTCTCCATTGACGGGGAATACGCAAATGTGCGCAATATTCTAACTTCGGCTTTTTGCTATGGTTGTGCTAGTGCTCGAACAAAAATAGAGTACTTTCAACTGGTAATACGAGCACAACCGACGCCGCCAAAAAGCTTACTTCTAACGCAATTGACGCTCGAGCCAGAGCATTAAATAGCGCTCAACTTGTAATCTGGCCCAATATGTTTTATAAATTCAGTTTTGTACTAGACTCCATCTAGCTATTAGTATTATTTCTTGATACAAATGTCCATCATCCATACAGTACTACAGATGAACCAGTTGTTGCCTTCAGACTGTTTCCAATCATCATCACCTCCAGTTGAAAATTTTCATTATCGGAATCTGACTGGTGACTAGACAATAAAAGAAATTTAAATCAGATTATATCATCGTTTTGAAATGATCTGAAAAGTCCTAAGTTAGACAAGAGAAGATAAAACTTAAGGTAAACATATTGGTTCTGCCAATAATTGAAGTTGAAAGAAATTTAACATAACATACTTACAAGTTCAGCATAATGTTTTAAACATTGTTTTGTAAGAAAACAATGTTCTACTATTATTAATGCCCTTTAACCTATAGTATATTTATGTCTCTTTACAAATCTTACAAAACTCAGACATCATTGATTTCTTTGCAGAGTTATTTTATTCCGATAGAGCCGGGGTCTCAAACTCATATTACCTTGGGGCCACTGGTTAAATTTTCTTCTCCCATGGAGGCTGCTTCCAAAACTTTGAACAAAATTAGACTAACTATATATATATATATATATATATATATATATATATATATATATATATTTATATCTCTCTCTATATATCTATCTATCTATCTATCTATCTATCTAAATATATCTGAATGCTCTGTTAAACAGATACTATCAGTGATGGTTTTGTGTCATATGTGTAATCATTACATACACACACATACCCACACACATACACAGACCCACACATACACAGCCCCCCAACACACAGACCCACACCCACCCACACAAACACACACACAGACCTACATACACAGAACCCCCCCACACACACAAACAGACGCACACAGATCCCAACATACACACACTCAGACAGACACACACACTCACACAGACTCACACAGACCCACACACTCACACAGACCCACACACTCACACAGACCCACACACATACACAGACCCACACACATACACAGACCCACACACATACACACAAACCCACCCCCTAACACAGACCCACACAAACACCCACAGACCCACACAAACACACACACACACAGGATCCCCCCACACACACAGACGTTCACAGACCCCCACATACACACACTCATACACACACTCATACACACACACACATACCAACACACACACACATACACACCCACTAACACAGATTCACATACACACAGACCCACACAAACACCTACAGACCCACACAGGACCCCCCCACACACACACACATACAGACCCACACACACACACAGACCCCCCCCACACACACACAGACACACACAGACCCCAACATACACACACTCAGACAGACACACACACTCACACAGACTCACACAGACCCACACACTCACACAGACCCACACACTCACACAGACCCACACACATACACAGACCCACACACATACACACAAACCCACCCCCTAACACAGACCCACACAAACACCCACAGACCCACACAAACACACACACACACACAGGATCCCCCCACACACACAGACGTTCACAGACCCCCACATACACACACTCATACACACACACACACACACACATACCAACACACACACACATACACACCCACTAACACAGACTCACATACACACAGACCCACACAAACACCTACAGACCCACACAAATATACACACACATACCACAGGACCCCCCCCATACACACACACATACAGACACACACACACACACAGACCCCCCCCCCCCCCACACACACACAGACGCACACAGACCCCAACATACACACAGACCCACACACTCACACAGACCCACACACATACACAGACCCACACACATACACAGACCCACACACATACACACAAACCCACCCCCTAACACAGACCCACACAAACACCCACAGACTCACACAAACACACACACACACAGGATCCCCCCACACACAGAGGTTCACAGACCCCACATACACACACTCATACACACACTCATACACACACTCATACACACACATACCAACACACACACATACACACCCACTAACACAGACTCACATACACACAGACCCACTCAAACACCTACAGACCCACACAAATATACACACACATACCACAGGACCCCCCCCACACACACACACATACAGACCCACACACACACGCAGACCCCCCCCCGCAGACCCCCCCCCCCCCCCACACACACACGTTATGGCATGGCAGTATTTTAAACAAAGCAAGCTACACTGCCCCTCTCTTAGATAGAGACACAAAATAAATCTCACTATAAGGCAGCTGTACTAAGCACATACCTTGCTCAACCCCATTGCTTGTCCTCCTCTGCTGCTGCTCCTGACAGTCTCTGCTGCTGCCTGCTTATACTCAGTTTGCCCCACAGTCTCACTTAGAGTTACACTACACTCCCCCAGTGAAGTCCTGGGTCCCCTCGTCACTGCCAAACACAAGCTCTGGGCAAAACAATCCTACTCACTCACTTGCTTTGCTCCTCTATCACACCCACAAACAGCTTTTGCGACAATTTTGGTGTGCTGCATGGGGAGTAAGTGGAGGGCCGCATTGTAACTGGTTCGTTTGCTGGAAATGGCCCGCGGGCCGATACTTTGAGACCCCTGCCATAGAGAATGAGATGCAATGTTCAAAATTCTTCATAGCAATCAATTACTTTGCTTTAAAATAGATAGTATAAGAAAGGATATTTTAAAATGCTGGGAAATACAGGTACATGTTTGTGCTATTTAGTATTACTGGGGGATTGAAGGGAAATTTCAGTACCTTTTATTTAGTGTAACATTTTGCAATAATGTCATGTCTAATCATCTGATCCACATGCAGCTCCCCTAGAGCTTATGAATTCCTGGCCTGTTTAATTCAACTCAATTGTCACATTCATTTTCCTGTGAAGAAGAGCAATTAAAATGTGTGGAATGAAGTGACAAAAGTGTGATGAACAATCAAATTCAGCCATTTGAATATATTGATTGTGAAAAGCACCATATTCAAAACATTAAACATGTAAGCCTAGATTACGAATGGAGGGCTATTGTTATCACGAGGATCATTGTTCAATACACTCAAATCCATATTACAAGTGGTGCTCTGTTAAAATTACTGCAAATTCTTTTGCCTGTACTCACGGTAATTTACGCTTCCCATATTTTCTATATGTGTTAGTATTACAAGTTGAAAGTAAATGTGATCATGCAAACGCAATTGCATTTATTGCTCAAACTTTTTACATGACCTGAAAGTTTGTCTGGATGAAACAGTTGCACTAAATGTATTATTATTATCATCAGGTATTTAAACTTCACTATGAACCCCTAAACCGCCGCCTCCCACATTGCAAACCACCTCTGTAAACTACTAAGCCCTAAACCGACACACATCCCACGGCAAAGTAAGCTTCTACACTATTAACCCCTAAACTGCCACACACCCACATTGAAAAGTCTGCACTACGCTATTAACCTCTAAACCGTCAGCCTCCCAATGAAAAGTAATCCACAAACATCTAAACCCCCTAACCTAACACCCCTAAGTTAACGCAAAATAGTCTAACCCTACCATTACAAAAAATGTAACTACCTTTAAAAAAATAAAAATGTACCTTTTAAAAATAAAAACCCCCCATTAATATAAAAAAAAACAATACATTATTTAAAAAAAAATAACATTGCAACAAAACAAAGTATAACATTACAAAAAACAAATAGACATTAACATTACAAAAAAGAACAAATAAATTACCACAAAAAAATATTATGCCTATTCTAAAATCCCAAAATAAAAAAACTCACCCCAAAATAAAAAACCTATTCTAAAACTAAACTACAAATAGTCCTTAAAAGGGCCTTTTTCAGGCCGTTGCCCTAAAGTGATCAAGCTCTTTTTCTTAAAAAAATAAAAAATTACTCCTAACATTAATCCCCTCAAACAATAACTATCTTAAATAAACTAATCTAAAAAGTGCCCTGAGTAGGGCATTTGGCTGGGCATTTAACTCTTTTGCTGTCCAGATTAAAAAAAAAAACCTAATCTTAAAACAAAAAACACCTAAAAACAAAAAACAAACAAACACTAAAGCCCAAGATGGTACTCACCGAAGATGATAATGGCGGCGCTCCTTCATCCCGGCTGCGGTCCATCTTCTTATCTACATTCCGGTAGGGGTGTTGGTGGCCGTGGTGGTCTTTATCTTCAGAGTTTGAACATGAAGATCCTCTTCATGCAGTCACCAGCGACATACTGAATTTGGAATGTGAGGTACCCCTTGCATTCCTATTGGCTGATTTGCATGTTCAAATTCAAATTAGCCAATAGAATGATTTTTTTTTATAATTCTATTGACTGATTTGAATTTAAACATACAAATCATCCAATAGGAATACAAGGGTAACACTATATAAAAGGGGTACCTCGCATTACAAATTCAGTGTGTGGCTGGTGTCCGCATGAAGAGGACCTCTGTGTTCAAGCTCTGAAGATGAATACTGCCACCGCCTGGATGAAGATAAGAAGATGGACCACGGCCGGAATAACGAAGGACCACCGCCGGGATGAAGATGAAGCGCATCATCTTTGGTGAGTACCATCTTGGGCTTTAGTGTAACATTTTTATTTTTAGGTGGGTTGTTTTTTAAGATTATTTTTTTTGTAATCTGGCAAGCAAAATAGCTAAAGGCCCTTTTAAAGGGAATGCCCAGTCAAATGCTCTTCTCAGGGCACTTTTTAGGTTAGTGTTTTTTTTGATAGTTATTTTTTTTTTTGGTGGAGTAATTTATTAATTTTTTATGAAAAAGAGCTTAATATTTTAGTGTTTAACTATGCGTTAGAGGTTAATAGTATAATGCTTTACTATACGTTGGGGGGCTGGCGGTTTAGGGGTTAATAGTGTAGTGTTTTACTATGCGTTGGGGGCTGGTGGTTTATTGGTTAATAGTATAGTGGGGACTTTTCAGTGGGCTACGTGGCAGTTTAGGGATTATTAACATATAGGGCTTATGGTATGGTTGCACGAGTAGGATGTTTTTACCTTGGTTGACTTCTATGGGGGAATAGGTTATCGCTCATGCGATAGTTTAAGTTAGGCTTTTTGCGCTCGTCCGGTTAGTCCTGGAATGATACATTTTTACTTTTGCAACAATATATCACATTAGCAAGAGCACTATATAGCAGCGCTATTTCTTGTCATGTAGGGCTCAAAACATGTGCCAACTACCTATCTTATTATTTTTATTATCAGTTATTTATTGAAAGCGAACAGATTCCGCAGTGCTATAAACATAGGAATGATATGCAAGGTAACCCTCTGTCAGCGCTTATGAAGGTTATCTACAAATAGCTGGGCTCATAGGCTTACATACTAAGGGGTTCAAAGGGATAACAAAGGAAGAGAGGAACTGGGGTTTGGAAAGGTTAGTGTAGGTTGTATGCATTCCTGAACAGTAGAGTCTTTAGGGAGCGCTTGAAACTTTCAAAACTAGAGGAGAATCTTGAGGAGTGAGGATGAGAGTTCCACAAGATAGGGACTAGTCTGGAGAAGTCCTGTAGATGGGAGTGTGAGGAGGTAACAAGAGAGAAGGAGGTTGTGAGCAAAGCTAAGGGGATGGGAGGGAGAGTATCTGGAGACAAGGCCTGAGATATATGGGGGAGCAGTGCAGTTGAGGGCCTTCTATGTCAGAGTCAGAATTTTGTGTTTAATTTTGGAGGCTAATGGAAGCCAGTGAAGGTATTGGCAGAGAGGTGCAGCAGATGAAGAGCGACGTGTAAGGAAGACGAGTCTGGCAGAGGCATTTGTTATAGATTGTAAAGGAGCTAGATGGCAGCTAGGGATACCAGAGAGAATGTATTTGCAATGTTAGAGATGTTTTTAAGGTGGAAGTGGCAGAAATTGGCCAAAGACTGAATGTGAGGAGTGAAAGAAAAATCTGAGTCATGTGTGACCGCATCGGGCATGCAGGGTAGGGGCAATTAAATGATGGAGTAAAACACAGTTATAGAAAAATGGGAGGTGGAGATTCTGGAAGTAGGAGGGAAAAGAAGGAGCTCAGTTTTGGAGAGATTTAGCTTATGGTAGGGAGAGGACATATGAGATATGACAGGCGTTAGCAAGGAAGGAGGCAGGTCTGGTGCATAGAGGTAGATTTGGGTGTCATCAGCATACGAATGATATTGAAACCTGTGGGCTGTGGGGCTTTATTAATGAACCTAATGATGATGTGTAGATTGAGAAGAGAAGGGGACCAAGGACAGAGCCTTACAGGACCCCAACAGAAAGTGGTAAAGGATAAAGGCAGAGGATGCCCCAGGGAAGGCTACACTAAAGGTACGGTTAGACAGGTAAGAAGAGAACCACAAGAGGGCTGTGTCGCAAATGCCAAAGAAATGGAGGGTTTGGAGCAAGAGAGGATGGTCAACAGTATCAAAAGCTGCAGACAGATTGAGGAGAATTAGCAGAGAGAAGTGGCTTTTTGATTTTGCTGTAAATAGTTAATTGGTAACCATAACGATTGCTGTCTCTACTGAGTGTTGGGGTGAAATCCTATCTAGCTATCTCTTGAACAAAGAATACATGATGGGAGCAATGCAAATTTGATAATAGAAACTTATGTCCCTGCTTTTCCACATGAGACTAAGAGAACAAAGAAAATTTGATAATAATAAATTAGAAATAAACAGGATGTTTAATCTTTTCCAAGAAAGTACAAATCAGTCTTAAAAAACTTCAAAAACCATTTGTAAAGGGTGGGTTAGGTGTACCTGATATCCATTTGTATAATCTGGCTGCTTTGGCCAAGGTTGCAGTAGATTGGCAAATTGACACAGAATATTTCACGGATAGTTTGATTGTTAATTTATCTTTAGAGGTTCTCTCAATTGGGGCGTTACTACACTTAAATGGAAAGAGATCCCTCTACAGATTTGTTACAATATTATGTACAAAGGGATACTAAAAGTTTGGCATAGGATCCATAAACGCTGGAAAGTCCCCCACCAATGGTTAATAAATCTACCTATAAGAAACAAATCAAAATTTCTTCCAGGTCTAAATTCTAAAACATTTAAATACTGGTCTAATATTAATCTAGAAAAAAGGGAATTAGCTGGATTTTAACCATAAAATAATAAAAACTTTTATAATATTTAAAGATAAATATGAAATACCAGATTTTATTTGGCTTATTTATAAATCTCACATTATATATCAGGGATAGTTAAGTCTCACTCGGCGATATGGGAGATACATTGCTGCACTAAAAACAAATGAATTGTTTAAAAAGGGGAAATTTACATACTCAGGAATCTATAAAGCTCTGCTGGATTCAAATAAGAAAGAAATCATGATAAAAACAATAGAGGCTTGGCAGAAAGAAACCTCTATTCAATTAACAATGGATGAAATTACAGGCAGTTTTAATTATATTAAAGAAGTCACATTTGACTCATATTTTAAAGCATCACAGATAAAACTAATAAACAGATTATACTGTATGTTACCCCCAAGAAGGCATCTAGATGGCTCAATTGTGGACATCAATGCATTAAATGTAGTACACCTGACCCCTCACTGAAACATTACCTGTGGGATTGCCCCAAAATAAATCAACTTTGGGCAAAACCAAGTTACTTGATTACCAAAATACCAAAAATAAACATTAATATAGCTTTTAAAGATACTCTCAATGTACCAGATAGACAGACCTATAAGGAAAATGTATTTTTTCTTTTATTGGCTATAATTATGACAAGGAAGTGTATTTTGTGAGAATGGTAAAATGCCAAAAAAAAGGTAAAATACCTAGTGTGAGAGAAATATGTCAATTAAATATTGAAGTTTTTTTACCCTTAGCGATCGGGAGATAATGGCCAGGAAACTTATGGGTGAGAAATGGGGTGCCTTTATTAAAGATCTAGATGGTCCGTTACAGAAACAAATCTTCCGTCCCTTAACTTATAATAGAGTAAAGGATATAGCTTGGGGTACAGAGCTAGAGCTAACTCAGCTCTTCGTTAAAAGCACTAATTAGCTCTCATTATTTAATCTAGCTTTTGAGAAATATATAAATCTGTAGCTTGATCAAAATGTTAAAGGGAAAGGAAACTCCAACATTTTCTTTCATGACTTGGATAGAACATACAATTTTAAACAAGTTTCCAATTTACTTCTATTATGAAATGTGCTTCATTCTCTTATTATCCTTTGCTGAAGGAACAGCATTGTACTACTGGGAGCTAGCTGAACACATCTAGTTAGACAATCAGAAGAGACAAATGTCTGCAGGCACCTATCAGCATCTAACTCCCACTAGTGTTGGATATGTGCGTATTCTTTTCCAGGAGAACAAAGCACATTTGAAAATAGAAGTGAATTTAAAAATGTCTTAAAATTACTTTGTCTATCTGAATCATGCAAATTTAATTTTGACTTTACCATCCTTTTAATATCGGATAACTGCTTTCAAACTTTGGGGAAATTGAAATTATGAGTATTGGCGTTATTGATCTACTAAATCTTGGACCCCGTATTAGGAGACCGTGATAATTACCCAGCTAGGAAACGTTATTCGATTTATATACAACAATTAAAGATTACTGCTAAGAAGAGGAAATCATTTTATAACAAGAGGCATAGAGGCCAATTTATCAAAGGTCTTGCGGACCTGATCTGCAATCAGGTCCTCAAGACCTCACTGAATGCGGAGAACTAGTGCAACGTCGCCCCCCCGGCAGACTCGCGGCCAATGGGCCTCCAGCATGGAGGTGTCAATCAACCCAATCGTATTCGATCAGGTTGAATTGCGGTGATGTCTGTCCGCCTGCGCAGAGCAGGCGGACAGGGTTATGGAGCAGTCTCTGCTTCATAACTGCTGTTTCTGGCGAGTCTGAAGACTTGCCAGAAACACGGCCCTTCAAACTTCATTCGGAGCTTGATAAATGGGCTTCACTGTCTCTCTTTAGGTTTATAATGCTGAAATTTAAGAGTAAATAATTAGATAAAGAAATAATTTTGCCCATATGTAATATGAATTTTAAGGAATATGTCAACAATATGTATTGACTTGTCATTTTTAAGTGATGGCAATGTTAAAAGAAATATATAGTTTTTTCAATAAAAATTAAAAAGAGAAAAAAAAACGTTTGTTTAAAAAAGCATACTCTACCTGAATCATGAAAGAAACATTTTAATTTCATTTTAAGTTTCACGTCACTTTAACTATATTTCAGTGAAATTACCAGGTACATTCTGGATCTCACTAAGGGCTAGATTACAAGTGAGACACTATTTTAAAGTGTGCCTATAAAGGGGCAAATTTGCGGGCACATGTTAAATAATCAGCCATTACAAGTGGCGGTTAATGCTACCGCAAGGTTGCGGATTCACTTTGCATTAAGCTCAATTAACCAGAGGTCAGACCTCTGATTAATGTAAAAAGTTATCCCAACTGCCCCCAAAATAAAGCAGGAACAGTTAAAATGAGGGAATGTGGGGTGTTTGGAATAAAAACGCACCTAAACTTACTTTACATGGAGGTGAATGAGGGACTGTGTATTTACTATAAATGTATATGTATATGCTTATATATTTATATATAATTATGTGTTAATATGTATATATAGAAGAAGAGTTAGTTTACCCCTGTGCAACTCCGTTTTCCAGCGCTGCTTCTTGTAATCACAGAAAACTCAACCCTTGTGTGATTAACATCGGGTGTGCTAGTCTCTCCTTAACAGCCTACTATTGACTCCCAAATAGCATGCCACACAATGCGGATCATTATAACTCAGTTCGCAGTGGCGATGGTGCTCGGTCCTGGGGTAGAGACACAGTAATCTTTCCATGGCATGTACTGTGTATCCGTCCGTAGCCTCCTCCGTGTGAGTAGTGCTGGCCGCGTGTTAACACACACCCTCCATCCTATTGGTTGAGCTGTCCAGCAGCCTCTGTATTCTTCATCCAGGTCTCGCTTACTCTGGCTGTGTATAAACTGAAGAATAATTTGCGAGTACAACCCTTGGAGCTTGTTTGAATAATGATGCTATGACTATGGCTTACACAGCTGAAACGCTTCAGTTTTAATGACAAACAAACCTTGTTTCCACAAAAATATGTCTCTATAATGGATATGATATTTTAAATTGAAAATGGAATTTTTATTCAAACAAGCTCCAAGGGTTGTACTTGCAAATTATTCTTCAATATGTATATATATAAATATAAACACATAAATATATATGTATATATTCATATACATATACATTTTTTATTGCTGCCCAACGCTGCACAATTTACCCCCTGCATTGCGCTAAGTGGTTTGCTGTGGCTGTTGGCATCAAAACGAGTCGCAAAAAATGAGGATGAAGCTCTCCAAAATGCCCAATTGTTGAATGCTTTATTGGAATAAGTGCAGAGTCATACAGCCACGACGTTTCGGGGAACTATGCCCCTTAATCATGTGGTAAGTGATAATACAGGTACACCTGTTTAAATAGCTTTCACTGGGATTTTAACCCTTACAATCTTATGAAATGCTTATTATGAATGTAACAGCACCATCTACTGGTCAAAAACAGGTATATACAAGTCCAAAATTTTAAAAACATACAGCTATGGAGCCTCTGAAAAAAGGATCACATATAAAAAGAATATAATATAGAGAAAATTTCATCCAACTAATACTAGATATATTACATTAGCAGGTAAATTTGCAACAAAAACAATGTACTGAAGAATTTATGAACACAAGAGCAACATCAGTTCAATAGAACACAGACCAATCAATCTCTCTATTTAGCCCCCTCGGCGCCAGGGTATCCAACTTAAAAATCCAATAGGATTCACGTTGTTTCAAAAGGATATCTCTATTGCCCCCTCTCCGGGGAACCTTGATTTGTTCAATAACCTGGAACCTGAGTTGGCTAATATGATGTCCTACTGCTAAAAAATGATAAGCAACTGGTGCTGTTAATATGTTGCTCTTGTGTTCCGTTATTCGGTCACGTATCCTCCTTGAGGACTCGCCAATATAGGCTTTCCCACATGGGCATTTAATCATGTAGACAACATAATTACTGTTACAAGTAAAATAGTCCCTATAGTAAAATTTGTAACCACTATGTGGATGTAAAAAGTAAGGACTTGTCACTATAGAGTTACAGTTGCTACACCCAAGACAGGGGAAACAGCCTAAGCTTTTCTTTGTGATATACTGTTGCGCCGATGTTTTACCAGAGCCAATGTCAGCTTTAATTAAAACATCTCTCAAGCTTTTACTCCGCTTGTATGCTGGCATTGGCATTTGGTCAAATTCAACAATTCTGATATTGTGATCAAAACGAGTCGCTCATTGGAGCCTAAGGAAGCGCATTGTGACACATTTTAAAACTTGTGTAAGCGCAATATTGTGCTCCACTTGTAATGTAGCCCTTAATGTGTTAAGTATTTAGCCCTTTTTAGTATATTCCTTAAAGTATGTTGGAGCTTTTCAATACCTAGTAAATATTCTCTCTAGGATGACAGAATTGGAGAAATATATTGTAATTGTAGCACATAGAGGCTCTTGCTAGCATAAAGCAATTAAAGATTAAAAACATAAAACACTTTGAAAATGTATTTTTTTACCCTACAAATCAAATCATTGGAAACTTTCCATAAGGATCACTTGGTCTTAATATATGGTAATGTTTTCCAGGAACACTGTTTGCATTTTTTTTCTTTTAACTCGCATGATGTCTGATTTGAAAGCAATCATACCATTCTTCATTAAGTAATTATCATTAACAAAATTTGATTTTACTGTTGAAATGACGTGTTTACAGTTCTACCATTTTTGTAGTTATATTTAGTGAATGATATTGCAGCTGCTTTTAAAGACTTTCAAATGTTTTGAGGAGTTCAGCACGCATTTATTGGAAGTACATTTAAATGATTTTAGGGCATAGCAATAGGTAACATCTGAGCCAATTCTCTGCTGCCTTATACCAGTTTTGACCAAACATATCAATAATTTAAAGTAAAATTGAATTGTTTGTTACATAAACATACTTTGCCTTTCGCAATTAATCACTGCTTTTTAACAGATCTGTATGTAATAAAGAAAACCTTTAAAGGTAATTAAAACTTGTATTTTGTTAGCAAAATTTCCAGGGTTTAATTATTTTAAACATTCTGGCCCTGATGATCAAGGTGCTGCAATGCGGCGATATATTCAAAACAGATCTGACGCGTATAAGTGCAGATATTACTGTTTAAAGACAGCATCGTCGGGGCGTTTTTCTATACATCGCAATAGGTGGTGATGCTGGTGAAATATTCCAAGCAGCATTGACACCGACATAAAGGATCCCTTTTAAATATATAACACCGAGCCTAATAAATATACGTATGTACCCCTAAACTAACATAACCAACCATCGCAAACTAACTCTACCCTACTTAACCCCTAAACTGCTAATAGCCCACCGCAATAAACTTCCTAACCTATTAACACCTATACCACCAAAAGCCCACTGAAATAAACTTACTAACCTTTTAGCCCCTACACCACCATAACCCCCACTGCAAACTACCTGTACACTACTTAACCCCTATACTACCATAACGCACATCACAAACTACCCCTACACTACTTAACCCCTATACCACCATAACCCAATAGCAAACACCCCATAATATATTTACCTCTAAACTACCACAACCCCCAATGCATACATCCCCTAAACCTATTAACCTTTAAAATGCCACAACCCCCAATGCAAATAGCCATACACTATTTAACTACCTAACAGCTAACTCCTCCCAAAACCCCTAATGTAATACCCCCTTTACACAAAATTAACAAACACTAAAATTACACAAAATAAAAAAAACACATTACCAAAAAAAAACAAAGCACTACCCAAAATAAAAACCCAAAGTTACTCCAATCGTAAAACTAAAGTCCCCTTAAAAAAAATACCACCCCAACAAACACTAAAGCCTACTCTAACAATTTCCTGGAAAAGGGCATTTTGTAGAGCATTGCTCTAAAGTGATTACGCTATTTTACTAGGCACAAAAATACCTATTCTAAAAACAAAATTACCCCAAATTAAAAAGCCTACCTTAAAAAAACTTAATCTAACATTTGCAATAAAGTGATTTAGCTTTTTCCCCCTATAAATAAAAAAGAAGATATTCTAAAAAAAACCTCACTTAAAAAAACCTATCCTAAAAAAAAAGATTGCCCTGATAAGGACATATGGTAGTGCAGTGCCCAAAGTGATTATAGCTATTTTGCTCATAAAATAAAAAGCCATATTCTAAAAAAAAAAGTAAAAAAAAAAACATATCCTAAAAAAAATTGCCTTAACAATGGCATTTAGTTGGAGTTTGCCCTTAGAAGAGCATTTGGTAGGGCACTGCCCTAAAGTGAATATAGCTCTTTTGCCCATAAAATAAAAAAGCCCAATTCTAAAAAAACAAAAACAAACAAAAACGCTATCCTAAAAAAGATTGCCCTGAAAAGGACATTTGGTTGTGCATTGTGTTTAGAAGGGCATTTGGTTTAACCCAGGCAGTGCACTAAAGTGAATATCATTTTTTTGTCTATAAAAAAAGCCCTATTCTAAAATAAATCCTAACTCTAAACCCCAAATTTTCCACTCACCCAGCTTGACTCCGGCTTCTACATGATCACTTACTGTGGCAGTTGTGTCACTAGGGTTGGTGGCACCCGGTGCGGTAACTCATGGTGTTACCCCTCCGAATATGACACCCGAGTGCGGTCTGCAGCTCCTGCAGCAGTGATGCCACTGACTGTACACATGCACACATAGAGGCCTAGTTATCAACGTGTCAACTTACCTGCCTTCGCCGGCCACATACGCCCGCCTAAGCTCGCCTACCATCGCCGCCGCGGACCTGCAAAATTTCGCCTAAGTTATCAAAAAATCTGTCAAAAAGCCGTGCACCAAGTACGGGGCAATGAGCAGCGGACTGTGAGAGTTATCACTCATCCGATCTCGCTGCTCTTCGGCTTTTTGACAGCTTTATTGCTAGCCTGTCACTAAGCACCCACACTAACTACACTGTTCTACCCCCTATACCGGTGCCCCCGGAGCCCCCCACAACTCAATAAAGTTATTAACCCCTAAACTGCCGCTCCTAGACCCCGCCGCAACTCTTATAAATGTATTAACCCCTAAACCGCCGCTCCCGGACACCGCCGCCACCTACATTATACCTAGTAACCCCTATCCTGCCCCCCCTGTACCGTCGCCACCTATAATAAAGTTATTAACCCCTATCCTGCTGATCCCGGACCTTGCCACAACTAAATAAATAGCTTAACCCCTAAACCACCGCTCTCGGACCCCGCCACCACCTATATTAAACTTATTAACCCCTAATCTGCCCCCCTTACACCGTCGCCACCTATAATAAATTTATTAACCCCTATCCTGCCCCCCCTACACCGCCACCACTGTAATAAAATTATTAACCCCTAAACCTAAGTCTAACCCTAACCCTAACACCCCCCAATTTAAATATTAATTAAATAAAGCTAAATAATATTTCTATTATTAACTAAATTAATCCTATTTAAAACTAAATACTTACCTATAAAATAAACCCTAATATAGCTACAATATAAATAATAATTATTTTGTAGCTATCTTAGGATTTATTTTTATTTTACAGGTAACTTTCAATTTATTTTAACTAGGTACAATAGCTATTAAATAGTTATTAACTATTTAATAGCTTACCTAGCTAAAATAAAGAGAAATTTACCTGTAAAATAAATCCTAACCTAAGTTACAATTACACCTAACACTACACTATCATTAAATAAAATATTCCTATTTAAAACTAAATTCATACCTGTAAAATAAACCCTAACGGCTAGATTTAAAGTTTGGCGGTAGCCGTCAAAATCAGCGTTAGAGGCTCCTAACGCTGGTTTTGGGCTACCGCTGGTATTTAGAGTCAGTCAGGAAAGGGTCTAACGCTCACTTTGCAGCCGCAACTTTTCCATACCGCAGATCCCCCTACGCCATTTGCGTATCCTATCTTTTCAATGGGATCTTTCTAACGCCGGTATTTAGAGTCTTGGCTGAAGTGAGCGTTAGAAATCTAACGACAAAACTCCAGCCGCAGAAAAAAGTCAGTAGTTAAGAGCTTTCTGGGTTAACGCCGGTTTATAAAGCTCTTAACTACTGTGCTCTAAAGTACACTAACACCCATAAACTACCTATGTACCCCTAAACCAAGGTCCCCCCACATCACATTAAATTTTTTAACCCCTAATCTACCGCTCCGTTCACCGCCGCAACCTACGTTATCCCTATGTACCCCTAATCTGCTGCCCCTAATACCGCCGACACCTACATAATATTTATTAACCTCTAATCTGCCGCCCCCGCTATCGCTGACACCTGTATATTTTTTTTAAACCCTAATCTGCTGCTCCGTACACCGCCGCAACCTACATTATACCTATGTACCCCTAATCTGCTGCCCCTAACAACGCCGACCACTATATTATATTTATTAACCCCTAATCTGCCGCCCCCAAAGTTGCCTCCACCTACCTACAATTATTAACCCCTAATCTGCCGACCGGACCACACCGCTACTATAATAAATGTATTAACCCCTAAAGCTAGGTCTAACCATAACACTAACACCCCCCTAACTTAAATATAATTTAAATCTAATGAAATAAATTAACTCTTATTAAATAAATTATTCCTATTTAAAGCTAAATACTTACCTGTAAAAAAAGCCCTAATATAGCTACAATATAAATTATAATTATATTGTAGCTATTTTAGGATTAATATTTATTTTACAGGCAACTTTGTATTTATTTTAACCAGGTACAATAGCTATTAAATAGTTAAGAACTATTTAATAGCTACCTAGTTAAAATAATTACAAAATTACCTGTAAAATAAATCCTAACCTAAGTTACAATTAAACCTAACACTACACTATCAATAAATTAATTAAATACAATACCTACAATTATCTACAATTAAACCTAACACTACACTATCAATAAATTAATTAAATACAATACCTACAAATAAATACAATTAAACCCAACACTACACTATCAATATAGTAATTAAATACAATACCTACAAATAAATACAATTAAATAAACTAACTAAAGTACAAAAAAAAAAATAACTAAGTTACAAAAAATAAAAAAATATTTACAAACATTAGAAAAATATTACAACAATTTTAAACTAATTACACCTACTCTAAGCCCCCTAATAAAATAACAAAGACCCCCAAAATAAAAAAAATGCCCTACCCTATTCTAAATTAATAAAGTTCAAAGCTCTTTTACCTTACCAGCCCTGAAAAGGGCCATTTGCGGGGCATGCCCAAAATAATTCAGCTCTTTTGCCTGTAAAAAAAAAGATGCAATACCCCCCCAACATTACAACCCACCACCCACATACCCCTAATCTAACCCAAACCCCCCTTAAATAAACCTAACACTAAGTCCCTGAAGATCTCCCTACCTTGTCTTCACCACACCGGGTCCCGATCTGTCCAGAAGAGCCTCCGAAATCTTCATCCAAGCCCAAGCGGGGGCTGAAGAGTGACGTCCATCCTCCGGCTGAAGTCTGGATCCAAGCGGCAAATGAAGAAGTCCATCTTCGGGAAGAAATCTTCATCCTATCCGGGCAGAAGAGGACATCCGGACCGGCAAATATCTTCATCCAAGCCGCATCTTCAATGTTGTTTATTCGGATGACGAGCGGCTGATCTTGAAGACCTCCGGCGCGGATCCATCCTCTTCGTTCGACGTCCAACTGAAGAATGAAGGTTCCTTTAAGGGACGTCATCCAAGATGGCGTCCCTCGAATTCCGATTGGCTGATAGGATTCTATCAGCCAATCGGAATTAAGGTAGGAAAATTCTGATTGGCTGATGGAATCAGCCAATCAGATTCAAGTTCAATCCGATCAGCCAATAGAATGCGAGCTCAATCTGATTGGCTGATCCAATCAGCCAATCGGATTGAACTTGAATCTGATTGGCTGATTCCATCAGCCAATCATAATTTTCCTACCAGAATTTTCCTCCAAGGTAGGGAGATCTTCAGGGGCTTAGTGTTAGGTTTATTTAAGGGGGGTTTGGGTTAGATTAGGGGTATGTGGGTGGTGGGTTGTAATGTTGGGGGGGGTATTGTATGGTTTTTTTTACAGGCAAAAGAGCTGAATTCTTTGGGGCATGCCCCGCAAAGGGCCCTTTTCAGGGCTGGTAAGGTAAAAGAGCTTTTCTATTTTAATTTTAGAATAGGGTAGGGCATTTTTTTATTTTGGGGGTCTTTGTTATTTTATTAGGGGGCTTAGAGTAGGTGTAATTAGTTTAAAATTGTTGTAATATTTTTCTAATGTTTGTAAATATTTTTTTATTTTTTGTAACTTAGTTCTTTTTTATTTTTTGTACTTTAGTTAGTTTATTTCATTGTATTTATTTGTGGGTATTGTATTTAATTAATTTATTGATAGTGTAGTGTTAGGTTTAATTGTAGGTAATTGTAGGTATTTTATTTAATTTATTTATTGATAGTGTAGTGTTAGGTTTAATTGTAGATAATTGTAGGTATTTTATTTAATTAATTTATTGATAGTGTAGTGTTAGGTTTAATTGTAACTTAGGTTAGGATTTATTTTACAGGTAATTTTGTAATTATTTTAACTAGGTAACTATTAAATAGTTATTAACTATTTAATAGCTATTGTACCTGGTTAAAATAATTACAAAGTTGCCTGTAAAATAAATATTAATCCTAAAATAGCTACAATATAATTATAATTTATATTGTAGCTATATTAGGATTTATTTTACAGGTAAGTATTTAGCTTTAAATTAGAATAATTTATTTAATAATATTTAATTTATTTCGTTAGATTTAAATTATATTTAAATTAGGGGGGTGTTAGGGTTAGGGTTAGACTTAGCTTTAGGGGTTAATACATTTATTATAGTAGCGGTGTGGTCCGGTCGTCAGATTAGGGGATAATAATTATAGGTAGGTGGAGGCGACGTTGGGGGCGGCAGATTAGGGGTTAATAAATATAATATAGGGGTCGGCGGTGTTAGGGGCAGCAGATTAGGGGTTCATAGGGATAACATAGGTTGCGGCGGTGTACGGAGCGGCAGATTAGGGGTTAATAATAATATGCAGGGGTCAGCGATAGTGGGGGCGGCAGATTAGGGGTTAATAAATATAATATAGGGGTCGGCGGTGTTAGGGGCAGCAGATTAGGGGTTCATAGGGATAACATAGGTTGCGGCGGTGTACGGAGCGGCAGATTAGGGGTTAATAATAATATGCAGGGGTCAGCGATAGCGGGGGCGGCAGATTAGGGGTTAATAAATATAATATAGGGGTCGGCGGTGTTAGGGGCAGCAGATTAGGGGTTCATAGGGATAACATAAATTGCGGCAATGTACGGAGCGGCAGATTAGGGGTTAATAATAATATGCAGGGGTCAGCGATAGCGGGAGCGGCAGATTAGGGGTTAATAAGTGTAAGGTTAGGGGTGTTTAGACTCGGGGTTCATGTTAGGGTGTTAGGTGCAGACTTAGGAAGTGTTTCCCCATAGGAAACAATGGGGCTGCGTTAGGAGCTGAGCGCTGCTTTTTTGCAGGTGTTAGGTTTTTTTTCAGCTCAAACTGTCCCATTGTTTCCTATGGGGGAATCGTGCACGAGCACGTTTTTGAAGCTGGCCGCGTCCGTAAACACCGCTGGTATCGAGAGTTGAAGTGGCGTTAAATATGCTCTACGCTCCCTTTTTTGGAGCCTAACGCAGCCCTTCTGTGAACGCTAAATACCAGCGGAATTTAAAAGGTGCGGGGAAAAAAAAGCATGTGTAGCTAACGCACCCCTTTGGCCACAGAACTCTAAATCTAGCCGTAAGATAGCTACAATGTAATTAATAATTACATTGTAGCTATTTTAGGATTTATATTTATTTTACAGGTAACTTTGTATTTATTTTAGCTAGTTAGAATAGTTATTAAATAGTTATTAACTATTTAATAACTACCTAGCTAAAAGAAATACAAAATTACCTGTAAAATAAATCCTAACCTAAGTTACAATTAAACCTAACACTACACTATCATTACATTAATTAAATAAATTAAATACAAATAACTACAATTAAATACAATTACATAAACTAACTAAAGTACAAAAAATAAAAAAGCTAAGTTACAAAAAATAAAAAAAATAAGTTACAAACATTTAAAAAATATTACAACAATTTTAAGATAATTATACCTAATCTAAGCCCCCTAATAAAATAACAAAGCCCCCCAAAATAAAAAAATGTTCTACCCTATTCTACATTAAAAAAGTTCAAAGCTCTTTTACCTTACCAGCCCTTAACAGGGCCTTTTGCGGGGCATGCCCCAAAGAAAACTGCTCTTTTGCCTGTAAAAGAAAAATACAACCCCCCCCAACATTAAAACCCACCACCCACATACCCCTAATCTAACCCAAACCCCCTTTAAAAAAACCTAACACTACCCCCCTGAAGATCATCCTACCTTGAGTCGTCTTCACTCAGCCGAGCCACCCATGAAACCGAAGAGGAGATCCGGAGCGGCAGAAGTGATCCTCCACGGGGCATAAGAAGTCTTCCATCCGATGAAGTCATCATCCAGGCGGCGCTGAAGAAGTCTTCCATCCGGGCGATGTCATCTTCCAAGCGGGGTCTTCAATCTTCTTTCTTCAGGATCCATCTTCATCCTGCCGACGCGGAACATCCTTCTTCCCCGACGGACTAACGACGAATGAAGGCTCCTTTAAGGGACGTCATCCAAGATGGCGTCCCTTCAATTCCGATTGGCTGATAGGATTCTATCAGCCAATCGGAATTAAGGTAGGAAAAATCTGATTGGCTGATTGAATCAGCCAATCAGATTGAGCTCGCATTCTATTGGCTGATCGGAACAGCCAATAGAATGCAAGCTCAATCTGATTGGCTGATTGAATCAGCCAATCGTATTGAACTTCAATCTGATTGCCTGATTAAATCTCCTCTTCGGTTCCATCGGTGGGTCGGCTGGCTGAAGACAACTCAAGGTAGGATGATCTTCAGGGGGGTAGTGTTAGGTTTTTTTAAGGGGGGGTTGGGTTAGATTAGGGGTCTGTGGGTGTGGGTATGTGGGTGGTGGGTTTTAATGTTGGGGGGGTTGTAATTTTCTTTTACAGGCAAAAGAGCTGAATTCTTTGGGGCATGCCCCGCAAAAGGCCCTTTTAAGGGCTGGTAAGGTAAAAGAGCTTTGAACTTTTTTAATTTAGAATAGGGTAGGGAATTTTTTATTTTGGGGGGCTTTGTTATTTTATTAGGGGGCTTAGATTAGGTGTAATTAGCTTAAAATTGTTGTAATATTTTTTAAATGTTTGTAACTTAATTTTTTTTATTTTTTGTAACTTAGCTTTTTTTATTTTTTGTACTTTAGTTAGTTTATGTAATTGTATTTAATTGTAGTTATTTGTATTTAATTTATTTAATTAATGTAATGATAGTGTAGTGTTAGGTTTAATTGTAACTTAGGTTAGGATTTAATTTACAGGTAATTTTGTATTTCTTTTAGCTAGGTAGTTATTAAATAGTTAATAACTATTTAATAACTATTCTAACTAGCTAAAATAAATACAAAGTTACCTGTAAAATAAATATAAATCCTAAAATAGCTACAATGTAATTATTAATTACATTGTAGCTATCTTAGGGTTTATTTTACAGGTAAGTATTTAGTTTTAAATAGAAATTATTTATTAAAGTATAGTGTAGCGTTAGGTGTAATTGTAACTTAGGTTAGGATTTATTTTACAGGTAAATTTCTCTTTATTTTAGCTAGGTAAGCTATTAAATAGTTAATAACTATTTAATAGCTATTTTACCTAGTTAAAATAAATTGAAATTTGCCTGTAAAATAAATATAAATCCTAAGATAGCTACAATATAATTATTATTTATATTGTAGCTATATTAGGGTTTATTTTAAAGGTAAGTATTTAGTTTTAAATAGGATTAATTTAGTTAATAATAGAAATATTATTTAGATTTATTTAATTAATATTTAAGTTGGGGGGTGTTAGGGTTAGGGTTAGACTTAGGTTTAGGGGTTAATACATGTATTATAGTTGCGGCGGGGTCAGGGAGTGGCGGTTTAGGGGTTAATACATATATTGTAGTTGTGGAGGGGTCAGGGAGCGGCCGTTTAAGGGTTAACATATTTATTATTGCTTGCAGTGGGCTCCGGGAGCGGCGGTTTAGGGGTTAATCATTTTATTAGAGTGGCGGTGGGCTCCGGGAGCGGCGGTTTAGGGGGTAATAACTTTATTTAGTTTCGGCGGTGTAGGGGGGCAGATTAGGGGTGTTTAGACTCGGGGTACATGTTAGGGTGTTAGGTGCAGACATCTCCCCTAGGAATCAATGGGATTTCTGGCAGCAGCGAACATGAACTTTCGCTATTGTCAGACTCCCATTGATTCCTATTGGATTGAAAACCAGGTACGCTGGGCCGGAAAAGTGCCGAGCGTACCTGCTAGTTTTTTGATAACTAGCAAAAGTAGTCAGATTGTGCTGCACTTGTGTGCGGAACATCTGGAGTGATGTAAGAATCAATCGGCGGATCGAAGCTTACGTCACTAAATTCTACTTTTGCCGGTCTCTAGCCTTTGATAACTAAGGCGAATCAGCCTCGCCACAAATACGCTGCGGAATTCCAGCGTATTTGAGGTTGACGGCTTGATAACTAGGCCTCACAGTGTATATATATATATATATATATATATATATACACACACACACACACACACACAGCGCAACCTTTATTTCTCACTACTAGATTTAGATTAGATTTAGTGTGATCTGGTAGTTTGGGATGTTAAGAAACCACTGTAAACATGGGAAATTGTTAACTAATGTATGCACTGTTATTAAAGGGACATTGAAGTGCAAAAAAATAATAATGGATTAGAACATTTTACTATAGCACTATTGCTTTCAAATAATTGTGTTTAACCCTTTGCAAACAACAGAGCAAAAATAAAATGTTTTAACACAGTATAGAAGTTTTATGTCCCTCTAAAAGAAATATACGTTACAGGACACAGGATTTGCAGAAAATTAAAGCTGAAATTAATTGTGTTCAATTGGAGCTTAATAAACGGTGCTCAGATGTAGATTTTGCAAAGTTTGATAGAATTCTCCAAGTTTCTGTGGCCATAAGCAAACAACATATCATGGAGAATAAGCACCATAAGTTTATTAGAGATAAAACTGACTATCAATGCAATTCTGTTTATATATGGAACAGGAAACAGCGTAACGATTATAGTTGCAATGTGTCCAATAATGTTGGTTTTAACAATAAGCAGTTTAACAAGAATAATAAAAATAACAAAAATAAAAGAAGGGGCCACCGCAGACGCAGGGATCAGCAGAATAAGTCAGTTACGTTCTCAGATAGCGACACTGAGTGGTCTTCAGGTGGTAGATCATCAGATTCTGATGAAGCCAGCTTCGCTATTGAAGTGGTGCAGACGTGTCCTCAAACAGTACAACCAACAGGGATACTCAAGCAACCCTATAATAACACCAACCTGGGAACTAGACCAAGGGAAACATCTACTTACAATGAAGGAAACATTGTTTCTAAGTATGTCCCAAGTTTTGTGGGTCAAAGAAATGTACCCAGTGACCAGACTTTGCAGGAACAGGTTTTTCCCTTGGTTCAGGGCCCACCAGAGGGGGAAGGGAGCAACACATCTCAGCAAGCACAGGAGAGGTATCAATTGAGGGGGAACCGTACAAACACGAAGTACAAATAAATAATGTTATCAACATTTCCTCCTTTTCCCTGACCGAAGCCCAGACTGCAGTTTTGGGCTACGGACTGGGATTTGCACCAGCCACAAACTTTAACTTGTTCCAGACGATGATAGACCTAAGTAAACTAGTGAGAAATATCACCTTAAAGAAATATTTTTCTAACAAGGGTGAGCAAGAGAACACTATATACACAAAGGGGTCCACTGGACGTACAGAATTTCATTCATTTGAGGAGAACTGTGATCTACTTAGACTACAGGCATTAGAGTCAGCTAGTTCCTCCACTACGGGTACTATCAATAGTGGTATCAGGCTTTGCGAGAAATCTAAATTTTATCCCATACATCACAGGGGTACAATCATAGAAACTTTCTATGACAGAGTGGAGAAGGATTTACTCACCCTGCATAATAACTTGGGACCTATAAGACATAATCTCACTAAATCACAGAATGATGCTTTGAAAGCTTTACAACAAAATGATTCTATTGTAAAACGCCCCACAGATAAGGGCGGTACGGTGGTTGTGATGAATCACACAGATTATGTCTCAGAGGCCCTACGTCAGCTAAGGAACACACATGATAATGAGGAGTTATCTTATAATCCCAGAAAAGCAGAAAAACAGCAGCACCTTCTTAATGCAGAAAATTTCCTTTATTGATGGAACATCATGGCAGACAAGAAAGATACAACGTTTCGGTCACAAACTGACCTTAACATGATTAAGGTCAGTTTGTGACTGAAACGTTGTATCTTTCTTGTCTGCCATGATGTTCCATCAATATAGGAAGTTTTTCTGCATTAAGAAGGTGCTGCTGTTTTTCTGCTTTTCTGGGATTACATCAGGGACTATTGCAGGGTCCCTTCAGCGTGCATCTACTTGCTTGGGTACAAGTGCTGGGCCTCTACACTGAATGTTACTTGAGTTATCTTATAATCCCACTAACAAATGTAAGAGGGAAGTTAAGGACATTTTGGATGGTGGTTTTGGAACATGGGCATATTGATACCGATACGGCACAGTATCTGGAAGTTTCTTTCCCCAAGATGCCCATGTTCCGCCACCTTCCAAAGGTCCATAAATCGCTACTCAACATCAAGGGACGCCCCATAGTCAGTGGGGTGGATTCTTTATTGGAACGCCTATCCCAATGTCTTGATGCCCTCTTGCAGCCCATAGTGAAAAATCTGCTTTCCTACACTAGGGATTCAAAACACATTCTCAATCTCCTTGGTAGTGTGGAATGGGACACAGCCTATTGTTGGTTAACCATTGATGCTGTCTCTTTATATTCGTCCATCCCGCACTCCAAGGGGATTGAGGCAGTCAAGTTTCATTTGACACATTCAACTGATTTTCAGGCCTACATCCTCCGGGTCCTTGAATTTCTACTAACCCACAATTTTTTCTCCTTTGAGGGTACTTGCTATCTCCAAAGGTGCAGCACAGCTATGGAGGCTAAATGTGCCCCCTCCTACACCAATCTCTACCTTGGCTGGTGGGAGTTGTGCCGCATCTTTGGAGATGACAATCCCTTCAGGAGACATATACGCTTTTTTAAGCGGTTCATTGATGATCTGTTGATCATATAGACACGACCTAAGGAACTTATCAAGGAATTTGTTGATTAGCTCAATGATAATGATTGTGACCTAAAATTTACATTTGAATATGATCCACATATCATCACATTCCTTGATTTGAGACTTGAGGGGGATGCAGGTGGCCGTATACACACTAAAGTATATCGGAAGCCCATCTCGGGCAATTCACTACTGCATGCAAACAGTTGCCACCCTAAAAGTATATAATATGCTGTGGCCCAAGGCCAATTCTCTCGACTCAACAGGAATTGCAGTAGGGAGGCTGACTATCACAAGGAGGCAGAGGTCCTAGCTCAAAGGCTCAAAGAACGCAAATATAGTAGTAGCCACATCGAGGAAGCCAGAAAAAAGGTCCAAATTATACCTAGGGATACACTTTTAGAGGACAAGGGTACCCAAGGTTTACTATCCCAATTTCAGGGTGTTAACTTTGTGACCACATACAGTGACCAATATTCTAGTATATGTGGTATCATCAAGAAACATTTTCCGTTGCTAGCGGCTGATCAGCTTAAAGATGCTGTACAGAAAGGGATCAGATGTAGCTATACGAAGGGTCATACACTTGGTAATATCTTGTCTCCTACCCAACTCAAACAAGTTGACAGGCCTGAGAGTTCTTGGTTATCCCACAAAGGGATGTATAGGTGTGGGCATCGTAAATGCCGACCTTGTGACTATGTTCAATTAACAAACACCTTTACCTCCGCTGTCACAGGTGAATCCTTTGATATCAAGGCTTGTTTGAATTGCACTCATACAGGTGTTATTTATTTAATAACTTGCATCAAGTGCAATATTCAATATACTGGACTCACAACCAGAAATATTAACACACGTATCAGGGAACATATTTCCTCTCTGGAAAGAGGGAAATCCACCTCCTTACTTGTACAACATTTTGCAACTGTTCACAAAGGCAAATTGGACACCTTTAGGTGGGTTGCCATTGAGAAGGTGGTTGCTCCTAAAAGAGGAGGGGATATGGATAGCATTTTGGCCAAGCGTGAGGTGTTCTGGACATTCCATTTGAAGACCAGAACACCTCACGGTCTGAACTCAAGATACAATTTCATTAATTTTTGGGAATAAGCTCTGACCTAGTATTACATTACATTTTATTGTATTGGTTTAATGATAATATGGTTTAAGTATACTTTCATAATTTCCATAATTTAATATACACATTCACATTCATTTATATGTTCATCTTATGTTTTAGTATTCAGGTTTACCTCAGGGTCTTTTCTGTTTATCTAATATAACTAGGCACAGATGTTTGTGAATTTTATATATTTTTATACTGCTTCAATTTGGGAAGGTTAACAGTGATAATATGGCATGTGATGATGATATCAGAATATTATTAGATTTATTCATTTACTCCCATTACTGTAAAAATGTCTTGTTGTGTCAAGAAAAGTATACAATGAGTAAGATCTAGCTTATACTGAATAGAGTACTCTTGGATAATGTTCCACTCTTACAGCGCTTAAGATTGTTAAAGTTTTATACCCATTGATTCATTTACTTATTTCATTTACATAGATACTCTTATGTTATGTGTTCATTTGCAATGGTTTTCTTTACCCTCTTTACCTCTTTATTACATTTTGTGCTGTGTCTTATGTATTCTTATTCTCTGTAAATAACTACATTACCCTTGTTTCCTTATAGCCCTTACATTTGTTTGTTTGCTTCCTTTAAGGTTGCTTCATAGGGGCATTTGGGCGTTTGGGAGTTAATGGTACTAGCTTGTTTCATTTGGGCGTTATTTTATGTTAAGTGTAACCAATCAGGTGGATTTGCACCTGTTTTAACTAACACCTTTTTAACTCTTCTGTATGCTATGACTACGGCCACCATGGCCGAAACATGTTAGCAGCAGCTTTTCGTCCACATGTTTGGGATGCCTCCCAATTTTAAACTATTTTGAAATAAATATTTACTCTTTACACACAGCGGTTCCTCTCCTGTTTTGTTCCTCTAAAAGAAAAACATAATTTATGTAAGAACTTAAATTTTGATGAATTAAAGTGTCCCTGTTTTTAATCGAATTTTTAAAAACCGGACACTTTAGCATCAAATTTTACATTCACTTTAATCACTGAGTCAGAGAAACCTCTATGACTAAGCACTAGGCGTTCAATTTCCATACATTCAAATTTAATGATTTGAGATCCTGATGGAAAAACGAACCTTGAGACAGAAGGTCTGATCTTAAAAGAAGTGGCCATGGTTGGCAACTGGACATCCGAACAAGATCAGCATACTAAAACCTGTGAGGCCATGGTGGAGCTACCAGCAACACAAACGATTGTTCCATGATGATCCTGGAGATCACTCTTGGAAGAAAAACTAGAGGCGGGAAAATATAAGCAGGTTGGTAACACCAAGGAACTACTAATGCATCCACCGTCTCTGCCTGAGGATCCCTGGACCTGGACAGGTACCTGGGAAGTTTCTTGTTTACATGGGAAGCCATCAGATCTATTTCTGGAAGACCCCACATCTGAACAATCTGAGAAAACACATCTGGATGGAGCGACCACTAACCCGGATGTAAAGTCTGACGGCTGAGATAATCCGCTTCCCAATTGTCTACACCTGGAATATGAACCACAGAAATTAGACAGGAGCTGGATTCCACCCAAGCAAGTATGCAAGATACTTCTTTCATAGCTTGGGGACTATGAGTCCCACCCTGATGATTGACATATGCCACAGTTGTGATATTGTCTGTCTGAAAACAAATGAACGGTTCTCTCTTCAACAGAGGCCAAACCTGAAGAGCCCTGAAAATAGCATGGAGTTTTAAATATTGATTGGTAACCTCCCTTCTTAAAATTTCCGAACTCCTTGTGCTGTCAGAGATCCCCAGACAGCTCCCCAACCTGAAAGACTTGCATCTGTTGTGATCACAGTCCAGGTCGGACGAACAAAAGAGGCCCCTTGAACTATACGATGGTGATCTAACCACCAAGTCAGAGAGAGTCGAACATTGGGATTTAAGGATATTAATTGTGATATCTTTGTATAATCCCTGCACCATTGGTTCAGCATACAAAGCTGGAGAGGTCTCATATGAAAACAAGCACAGGGGATCGCATCCGATGCTGCAGTCATGAGACCTAAAACTTCCATGCAACAGATACACTTAGCTTTGGTAGAACTGTTATCAGGCACCAGGGTTCCAACAGTGATTTCTGAGACAGGATCAGATTGAGACATCTTGCAAATGTAAGAGAAAAAACAACATATAAAGCAAAATTATCAATTTCCTTATATGGCAGTTTCAGGAATGGGAAAAAAATATAAACAGCATAGCCCTCTGACATAGAAAAAGGCAAGAGGCATATAGGAATGGGGTTTTAAATAATGAAATTATTTGGCGGCAAGTATGACGCACAACACAAAATTAAATTTTTTGGCGCTAACAACATCCGGAAATTACATCATCGGACGTACCTTAGCGGCAAAAAAATTCTTGCTCCAAAAATGACGCAATAAACATCTGCATTTTGCGACCTCGCAAGACTAATTTTGCCCACGAAAATTTAATGAAAAAGCAGTCAATTTGAAAAAAGACTATACCCCAGGTAAGAAAAATATTTTCCTAAATATGTTTTTTTCCCAAATATGAAACTGATAGTCTGCAAAGGGAAATATACATAAACCTGACTCATGGCAAATATAAGTACAATACATATATTTAGAACTTTACATTAATACATAAAGTGACAAACCATAGCTGAGAGTGTCTTAAGTAATGAAAACATACTTACCGAAAGACACCCATCCACATATAGCAGATAGCCAAACCAGTACTGAAACGGTTATCAGTGGAGGTAATGGAATATGAGAGTATATCGTCGATCTGAAAAGGGAGGAAGGAGATGAATCTCTACGACCGATAACAGAGAACCTATGAAAAAGATTTCCCACAAGGAAAACCATAGAATTCAATAGGTGATACTCCCTTCACATCCCTCTGACATTCACTGTACTCTGAGAGGAATTGGGCTTCAAAATGCTGAGAAGCGCATGTCAACATAGAAATCTAGCACAAACTTACTTCACCACCTCCATAGGAGGCAAAGTTTGTAAAACTGAATTGTGGGTGTGGTGAGGTGTGTATTTATAGGCATTTTGAGGTTTGGGAAACTTTGCCCCTCCTGGTAGGATTGTATATCCCATACGTCACTAGCTCATGGACTCTTGCCAATTACATGAAAGAAAGGACAATTAATCTGTAATGTTTCATTCAATAATAAAAGCTTATGCTGTGTTAGTAAATACACAAGTGCCCTCAATTCGTAGTTTGCAAGCCACCCCCTCCCTAAAAAAAAGCTATTTGTCATGAATTTTTCATGACAGAACAGACTCCATGTTGTTGTTTTTTGTTTTAAGCTTAACCAGGGCTCAGCTATTATTACATTGAATTTTGTTTCCTCGGTCTTGCTGACTGAGAAGTTTCATATCAATATGTTTTCCATTATTCAAGGTAGTTTACTTGCTTAGACCCCAGCTAGTCGCTTATTTCTGTAAATAAGTGCAGTTTATAACCTTTAAGGTTATAAGATTGTAGTCTAGGAATGTTGGGGTAAACATAAATATAATAAGTATTTTTCTAATATTTTTACCCTATATGCGAGAGCCATCTACTATTAGAACAATAATATTTCATCTAATTAACTTTATGTTAATTAATGATTAAAATATTATAATTAATGACTCCTCCTAGATGAGAGAATGGGAATATATAGGGTCTAGCCCAATGGGAGGGGGTCGTTTTCCTCGGTTTTTGGAACTGGTCACATAATTCATGGAGTTGGTAATTTGCTAATCAACTACAGAGGTCCGAGATTATTGGATTATAACTGCTGAGGCTAGTTTAGCCTATTCGGACAGACCTACGACCTAACAGTTTGATTCCTGTCTGCAAAGGGGGAATTTATTTACTTTGGTGATGTATGAAAGAAAGTCACTTTAAATGTTAATATCATTAAGATTTACATTTTATATTTATGTAAAATACCTTTGTCTATTTAATCAGGTAAATTAATTAATTGTTTTATAGCTTTGTGTTTTCCTTATAAAAATTCCTACCACCTGGTCTTATTTGTCGACAATAACACCGGGTGAATCAGGAATTAGGATAGATTATTATCTGACGGTTTGTCATAATTATTAATCTACCAGATTCTCCGCAATTACCTTAGAGGGTTTATAATCAAATATTTGGTTCCTATCATCATGCCAATGTTTGTGTTATTTTGAAAATATGACTTAATTATCTTTATAGTTTAATCTCTGTATTATTCTGTTTTCCTTGCTATTTGGAGTTATGTTATCGTGTTAGTGATTATTATAGAACTGTAGTTTATATCTCTGTAATATTTTGATTGCTTAAGATTCTATTAAATGCTAATTATTAATAACAAAATACTTTAATAAAGCTAATTTTTGTTATTCATCTGGTGTCGGTATAATTAATAGACTGATAGCAACTAAAAGGATTCAGATTGTTTATTACCTTTCATAAGTTATAGAAAAACGTGTCATTTAAAATTGCACCATTTCACATAATATACTTTTATAGATAAAGGTAATATTCATAACATATTTAAAGGGGGGAAACTATTTAAAGAGACAGTGTTAAGTCTTCAAAGCAAGCTTCTTTTACATTTTGCCCAAAGTCAAAAGCTTCTTTTCCATACAGTACAGATAATCCTTTTCAAAACTCAGCTGGAGTTAGAATAAGTAAATGGGTTCGTGTTAGGGGTGTCATTTGTCACTGGCCATAATGCCACTTTTTTCAAATGCTTTTATATTAATATATACACATATTTTGCCAAATCATTTCTCGTATCCTAATTATTCAACATATGCATATTCAATTATCAGATATCAGTATTTGCCACAAAACAAAACATCTGCAAACCTGCAGCTTGTGAAACCTATAGGAGCTCATGCACACACAATCCAGAAGCAGTGTCTGCTGGCTCTATTCTCAGCCTGCTGAGGAAGGGGTCCGGTCCGGTTGTGGAACACTGCATGACAGAAACACAGGTCTGTACTGTAAGAACTTTGCTTGTATGAACAATCCAGAGTGATTTTAGGTGGCAAATACTCCACAAAATGCTGTGTTGCATCCTGGGAACTGTAGTCCCAGACAACATACAGACAAATGTTTCAATAACTATAGCTGCTGCTGTTAAACTAAAACATAAGCTACTAGCCTAAATAAAGGTTTATGAGAGGCTAGACCAGTATTAGGGCTTACATATCTGCCCCCTGTTATAAATGGACTGCATGTGCTA